>NC_132876.1:30262568-30572068 GCF_048164855.1 Canis lupus baileyi
TGACAAATTTGGAACGTCTTGTGTGCTAGAAAGTTAGAAAGTGCTAAACAAACAGATGAACCACAATAATGTGAAAAGGCCAGGAATCAACTGAAAAAAAACCCGTTGATAAAGCTGGAAAAATTCAAGCAATAACAACAAAAAGAATTAGTATTGAATTACAACCAAAATGTAAGACAAATATAAATGAGTCCATACTTATGTAAACCAATTAGTGAATGAATGAGTGGATAGATAGATAGATAGATAGATAGATAGATAGATAGATAGGAGAGAAGAGACCAATCTAGCATGGAAAAGAATTCCGAATTTTTTTTTTTTTTGTAGATACTCCATCCTTAAGGAAAAGAAGTATAATTCCTAATTCTTTTTAAGTGTGGGCAGCACACAGTGACTGATTTCCAGAATACAGTATGGAAAAAAGGAAGAAAGCATCACTTATGCTGAAGAAATCTGACAAACACTATTTCAGCCAGGTGATCAAGATGAACAGCAACGGTGATAAAGCATATCAATAGCATATTCCCTTGATATTATGTGATAAAATGGTATCTTAACCCTATGGTCCTAGCAGAAACACACACAGTCTAACCATGAGAAAAAAATAAAACAAATCCAAAATAAGGTAAATTCTTGATTTCCCTCATTTAGTAAAGTACCTTGTCATTCCCTTTGAATGTCTGTGGGACTTTTTTTATGCATGTAGCCCAACAAATTCATCAGGTTTTGACATCTAGGCATCATTCTTTGTTCATTTTTTTTCCTGGCACACAGTGAGAGAACTCAGTCTACACATTCATGTATTCTTTTATTTCAGAGGAGTTTCATTCCATCAAAACGTTAAATATGCATATATTTTTTCTGTTTCATTTGTTCTGCTTTATTCAGAAAAACGAATCATCCAGTTTTAAGGGCTTCTGTTTTTGGCTTCCATATGAAACTTCTAATTAGTTGTTCTTGTGTGTAGGTTTTAAAGCATTGCCTATAACCTTCATAGGTCTCATTCTTCATGTCTCTTACTTAGTACTCAACAATGATATCCATTGAGCTACACTTCATTGAACATAAACCGACATAGAAAAAGGAATTTTTTTTCTTTTGGTTTCATGATCCATTCAATACCACTGAAACACAATAAGCACTTTGATACTTTATGGTTTACCTGCCATTACTGACATTGCTTAACATCTGTAAAGCTGAAATTCAAGTATCTTCTTGTACCTTTTTTTTTCTTTTTTTTTTTAATTTTTATTTATTTATGATAGTCACAGAGAGAGAGAGAGAGGCAGAGACACAGGCAGAGAGAGAAGCAGGTTCCATGCACTGGGAGCCTGACGTGGGATTCGATCCCGGGTCTCCAGGATCGCGCCCTGAGCCAAAGGCAGGCGCTATACCGCTGCGCCACCCAGGGATCCCCTTCTTGTACCTTTTTGAATATGTTTAGCCTTGCTTCCACGTCATTTCTCTTAGATAACAGACTGAACAGTTGAAAAATAACGTACATTTAGGCATACTGATTTTTGTGCACTTAATGCATCTGTTGCCCACAAAGTGATGCTCTCTTCTTCTTGCTTTGATTTCTACACTCCTAAGTATGAGCTGTATAATTTAAGGGTCATTAACAATTAAAGGTGCTCCTTTCCAAAATTCTGCATGTCTGCATTTTACAGATATGTGAGATTATGAAATTGTCCTTCAATCGGATCCTTAATTTTCAGGATCTGTGGTTTTGGCTTGTGGTTTTTCCCAATTATACTAGATATGTTGTTTCTTCTTTGCTTTTAGCTCTTTCCATGAGAAGTTATGGAATCATAATGAAACTCCACTGTTTTCATGCATATTTACATGTGTGTGAAATATAAGTATACAGATGATATATGTCTGTTATTTTATATATTCATATACATATATACTTCATTAAAGATTTCTTCTTAACTCATTACTTTTTTTTAAAAGATTTTATTTATTTATTCATTTAGAGAGAGCGAGAGAGAGGCAGAGACACAGGCAGAGGGAGAAGCAGGCCCCACGCAGGAAGCCCGATGCGGGACCTGATCCCGGGTCTCCAGGATCAAGCCCTGGGCTGCAGGCGGCAATAACCGCTGCGCCACCGGGGCTGCCCAACTCATTACTTTTTTTAAGATAGATTTTCTTTATTAATGACCTCAACCAAATTTCTTTAGATATAGGAGTTTCAAACTCAAATATTTAGGAGAAAACAAGTTAAGATTGCATTATCCTGCAACTCATTAGCAGTAACATATTGCCAAGGGAAACAGCTTGGAAAGGAGGGTAGAAGGGAAGGGGAGTGAGGGAAGGAAGGTAAAGAAAAGGAGTAAAATTGATCAAATGGAATTCTTTTTTTAATTCTTGAGAACAATGAAGTTCTTGCAAGCACAGTTTGTTTCTGCAAATTATTTTCCAAATGGGTAAAAAATGGAACCAAAACAGAGAATCCCTTAAGAACCTAAAGTGGTGCAACATGAAAAGCTAAGATTATCCAGTAGCAAGTATTGCAGCCTTCAGTTGCCAGCTGCCTCCTCTTACAGCTCCCAGGAGTTAGTGGGATGAAAATGTCTTCCCTGTGATTGTTTTCATTTCTTTTTTCTCAGCATCTGAGCATGCATGGTTCAGTACCTTGAGGAGGTCGGATGTTTTTGCCTCATATGTGTGTGAATATAGGCCTTAGAGTAATCGATGTGGTAAAGAAGATAATCCTGAAACATGTGGAGCAAGTTGGTGGTGTTATCCCCAGCACTGGTGTAGCAAGGGAACAGCATGAAGGTCATGTAGAAAGTGTTGTTGCCCTCGGCAGCACTGATGTCTTTCAGCTCCAAAGGAGATTCCTTGTGGCTAGAGGACCTGTGGGGCTGTGTGGCTGGCTCTGTGTCCTTTGAACTGCAGCATGAACACTTTTCCAATGACCACACCATCATCATCCTTAAAAATTGTGAAGACTACTGTGACTCCATCCTGTTTACACTCACCATATATGGTCTCATCATCCCTCTAATGGATAGTTGCCCAGTTCTCTCCTTCCTTGCCCTCTTCTTGAAATTTGAAGAATTTCTCCAAGACAGAGGCAAAAACAATTTTTTAAAGATTTTATTTATTTATTTATTTATTTATTTATTTATTTATTTATGAGAGACAGAGAGAGACACAGGCAGAGGGAGCAGCAGGCTCCATGCAGGGAGTCTGATGTGGGACTTGATCCTGGGTCTCCAGGATCAGGCCCTGGGCTGAAGGTGGCGCTAAACCACTGAGCCACCTGGGTTGACTAAAAACAATTTTATTTCAACATGTCAGCCTGATACACAATGGAATCCTTGGATGCTGGTAGATTTTCAAGGTCATATAGCAAAGAGACATGGTATCCTCCTTCAGGATTTACCAAGAAACTGCCATACACTCTCTTTAATAACTCATCAGCACCATGTGCCTGAAGTTTCTTGTAGAATTTCAAAGAAATACAGACCAACAGGATTAGGATTTGAAATATGATAGAGGACTCCATCGAAATCTGCAAATGTTACTTCTACTGCTTCTGGTTTGTTACTGGCCTCTGTGACCATGAACTTGAGTGCCAGTGGCTCCTTGATGATGCAGTTCTTCACCTCCAGCAGGATCAGCACCTCAGCTACCCAGACCCCCGGAAGCCTGAAGCCACCTGCCAAACCGCTACCACTGCCTCACCAATAAGCTCGGTCCCTGACAAGCTCTCCGCTCTAGCTGGCTACTTCTGCTCTTACACCCACTTTTGCTAGCTGCCCAGTTGCGCGGCCCCATGGTGTCATTTCTGCCTCAATCTCTCATGAACACACACACATTACATTTCTTGTCATACATATATTATCAAATGAAAGAAGCAGGCTACAAAATAGCATAGTTATATTTTGAAGTAGACTACAATAAGTTCCACTACCATTTTAATAGTTGCTTTTTCTTGGTGGTAAAACTGTTTGTGGTTACAACTTTATAATATTGTCTAAAATTTCATGAAAATTTATCTACATATATATTTGTGTGTTTATAAATGTATTTTCCTTTACTGTAACTAAACAAATTCTTCTTCTTGTGGAGTTAATATAACAATGTTTTTGTAGACCAAATTGATAAACAACCAACTTTATTACATGTCATAATGCAAGTATTACAAGAAAATTACAAAGATCTATCAAGGTTCAAAACAGGATTATTGCTGAAAAATTCTTTAACGAAATTTTGCAAATCTATATATAAATCAAATGAATCTTGTGGTAAATTTCATAAAGAAAAGAGAAAACAAAATCATCTGTATGATAATAACCACCATCATATAGAATGTTAGTAAAATTCATGATTTTGCATATTAATTGCCTTCTAATATGAAGATAGGAGCAATAACCATGACTCAGAGGTCTACATATAGCCTTAATCCCTTGCCACAGTCACCTTACAATTGCCTAGTCTCTGTTCCAGTTTGATGGACCTTAACTTTGTGTGTATCTAAGGATTGGCAAACATGTTCATAGGCATTCTTGCCTGATCCCTGAGTGAAGTGAACTGAAACCGCCCCAACTGCTTCCTTACGCCCAGTTTCAACCATAGTTCTAACATAACTCTATACCTTCTGCCTAGGTACCAGCTAAGGATCCTGATAGCAATCACGAATTATTCTAACCTAATTTCTGCTTAGTTGTAACCTCAATATGCTCTGACTGTTGCCACCCACATTCCACCCCAATTCTCTCCTCCACCTCATCTCTTTTACACACACATACACAAAAACCCTGTACATGTAATCACATCTAAATCTGTGCACATAACCAGTTATACTTTTTGAAAGCCATCCCAAGAATATATACGCAGAACCTGATTCCTGATTGTGCTTTCCAGACACCTTGGCTCCTTTACTCCACCATCAAAACTTGCAGTAAGTAAACATAATTATTCTCCTGTCTCTTGAAAGCTCTAATGCTCTACCTTGGCTGATAGAGACTGGTCTTGGGATGATTTTAATCGTTTATCTCTTACTAGGTATGTATTCTCATTTAAGGATCTTTTGAACCTCAAAGTCAAGAGCCTTGTCTCTAATCCATTATTTACTATTGAATAGCCTTTCTGCAGTTTTATTTGAAGCAAGGAAATCTTGGATGATCTATAAATTTGTTTGGCTTTCACTGAAAGTGTACTTTGGAAAGCAGACCTAAATGTCACTTATTTATTCTGTATTTCTACAAGTTTCTCTGCCTTTGTCATCTATGTTTTGGAAATATCTGATTTTCTCTGATTGTGTTTTATTCTCAATAAATAAGGTAATTGGAAAACAACGCTCTTAGAGAGCTATTCTTGTCATTTTATCCTTTAAGGAGATGAAGTTGTGGGTTACTTTATACGTCAAGTATAAAATTATGCTATGACTTCAACTTGTCTTATTTTCTCCTCTAGTCTCTTTACATGTCTATGCAGATAAGCCAGGTTTGCTATTAAAATTTTGGATCTAGACTTGTGGGGGGAGGAGCAAGATGGCGGAAGAGTAGGGTCCCCAAATCACCTGTCTCCACCAAACTACCTAGAAAACCTTCAAATTATCCTGAAAATCTATGAATTCGGCCTGAGATTTAAAGAGAGACCAGCTGGAATGCTACAGTGAGAAGAGCTCGCGCTTCTATCAAGGTAGGAAGACGGGGAAAAAGAAATAAAGGAACAAAGGCCTCCAAGGGGGAGGGGCCCCGCGAGGAGCCGGGCTGAGGCCGGGGCGAGTGTCCCCAGGACAGGAGAGCCCCGTCCCGGAGGAGCAGGAGCTGCACCGACCTTCCCGGGGGAAAGGGGCTCGCGGGGAGTTGGAGCAGGACCCAGGAGGGCGGGGATGCCCTCGGGCTCCCGGGGACACTAACAGCACCTGCGCGCCCAGGAGAGTGCGCCGAGCTCCCTAAGGGCTGCAGCGCGCACGGCGGGACCCGGCGGGACCCGGAGCAGCTCGGAGGGGCTCGGGCGGCGGCTCCGCGGAGGGGGCTGCGCGGCCCCGGGAGCAGCTCGGAGGGGCTCGGGCAGAGGAAGAGGCTCCGTGCGGAGGGGGCTGCGCGGTTCCAGGAGCAGCTCGGAGGGGCTCGGGCGGCGGCTCCACGGAGGGGGCTGCGCGGCCCGGGAGGCGAATCCACCAGCGCAGGCTCCGGAGCACAGGGCGCCGGGACACAGCCCAGGATCCGGCCTCCCCCAGGACAGGCAGAGGCCGGGAGGGCCCAGGACAGCGAGGACGCTCCTGCCCCAGCTGAGCACATCAGCGGCCCCGCCCCGGAGCCTCCAGGCCCTGCAGACGGAGTTCCTGCCGGAGCTGAACCCAGGTTTCCAGAGCTGCCCCGCCACTGGGGCTGTTCCTCCTGCGGCCTCACGGGGTAAACAACCCCCACTAAGCCCTGCACCAGGCAGGGGCACAGCAGCTCCCCCAACTGCTAACACCTGAAAATCAGCACAGCAGGCCCCTCCCCCAGAACACCAGCTAGACGGACAACTTCCAGGAGAAGCCAAGGGACTTAAAGTACACAGAATCAGAAGATACTCCCCGGTGGTTCTTTTTTTTGTTTGTTTGTTTTTGTTTTTGTTTTTGTTTTGTTTTGCTTTTTGATTTGTTTCCTTCCCCCACCCCCTTTTTTTCTCCTTTCTTTTTCTTTCTCTTTTTCTTCTTCTTTTTTTTTTTTCGTTTTTTTTTCTTTTTCTTCCCTTTTTTTTTCTCTTTCTCTTTTCTTTCCTTCTTTCTCTCCTCTCTTTTTCTCTTTTTCCCAATACAACTTGCTTTTGGCCACTCTGCACTGAGCAAAATGACTAGAAGGAAAACCTCACCTCAAAAGAAAGAATCAGAAACAGTCCTCTCTCCCACAGAGTTACAAAATCTGGATTACAATTCAATGTCAGAAAGCCAATTCAGAAGCACTATTATACAGCTACTGGTGGCTCTAGAAAAAAGTATAAAGGACTCAAGAGACTTCATGACTACAGAATTTAGAGCTAATCAGGCAGAAATTAAAAATCAATTGAATGAGATGCAATCCAAACTAGAAGTCCTAACGACGAGGGTTAACGAGGTGGAAGAACGAGTGAGTGACCTAGAAGACAAGTTGATAGCAAAGAGGGAAACTGAGGAAAAAAGAGACAAACAATTAAAAGACCATGAAGATAGATTAAGGGAAATAAACGACAGCCTGAGGAAGAAAAACCTACGTTTAATTGGGGTTCCCGAGGGCGCCGAAAGGGACAGAGGGCCAGAATATGTATTTGAACAAATTCTAGCTGAAAACTTTCCGAATCTGGGAAGGGAAACAGGCATTCAGATCCAGGAAATAGAGAGATCCCCCCCTAAAATCAATAAAAACCGTTCAACACCTCGACATTTAATTGTGAAGCTTGCAAATTCCAAAGATAAGGAGAAGATCCTTAAAGCAGCAAGAGACAAGAAATCCCTGACTTTTATGGGGAGGAGTATTAGGGTAACAGCAGACCTCTCCACAGAGACCTGGCAGGCCAGAAAGGGCTGGCAGGATATATTCAGGGTCCTAAATGAGAAGAACATGCAACCAAGAATACTTTATCCAGCAAGGCTCTCATTCAAAATGGAAGGAGAGATAAAGAGCTTCCAAGACAGGCAGCAACTAAAAGAATATGTGACCTCCAAACCAGCTCTGCAAGAAATTTTAAGGGGGCCTCTTAAAATTCCCCTTTAAGAAGAAGTTCAGTGGAACAGTCCACAAAAACAAAGACTGAATAGATATCATGATGACACTAAACTCATATCTCTCAATAGTAACTCTGAATGTGAACGGGCTTAATGACCCCATCAAAAGGCGCAGGGTTTCAGCCTGGATAAAAAAGCAGGACCCATCTATTTGCTGTCTACAAGAGACTCATTTTAGACAGAAGGACACCTACAGCCTGAAAATAAAAGGTTGGAGAACCATTTACCATTCGAATGGTCCTCAAAAGAAAGCAGGGGTAGCCATCCTTATATCAGATAAACTAAAATTTACCCCAAAGACTGTAGTGAGAGATGAAGAGGGACACTATATCATACTTAAAGGATCTATTCAACAAGAGGACTTAACAATCCTCAATATATATGCTCCGAATGTGGGAGCTGCCAAATATATAAATCAATTATTAACCAAAGTGAGGAAATACTTAGAAAATAATACACTTATACTTGGTGACTTCAATCTAGCTCTTTCTATACTCGATAGGTCTTCTAAGCAAAACATCTCCAAAGAAACGAGAGCTTTAAATGATACACTGGACCAGATGGATTTCACAGATATCTACAGAACTTTACATCCAAACTCAACTGAATACATATTCTTCTCAAGCGCACATGGAACTTTCTCCAGAATAGACCACATATTGGGTCACAAATCGGGTCTGAACCGATACCAAAAGATTGGGATTGTCCCCTGCATATTCTCGGACCATAATGCCTTGAAATTAGAACTAAATCACAACAAGAAGTTTGGAAGGACCTCAAACACATGGAGGTTAAGGACCATCCTGCTAAAAGATAAAAGGGTCAACCAGGAAATTAAGGAAGAATTAAAAAGATTCATGGAAACTAATGAGAATGAAGATACAACCGTTCAAAATCTTTGGGATGCAGCAAAAGCAGTCCTAAGGGGGAAATACATCGCAATACAAGCATCCATTCAAAAACTGGAAAGAACTCAAATACAAAAGCTAACCTTACACATAAAGGAGCTAGAGAAAAAACAGCAAATAGATCCTACACCCAAGAGAAGAAGGGAGTTAATAAAGATTCGAGCAGAACTCAACGAAATCGAGACCAGAAGAACTGTGGAACAGATCAACAGAACCAGGAGTTGGTTCTTTGAAAGAATTAATAAGATAGATAAACCATTAGCCAGCCTTATTAAAAAGAAGAGAGAGAAGACTCAAATTAATAAAATCATGAATGAGAAAGGAGAGATCACTACCAACACCAAGGAAATACAAACGATTTTAAAAACATATTATGAACAGCTATACGCCAATAAATTAGGCAATCTAGACGAAATGGACGCATTCCTGGAAAGCCACAAACTACCAAAACTGGAACAGGAAGAAATAGAAAACCTGAACAGGCCAATAACCAGGGAGGAAATTGAAGCAGTCATCAAAAACCTCCCAAGACACAAGAGTCCAGGGCCAGATGGCTTCCCAGGAGAATTTTATCAAACGTTTAAAGAAGAAATCATACCTATTCTCCTAAAGCTGTTTGGAAAGATAGAAAGAGATGGAGTACTTCCAAATTCGTTCTATGAAGCCAGCATCACCTTAATTCCAAAGCCAGACAAAGACCCCGCCAAAAAGGAGAATTACAGACCAATATCCCTGATGAACATGGATGCAAAAATTCTCAACAAGATACTGGCCAATAGGATCCAACAGTACATTAAGAAAATTATTCACCATGACCAAGTAGGATTTATCCCTGGGACACAAGGCTGGTTCAACACCCGTAAAACAATCAATGTGATTCATCATATCAGCAAGAGAAAAACCAAGAACCATATGATCCTCTCATTGGATGCAGAGAAAGCATTTGACAAAATACAGCATCCATTCCTGATCAAAACTCTTCAGAGTGTAGGGATAGAGGGAACATTCCTCGACATCTTAAAAGCCATCTATGAAAAGCCCACAGCAAATATCATTCTCAATGGGGAAGCACTGGGAGCCTTTCCCCTAAGATCAGGAACAAGACAGGGATGTCCACTCTCACCACTGCTGTTCAACATAGTACTGGAAGTCCTAGCCTCAGCAATCAGACAACAAAAAGACATTAAAGGCATTCAAATTGGCAAAGAAGAAGTCAAACTCTCTCTCTTCGCCGATGACATGATACTCTACATAGAAAACCCAAAAGTCTCCACCCCAAGATTGCTAGAACTCATACAGCAATTCGGTAGCGTGGCAGGATACAAAATCAATGCCCAGAAGTCAGTGGCATTTCTATACACTAACAATGAGACTGAAGAAAGAGAAATTAAGGAGTCAATCCCATTTACAATTGCACCCAAAAGCATAAGATACCTAGGAATAAATCTCACCAAAGATGTAAAGGATCTATACCCTCAAAACTATAGAACACTTCTGAAAGAAATTGAGGAAGACACAAAGAGATGGAAAAATATTCCATGCTCATGGATTGGCAGAATTAATATTGTGAAAATGTCAATGTTACCCAGGGCAATTTACACGTTTAATGCAATCCCTATCAAAATACCATGGACTTTCTTCAGAGAGTTAGAACAAATTATTTTAAGATTTGTGTGGAATCAGAAAAGACCCCGAATAGCCAGGGGAATTTTCAAAAAGAAAACCATATCTGGGGGCATCACAATGCCAGATTTCAGGTTGTACTACAAAGCTGTGGTCATCAAGACAGTGTGGTACTGGCACAAAAACAGACACATGGATCAGTGGAACAGAATAGAGAATCCAGAAGTGGACCCTGAACTTTATGGGCAACTAATATTCGATAAAGGAGGAAAGACTATCCATTGGAAGAAAGACAGTCTCTTCAATAAATGGTGCTGGGAAAATTGGACATCCACATGCAGAAGAATGAAACTAGACCACTCTCTTTCACCATACACAAAGATAAACTCAAAATGGATGAAAGATCTAAATGTGAGACAAGATTCCATCAAAATCCTAGAGAAGAACACAGGCAACACCCTTTTTGAACTCGGCCATAGTAACTTCTTGCAAGATACATCCACGAAGGCAAAAGAAACAAAAGCAAAAATGAACTATTGGGACTTCATCAAGATAAGTAGCTTTTGCACAGCAAAGGATACAGTCAACAAAACTCAAAGACAACCTACAGAATGGGAGAAGATATTTGCAAATGACATATCAGATAAAGGGCTAGTTTCCAAGATATATAAAGAACTTATTAAACTCAACACCAAAGAAACAAACAATCCAATCATGAAATGGGCAAAAGACATGAACAGAAATCTCACAGAGGAAGACATAGACATGGCCAACATGCATATGAGAAAATGCTCTGCATCACTTGCCATCAGGGAAATACAAATCAAAACTACAATGAGATACCACCTCACACCAGTGAGAATGGGGAAAATTAACAAGGCAGGAAACAACAAATGTTGGAGAGGATGCGGAGAAAAGGGAACCCTCTTACACTGTTGGTGGGAATGTGAACTGGTGCAGCCACTCTGGAAAACTGTGTGGAGGTTCCTCAAACAGTTAAAAATATACCTGCCCTACGACCCAGCAATTGCACTGTTGGGGATTTACCCCAAAGATACAAATGCAATGAAACGCCGGGACACCTGCACCCCGATGTTTCTAGCAGCAATGGCCACTATAGCCAAACTGTGGAAGGAGCCTCGGTGTCCAACGAAAGATGAATGGATAAAGAAGATGTGGTTTATGTATACAATGGAATATTACTCAGCTATTAGAAATGACAAATACCCACCATTTGCTTCAACGTGGATGGAACTGGAGGGTATTATGCTGAGTGAAGTAAGCCAGTCGGAGAAGGACAAACATTATATGTTCTCATTCATTTGGGGAATATAAATAATAGTGAAAGGGAAAAGAAGGGAAGGGAGAAGAAATGTGTGGGAAATATCAGAAAGGGAGACAGAACGTAAAGACTCCTAACTCTGGGAAACGAACTAGGGGTGGTAGAAGGGGAGGAGGGCGGGGGGTGGGAGTGAATGGGTGACGGGCACTGGGTATTATTCTGTATGTTAGTAAATTGAACACCAATAAAAAAAAAAAATTTTTGGATCTAAAATTCAAAGTATAGCAACTGGAGATTAAAAAAGGTCAGAGCAAATTAAGATGTGGTTTTGTTTTGTAAATAAATATCATAAAAAATAACTACGCTTTGCTTTTTTTACTAGAAGCAGTTGGAATTAAAAGGCTTGCTCACCTGTTAGCAGATATTAAAATCATATATATTTTTAATGTTCTTAAATACTGTTCATTACTAGAATACTATGCCCCAGATAAAAAATTATATTGTACTTCATATAAAGTTAAACTAATTTATATAAAGCTCAACACATATTTTGTACTCTTTCAAATTCTGCCCAAATGTGCATTTAATATAACATTTTTATTTTATATATAAAAATATATAATTTTTCAATCCCTTCAACAAGTCTAAGAATAAATATGAGTCCACTTCCTCGTGACAATAAGTAGCAAGGTCTGCCTGAAAATAATATATTCCTAGATTTAGCAAAATTTTTTCCTGTGTGGTTAGGGGGAAGATAAAGACAATACATAGATTATAAGGTGAGGCATAAGAGACAGAAGCAGCCAGGGAACAAAAATGTCCCTTAAGAACCAGAAGAGCCTTTTCTTAAAAAAAAAAAAAAGTCAGAAATATTCTGGGAAATATTTTGGCAACAAACCCTTTGACACTTATTTGCAAAGCATTTGGAATTGTTGGGCTAGGACTAAAATGAAATAAATAGCTCTGAAATAAATAAGAAAAGAAGAATTTCAATTTTATTTTTATTTTTTTTTTTTTAATTTTTATTTATTTATGATAGTCAGAGAGAGAGAGAGAGAGGCGCAGAGACACAGGCAGAGGGAGAAGCAGGCTCCATGCACCGGGAGCCCGACGTGGGATTCGACCCCGGGTCTCCAGGATCGCGCCCTGGGCCAAAGGCAGGCGCCAAACCGCTGCGCCACCCAGGGATCCCAAGAATTTCAATTTTAAAAAAAAGTGAGGCATAAAATAGATGAGATTAGGTAATTCAAGAAAAAATTAACAATGACTTACTTTACCCTTTTAAACTGCATACAAACACAACCTAGTCTCCAAGTTTTCACACTTGTGTTCTATCCAACTTAGACCTTTCCTTCTGGGGCTAGAAGTACTGACTACTCTCTGAGAAAGATCTTTCTTCTATTGATTTCCCCTTCATCCCATGCTTCCCTATGAATTATCCTTCCTATATATAGGTGGTTCAATTTCTTCCTCATCTTTCCTGACTGCAGTAGGACTATAGATATCGTAGCAATAAAGGGCAGGTATTATTATCCCCATTCCATGGATGAGGAAATGAAGCTCAAAGAGTTTATTACTCTAAATTAAAGAGCCGTTAAAAAGAATATTCAAAATCCAACTGTGAGGCCTATTCTCATTCTCCAATAAGATATCTTTTCTAAAAAGTGAAGAATATTCTTTAAAAAGGAATTTTCTAGAAAGATATTGCTATAACTACTAAATTTGAACATTATATTATCTGTCACTTTGGCTATATTATCAAAAGTGTTCCTGGCCACACATCCTACATAGTATGTTCCCTGATACCTATTCATTCACTAATTCAAAAATTTGGAAAAATGTATGTAAAAACAGTAATGAACAAGACAAGTTTGGTCCTGGCCTTCATAAAGCTTGAAGTCTTTTAGGGAAAAAGCAAAAACTGTAGTTACATGAGTGCACACCAAATGCTAATAAGCATTAAAGTAAACATTTGTCATGAGTTGCCAACACCAAAAGAAATGAGAATTACTGATTGGTGTCACAGGTATTTGAACTGAGACAATAGGACATTACACAGGGGAAGTTAAATAAAATGCAAATTATCTGTTCACACTCTTATTTTTTAAAGATTTTATTTATTTATCAGAGACAGAGGGAGACAGAGAGAGAGAGAGAGAGAGAGAGAGAGGTAGAGGTAGAGGAAGAAGCAGGCTCCATGCAGGGAGCCCATCGTGGGACTCAATCCCGGGTCTCCAGGATCACACCCCAGGCAGAAGACGGCGCTAAACTGCTAAGCCAACAGGGCTACCCTATTTTTCATTTTCGATAAGGAGCCAAGAGATGGAATACAAGAGCACATGGAGAATAAAGCATGGGGAGATATCTTCCTATATGTCATTGTTTACATCTTACAAATTGGGCTTTTACCTTGTTTTTTTGGTTTGGTTTTTGCTTGTTATGATGCTCTTGCCTTGTAACCTATATCAAATAATCAGCATAATCATATCCTCCTGTATCAAGACCCCATCTTGGTATTCTGCACAGCATGTCAAAACAGCACCCAGCTTCAAAAGGATTAATTTTATGTGCCCTTCTAGAGACTGGAGTGTTCTTTACCCAGGAGTACAAATGCTTCCATAGTCCATTTATGAAAATAGATTGCTAATATCTTTGCCCATTATAACTTCAAGTAGAATTTGAATTTCTTTCTCATTAACCTGAGTGGGCTAATTCTTTTTTCTTTCTTTTGAAAATCTTATTTCAAGTTTTTATTTAAATTCTAGTTAGTTAACATATATGGTAAAAACAGTTTCAGATGTAGAATTTATTGATTCATCACTTACATGTAACACCCAGTGTTCATCACAAGTGACCTCCTTAATATCCATCACCCATTTAGCCCACCCCCCACCCACCTAACTCCATCAACCCTCAGTTGTTAAGAGTTAACAACTCTATTGCTAAGAGTCTCTTATGGTTGCTTCCCTCCCTCTCTTTCTCTCTCCCTTCCTCTGTTACAGTGGAATATTACTCATCCATCAAAAGAATGAAATCTTAACCATTTGCAGTGATGTGAATGGAGCTAGAGTGTATTCTGCTAAGCAAAATAAATCAGTCAGAGAAAGACAAATACTGTATGATTTCACTCATGTGGAATTTAAGAAACAAAACAGATCAACATAATTCTTTCTTGGTATTTCAGACAGGCTACTTTTTATGTTGCCATACCTGGGCAGATATTTCTAGTCTCTATCTTTTAGCTCTTATGGATATAGCTTTATTACTTAGATTATAGATATTACTTAGATTACTAAGCCTTATGTCTAAAAACAGAGGGCACACCAGTTCCAAGGATCACAGAGATGTCAAAGATCAGGCAAAAACACAACAAAAGTTAAAAAAGGGGGGGAGGGGATGAGACTAAGACTTCTGCTACCAGGAGTATGGCAGATTAGATAATATGAAAGACCATCCTACTATAAAATAATTCTACTTTAGAAAGAAGATACTCAGTGAAATATCATAGAAAACATAAAATGTAGGTGGATCTCTCAAAGCCAATAATTACCCACACTTTGAAAAAGGTATAAATCTGAAGTAGAAGTGATCAGATAGCAAGAAGGGAGAACCCTATTATGATGGAAAAAGGCAATGGAAGCACTGTTATTATGACACTAAGCCTTGATGTATTAAAAGGCAGAGAAGCTGAAATTAACATACATCGATTAATTCAGGAATCTCAAGAAAGAATAAAACAATTGTCTCTACCCAAAATGTGAAGTAGACACAAATCCTATTCAGAGAAAAACATACAAAATTTAGCAACAGAAAAATTCCCAACACATTTAGACCAAGTAAATAAAACTTCAAAATCAAAGATCCACAAAATCATAAGGAAGTCAACAACTATAATAGACAATTAGGAGCAACTGCAAACAACATACTTAAATGCAGAATATGTTAGAAATGTTTTTTTTTTAATAAAGATTAGGGTCACAAGGATAAGAAAGGAACAATTTATTATCAAGAATGACCAGACATATTTCACAAAGAAATAAATGGGACTTCCAGAAACCTGGTTGAATTTATATAAAGATACATAGATATATGATATATATGTATTTACACACACATATACATTTGGATATTTATGAAAACATTTCAGCATTTAGTATTTTAAAATATTGTATATATATATCTATTATATGCATATAGAATTCATTGTATGTGTATAGAATTTATTATATAATCCAATCTGTTTTAAGAGTATATTGCTTTGGGGACCCCTGGATGGCTCAGCGGTTTGGCTCCTGCCTTCGGCCTGGGGCCCAATCCTGGAGTCCCGTGATCCAGTCCCACGTCAAGCTCCTTGCATGGAGCCTGCTTCTCCGCCTTTCTCTCTGTGTCTCTCATGAATAAATAAATAAAATCTTAAAAAAAAAAAAAACAGTATATTGCTTTGGGCCACCCGAGTGGCTAGTTGGTTAAGTATCTACCTTTGGTTCAGGTCCTGATCTTGGGGTCCTGGGATAAAACTCTGAGTCAGGCTCCCTCTTTTCCTTCTCCCTCTGCCCTCCCTGCCACCACTCATACTTCCTCTCTTGTGCATTGCCGTCTCTCTCAAATAAGTAAATGAAATCTTAAAAAAAAAAAAAAAACAGAGAATACTGATTAATTTAGGGGCGCCCAGGTGGTACAGTCGGTTAAGTATACTACTCTTGGTTTCAGCTCAGGTCATGATCTTGAGTTTGTGAAATAGAGCCCTGCATTGGGCTCTGTGTCCATGATGGAATCTGCTTGAGATTCTCTCTGCTTCTCCCTCTGCCACCTCCCACTTGTGTTCTCTCTCTCTCACTCTCTCAAAATAAATAAATATTTTTTTAAAAATAATATATTGATTAATTTAAAAATATTTGGGGAATTTCAAAGTTTGTTTTTGATTTATTGATTTCATTTCATTCTGCTAAGATCAGGGAACTTAAGTGTCTGATTTCAATTTTTTGCAGGTTCTTCCAACTGTTGTTTCACAGAAAACTTTAATTTTGCCTTCATATTAAAAACTACACTGGGGTGCCTGGGTGGCTCAGTTGGTTAAGCATCTGATTTTTGGATTCGGCTCAGGTCATGATCTCAGTGTCCTAGGATTGATCCCTGCATCAGTGAGGAATCTGTTCAAGGATTCTTTCTGCCCCTCCCTCTACTTGCTCTATTTCTCTAAAATAAATAAAACTTTAAAAAAATAAATAAAAATTAATAAATAAGTTTATAAATAAATAAGTTCATGGCTAACTTTTTCTTTCCATATTTTAAAGATTTCTAAGCATTGTCTTATACTTTCCAGAGTGTCTCATGATTAGTCAATTTTTAATTTTTTTATTCTTGATTTAGTTCCTTCTCCACATCTGCCTTCTCCAAAATTTATTTTTATCTTTGTTATGGAGCAGTTTGACAATTTATGTGTTTGTTGTTTTTGTTATTGTTGTTGTTGGTGGTGTTTGTCTGTTTTTGCATTTATCCCGTCTGTTATTCTATGAGGTTTTTGGATTTGTGGTTGGTTGTCTTTCATTGCTTTTGGAACATTGTCAGCCATTATCATTTCAAATATTTATTCTCTCCTATTCTCATTCTATTTCTGGGTTTCCAATTATATTTTAAATTGTCCAATATTGTTCTATAGTTCTTTGATATTTTATTTCTTTTTTCCCTCTTTCATTCTCTTTTCTCTTTATGTTTAATTTTGGATAATTTCAAATGACCTATTCTCAAAGTCTATTATTTTTATCTCAGTTTTGTCCAATATGCTGTGAAGCCGAAAAAGAAAATCCTCACTGATATCATGTTTTTTCTTATTTGTAGTATCTGCATTGTTTAAATCTTCCTTTTGAAATTCCACATCTCTTCATGCATGTTGTCCATATTTACTACTAGATCTTTTTACATATAATAGCAGTTGTTTACTTTTTTAAGCTTTCTTGAGGTACAATTTACATATGGAATTATATAAAAGTAAGGTTTATACAATACTATGTTTGATATATATTTACAATGTGAAAAGATGACCACATTCAAACTAATTAACATATCCATCACCTCACATAGTAGTTATTTTAAATTCCTTGACTGATAGTTCCAAATTCTGGTTCATCTGAGTCTGTTTCTAATTATTGCTATATTTCATAACAACGGAATGTTTTTCCTCAATTTTCTATGTGTCTTTTAAATGAATACCAGAATTACTATCTAGAACAGAATAGACTGAGTTAAGTAGCTTTTATTACCAGAAATTGTTATACTTCTTTTCTCCAGCCACAATTTGGGTGATTTAAGTAAGTGTAGCCAGTAGCAGAGTGGGGTTTGTTATATTACTACCCTCTTTGTAACAGAGTCTTACATTTTATTTCCCATAGCGATCAGCTGTTAATCTATACAAGTCTGGGATACTAAAGAGTAGTATTTAGGATTCCTGCTCAGCTTCAGCAGTTCCTTCACACTTTTACCACAGAGAGGTCTTCCTTTGCTGATGCCCAGAGGCAGTCTACTTCTGCTTGTTACTTGGTGGTAGGCTTATAGAGTTGACAAAAGAGATTATTCAGTTTTCTCAAATCTTATATTTTAGGCAGGACCTGCACACTTTGCCCATGTGGATATGTCTTATCATTCCTATCCCTTTCACCATATGTCAGCAAATTCTGTCTTGCATCTGGGATGTTCTTTTGTAAGAGAGGTTTTTAGGTACCTTCCCCATTGGCAAATGACTTTTGCTTGTTGCTCCTCCACCAGAAGCAGAAGGGATTTTCCTGTATCCTTCCTCCAAAATGAGGAGTTTTGCTGAACACTGTGCCAGAATGGTTGTGCTTTAGGCCCTCATTCTGAAAGAAATGGATCTTTCCTTAAGTATTAGGGGTGAGACAGTTTACTCTTCCTTCCCCAGTGGCCAAAGGCAATTTCTTCATATAAGGGAAGAAGGGAAGGATTCAAGTAAGAGTATGGGATTTTATACTGGTCTGACAGTGGAGCCAGTACCCCTGCAACAATAATCATTCTCAATCTTGTCTTCTGCCTTGCTCCCAATCTTTCTTGTATGTAACCAAAGGAGACCCTGTAAGAAGACTAAGAAAATTAACATTACCCTGTGTAGGGGACTCTAATTTTTTCTAAACTGCTATGTTAGCTCACATTTTGGAATTTGTCAAAATTTTAGTTGTTTCACAATTTAGTACTTCTATGGCTGCTTCCTCTTCCACCCATGAAATAGTTGATGTTTTTTGTCTTTCCTCAGAGAGTCCTGTCATTTTCCGGAAATAACATTTCTCATTTGCCTTGTGATATTAGCTCTCTGGTGGTTTCAAGAAAACTTATGATTTCGCAGATTATTTGGAATTTTTTCATTATGAAAATATAGTCAAAATTTTCTTCCAACAATCTATATACCAAGCAGAAACAGAAACAGCAGTTCACAATTATATAATGTAAAAATTATAACATTGTATTTTGCAGTTTAAAACAAATAAAATGTACTTATAATATTACAAGTCTTCTATGTTTTACCATGAACAGAAATAATATTAATTTTAAGTACACTATAATAAGTTAAGAATGTACATTTTAACTTTTTAAGCAGCAATTTAAAAATCAAGGCAAAGATGTATGCCTCAATGCCCACTAGAGAAATTAAAATGAAATACTGAAAAATATTTTAAAATAAAAAAAAGATTGGAAAGAAAGACAAGAAAAACAAATTACATATAGGAAAGTCCTTTTTTTTAAAGTAGCAAGACAGTAACCTTAATGCAACCATATAGATTATTAGATCAAATGCCCAAAGTTTAAACATTCCACTTCAAAGGTAGATATTGCATGGTTGGATAACAAAGGACTAATATATATTTGCATATAAGAAATTTACTTTAAATATAAAAAATGAGGAAAAAAGAAAAATTAAAAGCATTCCATTGATGTGAAAATTAAAGCTAAAGAAGTTTAAGTATTTATAATAATATCAGATAAAGAAGATTTAAAGAGAGGAGCAATACCTCAGAGTTATTTGCCATTGATAAAAAGTGACACATCATGACCAAGCAAAAAATTAATCATAACTTTCAATGTAGCTAAAAACACATAAAGAAAAACTGACAAAAGCAAACCAAAAATAGATAAAATCCATTACCATAACTTAAAATCATAGCACTCCTCTCTCAGTCATTGACAATAACACTATGTATTCACTTAGCTTACATTACTTCAATACTAACCCAAAAATCAAATGATACAAATTTCTTTTCAAGTGAACACAACATGTTCACTATCACAGGCCACATAATGGGCCTTTTCTTTGTAAGGATTTCATTTATTTATTCATGAGAGACACAGAGAGAGAGAGGCAGAGACACAAGCAGAGGGAGAAGCAGGCTCCATGCAGGGAGCCTAATGTAGGACCCGATCCTGGCACTGCAGGATCATGCCCTGGGCCGAAGGCAGGCGTTAAGCCGCTGAGCCACCCAGGTGTCCCATACTTCTTCTTTTTATAAGGACCACCCTTGTGACCTCTTCTAATCTCCTAAAAGCTCTATTTCCAAATATAGTCATGTTTGGGATTAGGACTTCAACATATGAATTTTGGGGCACATAACTGAGTCCGTAATGTAATGGGTCTTAAAACATGTCTCAATCAATTTCAAATTTTATAATCTTACAGACTATGTTCTCTAACACAAGGAAATTAAACTGGAAACCAGTACCAAAAAGGATACCTAGAATTCCCCCAATTATTTGGAAATGAAACAGCATACTTCTAAATAACCCATGAGTAAAGGTAAGAGTGTTTAGATGGAAAACTTTGCTTTAAATGCTTATATATGAAAAGAACAATTACCACAAATCAATGATTTAAGCTTCTACCTTATAAAACTATAAGAAGAACAAATTGAACTCAAAGTAGAGAAAAGAACATAAAAAAAATAATAAGAGCAGAAGTCAGTAACATAGAAAATGGACAAACCAAAGGGACAGTCAATTAAGGCAAAGTTGGTTCTTTTAAAAGATCAATAAAAATGATAGACTTTTAGAAAGGCAGAGAATAGCATAATGAAGACGCAAATATATAGTATCAAAGAAAAAGGGGATTATTTCTGCAAGCCATGTAGATTTAAAAACTATGAATGAATATTAATAATTTTATGCTAATAAATCCAAACATTTAGATAAATTTGACAAAATCTAAAGACACCAATTACCAAACTTACTAAAGTGGAAAGAAAAACTGAATAGCCCTTTACATGTTAAAATAATTAAATCAAATAAATAACCTCCAAAAGAGGAAACAGACCCATATGGTTTCATGTGAATTGTACTAAACACATAATAATTCCAAAACTACAAAATTATTTCAGAAAATAGGGGAGAGAACAGTTCTCGAATTACTTTGTGCAGATGACATGTTCCTGATGACAAAATCAGGAAAATACATTACAAGAATAGAAAACTACAGACAAATGCTCTTAGGAACTAAGACAAAAAATACTTAACAAAGCATTGATAAAATAAATATAGCAATATACCAAAAGGAATACGCGTCATTTCTAGGTAAAGTTTATTTCAGGAATTCAAGGTTGGCTTCATATTTGAAAGTCTAATCCATGCAATTTATTACATTAACGGAATTAAGGATAAAAATGTATGATCATCTCAATATGTGTAGGAAAATTATTCAACAAAATTCAATAGTATCAATGATAGAAGCTCTTAGCAAACTAGGAATAAAATAGAAATTATTTAATCTGAAAGAAGTATCAGTGGAAAACCTATAACAAACATATTGGTAATGAAATATTGAATGTAGTACCTCAAAGATACAGAAAATTACTATGAAAAACCCACTTTGACCATGTCTAATGAGCACTGCACTGGATATCTTAGTCACAGCAATAAGAAAATAGAAATAAAACATCTAAATATTGGAAATTATAAAATAAAACTGTTCTTTAACAGCAGAGGACATGACTTTCTATGTAACAACTTCCAAAACAACTAAAAGTCACTGCTATAAGTTAATGTAGCAAGATTACAAAATGTAAGGTCAAAGCAACATCATAAATTCTACTCCTGCATAGTATCAGCAAATTAAATGAAAATATTATTTTAAATACTATTCATTAGTTAAGAGTAAAAATCAAGGTATGTCCAAAACATGTATACTAAAACCTGACTTTATATGTAGAAGTACAAAAGTCTTATAACAACCAAAACAATCTTGAAAATAAGTACACACTTTGAGGCCTTGATCTATTTCAATTCAAGGTTACTCTCTAACTACACTAATCAAGACAATGTGATAGTAACATAAAGATAGATAAATGGATCAGTGGATCAGAATAGAGCAGATTGTTTCAAAACAATTCTTATCATAATTCCATCAGGATTACACTTTTTTTTATACAGAATAAAAACTTACTAAAGAGACATGTAAAAATATCTCTCTAAAAAGAAATGTACAAGAATATTCATAAAGGCTTCATTCAAAATAGCTTAAAATGACATACAACCCAAATGTCTTCAAAGAGGAAAATGCAAAAACAAATTGTAACATATTCAAACCATGGAATAGTACTGAGTAATACACTGGAAAAAATGTTGGTGCATAATTGGGGATAAATCTTACTGTTAATATGCTGAGAAAAATATACACAAAGAGTACATACTTGATACTTCTTTTATATAAAATTATAGATTGCCAAAAATTAATTCATAATTAAAATATAAGAACACTGATTTCCCCTGGAGGATATTTACTGGGAAGGGATATAAAGAAACTTTTTGGAACATATGTCAATATCATCAAAATGTACTTTAAGGATTTGTGTATTTCACTGAATGTTACTTTTATCTATTAAATGTGTATAAAATACTGAATTCTAAATAAACGGATTCTATGCAGTATTACAAATTCACAAATCTGAAATTATCTATCTGTATTCTTGCTTAAGTAAATGAATAAATAATGAAAGCCAGTTTTCCAATTGTTAGGAAAATGAATTCAATATATGATTAGGAATAGACTAGAATATATTCTGCAGTATTGGAATTTCAGGTATCAATGTAAACTCAAATTTTAATTGGCTACAGAAAAAGCTAAGTGATAATGGAACAATTTCTATAGAACATAATTCAAGAATCCCATACCCAAACGTTCATAGAAAGGGTAGGAAGATTTCACCCGCATCCTTCTATGCCCCATGACAGTAACAACTCAGTGCCAAAATAAGTCACCACTGCCATGATTTTCCCTGAGGAGGAAAAAAATAGAAGAAAAGAAGAGTGAAGACTCATAAAATATCAGAAGTGAAAAATAAGACATTCCAATGGTTGCCTCAGAATCAAAACTTATCATAAGGAACTATTATAAACAATTATATATCAACAAATTTGATAACCTAGATAGGTGAATAAGATCTTAGAAACATACAACTTACCATAACTGAATAAAGAAGAAATAGAAAGCCTGAACAGACCAATAACACATAAGGAGACTGAATACATAAAAAAAGAAAAAATAAAACTAACCACAAAGAAAAACATAGCACCAGAGGACATCACAGGTGAATTCTACTAAAGACTAAACATTCTTTTTTAAAAAACATCCTTTTTAAGGAGATTACTATTTTAAAGTAATCTCTACACTCAATGTGGGACTCAAACTTACAACCCAAGATCACCCAAGATCACATACTCTACTGACTGAGTGAGACAGATGCCTCTAAATATTATTAAACTCTTTCAACAAACAGAAGAGGAAAGCTATTCAAACTCATTTACAGAGGCCACAATCTCAATGGGGAAAACCTTAAATCTTTCCTTTAAGATTTGGAACAATATAAAGATGCCTACTCTAACCACTTTTATACAACATAGTACTAGAAGCTCTAGCTAAGCAATCAGACAAGAAAATGAAATAAAAAGCATCTGATTCAGAAAAAAAAGAGATAAGATTATCTGTTTGCAGATAATATAATCACATATGCAGAAAACTAAATACTCAACAACAAGAAAAACTGTTATAACTAATAGATGAAATCAGTAAATTTTCAGGATACATAATCAACATAGCAGTCAGTGGTGTTTACATACACAATGAACTATCCAAAAAGCAAATTAAAAAACAATTCCATTTTCAAGAGTAACAGCAATCAAATACTTAGTGATAAACTTAATCAATAGGTGAAAGAATTGTATATTGAAAATTATTTTAAAAATTGATGTAGAAGGCACAAATGAAAAGATATACTATATCCATGGATTGGAAGAGTTAATATTGTTAAAGTGCCCACATTACCCAAGTGATCAACATATTCAATGCAATTCCTATCAAAATCCCAATAACATTCTTTACAGAAATAGAAAAAATAGAAAAAAAATCTTATAATCATATAATCATATGGAACCACAAAAGACTCCAAAAAGCCAAAGCAAAGCAATGGTGAAAAGGAAGAACAGAGCTAGACTTATCATACTTCCTGCTGTCAAACTATTTTACAAAGCTATAATAATCAAAACAATATGGTACAGAGAGCTAAGATGGCAGAGAGCAGGGGGACCCTAAACACATCTAGGGGCCCAAACACATCTAGACAAATATCAAATCATTCTAAACACCCAAGAAATTGAACTGAGGGCTTAGAGAAGAAAATTGCATGGCTACTAGTACAAACATGACCACCTCGTGGAAGGTAGGAACTGTGGAGAGTGGACTGGGGGAGATGAGAACTGCACGTGCTATGGAGGGCAAGGAGTGCTGCTTATGGAGACTACTGTAAGTTATTATAAGCATCAGAATGCAAAATCTGAAGTCCTAGAAGTTCATGTCTGGCAGGCTTAGCACTGCTCCCATGAGGGAGGAAGGCAGAGTCCCAGGAGTGGGCATCTTGGTCTGAGGATAGCCTTGGGTCACATGGTGAAAAACAGTTCCCCTGCTTGGAGTGCAGTTGAGAGAGGGGACACAACAGAAGAACTAGCAGTATCAATGTGCTGCACTGTTCCCAGCACAGGAACA
Organism: Canis lupus baileyi; assembly: GCF_048164855.1. Taxonomy (NCBI): domain Eukaryota; kingdom Metazoa; phylum Chordata; class Mammalia; order Carnivora; family Canidae; genus Canis; species Canis lupus. The sequence continues at coordinate 30,287,120 of NC_132876.1, forward strand.
GGGAAGCTGGCTGAAGACAGCAAGCCTGGGTGCCAGCTTTCTCCTTTGCTTTACCATAAACTCCCAACCACTGCATGGTTGTGCAGCTGCTGTTTGGAGCACAAACCAGCAAACGGGAAAAATGTGAGATTCTCACCAGAGGATCAACATGGGTCCACACCACGAGTCCCTAACATTTGGAATTTTGAAACCCAGCCACAGGCCTGAGATAAAACACAGGAGCACTGTGCCTGTTGGCAGGCAGACAGTTCAGACATAGTCAGGGTGAAGGCAGGGATCTGACGGAAGCTGGGAACACAAGAGGGATGATTGTTTGCTCTACTTTGAGGACTTCCTGAAGAGTGGTGGGTGGGGACTCTTACCTCATCGGGGAGAGAGCAGGGGCAAAGCAATTTGCATTGACCAACCACTGTGAGCTAAACAGTGCTACCAAGTATTCTGGAGCCACTTATACCAAGCCCCAAACCCCTGCGACATGCAGGTGCATCTCCACTAAGCCACGTCATCCTGAAAATCAGTACAACAGGCCTTGCCCCCAGAAGAGCAACACAAACCCCTTGTACTCATGAAGCCTTCTGATCCTTGAGTGCGGCAGTCTCAGTCCTAGGGGAAATTCAATCTATCTTGCTTTTTATTTTCACTTCTATTTATTTTATTTTATTTTATTTTAATTATTTATTGGATCTAGCTTCCTTTAACAAGCAGACCAAAATACACCCAGGATCTAGCTAGCTTTTTAAATTTTATTTTACTTTTTTATTATATATATTTTTTGTTTTGTCTTATTATTTATTATTTTTATTTTCATATATTTTTTTGATTTGTTGGATCTAGCTTCTTTTAACAACTAGGATTTATTTCTGGGCTGCTAAGATGGTACAATATTTCCAAATCAATCAATGTGATATACCACATTAATAAAAGAAAGAGTAAGAACCATATGGTCCTCCAATAGAAGGAGAAAAAGCACTTGACAAAATATAGCATCCTTTCTTGATAAAGACCCTCAACAATGTAGGGATAGATGGAATATAACTCAACAACATAAAGGCCATATGCACAAGACCCACAGTAATATCCTACTCTGTAATAGGAACACGATAGGGATGTCCGTTCCCACCACTGTTATTGAACACAGTACTGGAAATTTTAGCCTTGGCAATCAGACAACAAAAAGAAATAAAAGGCATCCAAATCAGCATGGAAGAAGTCAAACTTTCACTATTTGCAGATGACATGATACTCTGTGTAGAAAATCCAAAAGACTCTACCAGAATCAAATACATGTACAAATACATGAATTCAGCAATGTTGCGGGATAGAAAATCAACAAACAAAAATCTGTTATACTTATATACCTCAATAATGAAGTAGCAGAAAAAAAATCAAGGAATTGATCCCATTTACAATTATACTGAAAGCCATAAGATACCTAGGAATAAACCTAATCAAAGAGGTAAAAAATCTGTACTCTGAAAACTACAGAACACTTATGAAAGAAATTGAACATGACACAAAAAAATAGAAAAGCATTCCATGCTCATGGATTGGAAGGACAAACATGGTTAAAGTGTCTAAACTACCCAAAGCAATCTACACATTTAATGCAATCCCTAACAAAATAACAATAGCATTTTTCATAGAGCTAGAATAAAAAATTCTGAAATTTGTGTGGAACTACAAAGAGCCCAAATAGCCAAAGCAATCCTGAAAAAGAAAAGCAAAGCTGTAGGCATCATGATTCCAGACTTCAAGCTTTATTACAAAGTTTTAGTCAAAAACACAGTATGGTGTTAGCACAAAAACAGCCATAGATCAATAGAATAGAATAGAAAAACCCAAAATGAACCCACAACTATATGGTCAACTAACTTTTGACAAATCAGGAAAGAATATCCAGTGGATTAAAGACAGTCTCTTTAGCCAATGGTGTTGGGAAAACTGGACAGCTACATGCAGAAGAATGAAACTGGGCCACTTTTTTACATCATACACAAAAACAAATTCCAAATGGATGAAAGACCTAAATGTGGCAGGCAACCATCAAAATTCTAGAGGAGAACATAGGCAGCAACCTCTTTGACCTCATCCATAGCCACTTATCATACATGTCACCAGAGGCAAGGGAAACAAAAGCAAAAATGAACTATTCAGACTTTCTCAAGATAAAAAGCTTCTGCATAGCAAAGGAAACATCAATGAAACTAAAAGGCAGCCTATGAAATGGAAGAAGATATTTGCAAATTAAATGTCTGATAAAGGGTTTCAGTATCCAAAATCTATAAAGAATTTATCAAACTCAAAATCTGAAAGCAAATAATTCAGTTAAAAAATGGGCAGAAGACACAAATAGACGTTTTTCCAAAGAAAACATCCAGATGACTAATAGACACATGAAAAGATGCCCAACACCACTCATAGTCAGGGAAATACAAATCAACACCATGATGAGATACCACCTCATAGCTGTCAGAATGGCTGAAATTAACAACACAAGAAACAATAGGTGTTGGTGAGACTGTGGAGAAAAAGGAACCCTCTTGCACTGTGGTGGGAATGCATCCTGATGCTGCCACACTCGAAAACAGTATGGAGGTTCCTCAAAAAGTTAAAAATAGAACTACCCTATGATCCAGGAGTTGCACTATTAGATATTTACCCAATGTATACATAAATATATACTCAAAGAGGTACATGCACCCCCATGTCTATGCAGCATTATCAACTATAGCCAAAACATGGAAAGAGCCAAATGTCTATCAACTGATTAATGGATAAAGAAGATGTTGTATATATACCCAATGGAGTATTACTTAGCCATCAAAAAGAATGACTCTTACCATTTGCAATGACGTGGATAGAGCTAGAGTGTATTACACTAAGCAAAATAAATCAGTCAGAGAAAGACAAATACCATATGATTTCACTTATATGTGGAATTTAAAACAAAACATATACATATATGAAGGGGGAAAGAGAGAGAGAAGGAAACAAATTATAAGAGGGAAAGGATAGAGAGAGAGAAGGAAACAAATCATAAGAGATTCTTAACAACAGAGAACAAACTGAGGGTTAATGGAAGGGGGTGGGTGTGACAATGGGCTAGATGGGTGATAGGTATTAAGGAGGGCACTTCTTATGATGAGCACTTGGTGTTGTGATAAATCACTGAATGCTACTCCTGAAACCAATATTGCACTCTCTGTTAACTACCTGGAATTTAAATAAAATTTTGAAGAAAAAAAATACAACTTTTTCTTTTAAAAAATAGTATGGTACTGACCTAGAAATAGATACATAGAATAATAGAACAGCAATTAGTGACCAGAAATAATACACCTTTATTTGCTTCCTTTTTTCCCCTGAATCATGTCTTCCCTACCAGTGCTTCTTGGGGGCCTCTCTCAAAGGAAAAAAAAAAAAACTATGTTCCTTTCTTTGGATCATGATCTGCTCCTGAGAGAACACAACTTAAAACAATTCACTTTTTCTGCAATCCATTGAAATAAATCTCACCTTCCCCCATGTGGTTTTGATAAGAAGAGTGCACAGATTCATATTTGTTTTATTCAAGAAGGTAGATATCAATTAGAGCAGTGTGCTAGAAGTCCCAAAGAGCACACCCAGGTTTGAGGATTTGCTGGGAGTCTCCTCAGAACTTGGTATATAATATTACTTATGGCTTTGTTTCATTACAGTAAAAGGATATAAAGCAAAACCAGCAAAGGGAAAAAAATCACAGGGGGCAAATTCCAGAGCAAATCAGGCACAAGTCACACAGAACTTGCTTAATTCTCCTAGTAGTGAGTTGTGAAAACACAAATGAAATCTTGTCTACCAATAAGCTCATTAGAAACTTAGTGCCCGGGAATTTACTGAGGACTGATTACATTAGGCACTCTGCCTAGCACATACCAAAATTGTATACTCCCAGAAGTAAAGCAGGTGCTCACCATAATCCACATTTTCATACAAACAGTGTAGGCACAAAAAGTCACTTTTATCAGTTAGAATGATGAGAACCTTCTCCAAATTCAAGTTCTAAAATGAAAGCCCGGGGCCAACCATTTAAACAGAGCTTTTAAAGGAAAACAGTCAAGCCTACTATATTCACTTCTACACAAGCACAGAGTTTAAGATTTAATTTATGCATTTAAAAAATTATTCCACTTGTTACAATGAGTTCACATGGTTATTAAATTTAAAATATTAACATAAATAGGAAATTCAGTTTAATAATAACATAAAGCATATATTCATTTTAATACCCTCTGAAAATCCACTAAAATAATAGACTGTGCAACTCCAACATCATTCTAAAAAGGAAAGCATGTGTAGCAAACAGAGAAATTTAAAAGTTACAAAAAAGATTGAACAGAGTAATAGAAAAATTTAGAAATGCTAAAGAATCTTCAATCTCATAGAGAGGGCCCCCCACAAATAATAATTGCTGTTTGCAGAACCTATATGTAAGAAAATCACAATAGGAACTGAAAGGAACACAAATACTTTTCCCATGTAATTAATGATGAAAAAGTTTCATTCCCTTTTTCTTACAGTAGCTGTTATCAATACTTTGACCCCAGGATAAAAATAGAAGTAGAGCACTATAAATGTGACTATTTACAAAGGAAGAAGAATAATACTTTAATATCCTGTAAGCCAACACAAAGAACATGGATTTCTTAAATTCAGAAGTCCAGGAAGCTAAACTCTAAGAAATTCTGATAACTAAAATATGCACCTCAAAAGCTATCCATGCTAAGGCACCTCAACAACTGTCCAAACTAAGGATATCCTCTTAATTCAAGCCTGCGTTCAAGACAAAAGAAAAGGAGAATCATTTATATTTCAGTAAAGTTGCCAGTCAGATCAGTCCTTTTTTTTGTGAACTGTAACCCCAAAATGGGGCTCAAACTCATGATACCTTGAGATCAAGTGTTGCATGTTCAACAGACTGAGCCAGCCAGGAGTGAAGAGTCTAATCAATCTTAACCATTATATATAAATATGAATATAAAATCAATAATCTGGGCAGCCCCGGTGGCTCAGCGGTTTAGTGCCACCTTCAGTCCAGGGCCTGATCCTGGAGACCTGGGATTCAGTCCCATGTCGGGCTCCCTGCGTGGAGCCTGCTTCTCTCTCTGCCTATGTCTCTGCCTCTCTCTCTCTCTCTCTGTGTCTCTCATGAATAAATAAATGAAATCTTTTAAAAAAAAGAAAGGAAAAAAGTAATCATCAACAGTTGAAGACACACAATACCTCAAAATGAACAATGTAGGCAACTTTAATAGTTTGTCTTTTCCTATGAATTAATATTGATACTGAAATTTAAACCTAATTGTTGACTCCGCATTGCATAATGCTGCATTTTCTCAAATCTCTGCAACAGCCATTTTTAATTTCTATAAATTTTATTGACATAAAAACTCAATATATTGGCTGAATAGCAGAATGACCCAAGCTGAAGATGAAATTAATAGCTATAAGATTAAATGTAGTATAAAAATATAAAAAGATTAGAAGAAACAAGTAAGATAAATAAAACGGATATAATTCCAATATCCTTTCAATAGAGATAAGAATAGACTAGACATTGAAGAGGAGAGAAATAAATAGTGCAAAATGCATCTGAATGTCAAAATGAGAAGTCTGAGAAGAAAATTGTTTTTTAAATATTTTATTTATTTATTCATTAGAGACACAGAGCGAGAGAGAGGCAGAGACACAGGCAGAGGGAGAAGAAGCAAGCTCTATGCAGGGAGCCCGATGCGGGACTCGATCCCGGAACTCCAGGATCACACCCTGGGCTGAAGGCGGCACTAAACCGCCTAGCCACCAGGGCTGCCCAGGAAATATTTTTTTAAGTTTCAAAATCTGAAACTTTTTTTTGTATATTTTTTTATTGGAGTTCGATTTGCCAACATATAGTATAACACCCAGTGCTCATCCCGTCAAGTGCCCCCCTCAGCACCCATCACCCAGTCACCCCGTCCACCCTCCCACCTCCTCTTCCACTTCCCCTTATTCGTTTCCCGGAGTTGGGAGTCTCTTGTTCTGTCACCCTCTCTGATATTTCACATTCATTTTCTCTCCTTTCTCCTTTAATCCCTTTCACTATTTTTTATATTCCCTATATGAATGAAACCATATACTGTTTGTCGGTCTCTGATTGACTTACTTCACTCACTCAGCATAATACTCTCCAGTTCCATCCACATTGAAGCAAATGGTGGTTATTCATCAAAGCAGGAAAGACTATCCACTGGAAAAAAGACAGTCTCTTCAGTAAATGGTGCTGGGAAAATTGGACAGCCACATGCAGAAAAATGAAACTAGACCATTCTCTTACACCATACACAAAGATAAACTCAAAACAGATGAAAGATCTAAATGTGAGACAAGATTCCATCAAAAACCGAGAGGAGACCACATCAACACCCTTTTTGAACTTGGCCACAACAACTTGCAAGATACATCTAGGAAGGCAAGGGAAACAAAAGCAAAAATGAATTATTGGGACTTCATCAAGATAAAAAGCTTCTGCACAGCAAAAGAAACAGTCAACAAAACTAAAAGACAATCTACAGAATGGGAGAAGATATTTGCAAATGACGTATCAGATAAAGGGCTAGTTTCCAAGATCTATAAAGAACTTATTAAACTCAACAGCAAAAAAATCTGAAACATTTGGATGAAACTTTCAAATAATTCAAGGAAGTTGTTTTTAATTCCAAAATGAACACATAAAAGCAATCCCTAAAATAAAACAAGAATCAGATTAGAAGTAGGGCAATATGTTTATAATTTTATGGGAAATTTGTTTTGATTCTATAAATGTCATACCCAGACATAATGAGAATTTTTTCAGTAAATGATAGAACACTATGGTCAACTAACATTTGATAAAGCGAGAAAGAATATTCAATGGAAAAAGGACAGTTCCTTCAACAAATGTATTAAGAAAATTGGACAGCAACATGTAGAATAATGAAACTGGACAATTTTCAATTTAAACCATAAACAAAGATAAACTCAAAATGCATAAAACACCTGAATGTGAGACAGGAATCCATCAAAATCCTAGAGGAAAATGCGGACAGAAACTTCGTCAACCTCGGCCACAGCAAATTCTTGCTAGACAGTCTCCAAAAGCAAGGGAAACAAAAGCAAAAATGAACTACTGGGACTTCATCAAGATAAAAAGCTTCTGCACATGAAAGGAAATAGTCAACAGAACTAAAAGGCAACCTACAGAATGGGAGAAGATATTTGCAAATGACATATCAGATAAAGGGCTAATATCCAAGAATTTATATGCAAAGATATATTGATAAAGAATTTATCAAACTCAACATCCAAAACCAAATAATCTAGTCAAGAAATGGGCAGAAGACATGAACAGAGGCTTCTCCAAAGAAGACATACAAATAGCCAACAGAGGGACACCTGGGTGGCTCAGTGTTGAGTGTCTGCCTTCGGCTCAGGGTGTGATGCTGGGCCTGGGATCGAGTCCTGCATTGGGCTCCCTTCAAGGAGCCTGCTTCTCCCTCTGTTTATGTTTCTGCCTCTCTATGTGTGTTTCATGAATAGATAAATAAAATCTTAAAAACAACAACAACAACAGCAATAACAAAAAAGAAATCCAAATAGCCAACAGAAACATGAAAGGAAGCTCAACATCACTTGGCATCAGGAAAATACAGATCAAAACCAAAATGAGATGCCACCTCACAGCAGCAGAAGGTCTAAAATTAATAAGTCAGGAAACAACAAATGTTGGCAAGGTTGTGGAGAAAGGGGAACCCTTACACTGTTGGTGGGAATGCAAGCTGGTACAGCCATTCTGGAAAACAGTATGGAAGTTTCTCAAGAAGTTAAAAATAGACTTACCCTATGACCCAGCAACTGCACTACTAGGTATTTATCTAAAGGATACATAGGTTGTGATACAAAGGGGCACTTGTACCCCAATGTTTATGTCAGCATTGTCCACAATAGGCAAACTATGGAAAAAGCCCAGATGTCCATCAACAGATAAAATGGTATATTACTCAGCCATCAGAAAGGATGAATACTTACCATTACATTGATGTGGATGGAACCAGAGGGTGTGTGATGCTGAGTGGAATAAGTCAATCAGATAAAGACACTTATCATATGGTTTTACTCATATGTGGAATATAAGAAACAGAGAAGAGGATCATAGGGGAAGGAAGGGAAAATCAAATGGAAAGAAATCAGAGAGGAAGACAAACCATGAGAGACTCTTCACTACAGGAAACAAACTGAGAATTGCTGGAGGGGTGATGGGTGGGGGGATGTGGTAATTGGGTGATGGGCATTAAAGAGAACATGTGATGTGATGAGCACTGGGTGTTATGTTGATGAATTATTGAACTCTACATCTGAAACCAATGATGTTCTATGTGTTGGTTAATTGAATTTAAATTTAAAAAAGAGAAAAAAATGGGGACCCCTGAGTGGCTCAGCGGTTTAGCGCTTGCCTTCGGCCCAGGGTGTGATCCTGTGGTCCTGGGGTCGAGTCCCGTATCAGGCTCCCTTCATGGAGCCTGCTTCTCCCTCTGCCTGTGTCTCTGCCTCTGTGTGTGTGTGTGTGTGTGTGTGTGTGTGTGTGTGTGTGTGTGTGTCTCATGAATAAATAAATAAAATCTTTAAAAAAAAAAGAAAAACAACTGATTGAACAAGGAGAAAATAAGTATATAAAAGATTAAGTATATAAAAGACTTGAAAAAAATTTAAAATCTTGAACTTATGTGCACACATAGACTATTGCGTTTAAAAGCAGAATATGCATTCTTTATAAGATTTTCATGACACATATATAAAAATTTAGTATATACTAGATTATAAGACAAATTTCATCAAAATTTCATATGACAGACATTGCAGAACACATTTCCTGATTGCAATGTATTTAAGTTAAAAATCAACTTTTTAAAAGTAGGCTGCACATCCAGCATGAAGCCCAATGTGGGGCTTGAACTCAAGACCCTGAGATTAAGACCTGAGCCAAGATCAAGAGTTGGATGCTTAACTAACCAAGCTACCCAGGAGTCCCATTAAGTTAAAAGTTATTTTTTAGATGACTAGATAAGCATCACATTTAAAAATTAAGAAGCTCAGTAAATAACAGACATTAGGAAATATATTAAAATGACCAATAATGAAAACATAATATACTAAGTATGGTTGGATATATATAAAACATAAAAAGGAGATTTTGTAATGTTGAGTGTTCATAATAGATAAAGGGAAAACTTGAAAATTAATTATGCAAATAAATTCATGCATGTCAAGAAGTTTCAAAAGGAAAATTAAAATGACTTGTAAAAAGTGAAAATAAAAGTAAGAAGTATTGGAGTAAAAATTAGTAAAAACAGAAAACAGATGCAATGTTGATATATTCAGAAAAAGTGGGTTCTTTGAAAAGATCAATAAAAATTTATCCTCTGGTAAGGTTGAGTGGGAAAATAAAAAAAGATGGAGGGCACAAATAACGAATGTCAGGAATTAAAATTAACAAAATTAAAGATGGTTCTAGACATTAATACTTTAAAAGATAATATTAACTTTATGCTAATATATTGGGAAAGTTAAATGAAATACATTCATAAGAGGACAAAAAATTGACTCACAAAAATTTGAAAATCTGAATATATTAGTACTTTGAACATGAAAAAAATGAAATTATATTAATAATAAATCTTCCAACTAAGAAAATGTGCCAAATAGTAACAAAAAACAATTATAATATTAGGAGAATTCTTCTAGAATGTAGAAGAGGGTACAAGCATCAACCCTTTTACTAAAATAAATAATTTTAATCAAAAGCCTATCAATGGTATTGTAATAAAGGACAATTTAAAGGTCAATCACTCTCCCAAGCTTAAAAGTCCTAAACAAAATGCAAACCAAGTACAGTAACTCATAAAAAATATACTACATAAAACTGAGTTTATCTGAGTAATATAATGTTGATTTAATATTAGATAATTAGGCAGTACAATATTTACATTAGGCAATTAAAGGAGAAAATCACATGATAATTTTAAGATATGTAGAAAAACAACTGATAAAATCTAACATGAGTTCATGTTAAAACTTCATAAACTAGGAATAAAAGGAGCCACTCTTAATCTGACCAAAAATATGTATAATCCCCACAACAACAAAAACTACAACCAATGTCATACATAATAGTGAAAGTTTGAAGATTGATCTGTTACTCAACATTATAGCATAAGTAATAACAAGAATATTAAGGCAGGAAAGAAAAATAAAATGAGAACAAGGCTGAGAAGACCATTCGATGAAAGAAAGAATAGACTTTTCAAGAAATGGTGATGGGAAAATTGGATATCTGCATGCAAAAGAATGAAGTTGGACCCATCCTTTACATGATATACAAAAATTGACAAAAAATAGACCAAGGGCCACATACCTAAAATTATAAAACTCTTAGAGGAAAACATGGATAGATTCTCTGTTTAGGATCTCATATGGCTAAAATCAAAATACTGGCCACAGCTTCATTTCTCATCTGAGGCTCAGGCTCCTCTGTAAAGTTTACTTATCATTGAAAGAATTCACTTCCTTGTGGTTGTAGAAGTGAGGTGTTGCATGTGCTATATTTTGATGGTATGGGAATCCCTTCTTATTCAAGACAAATATGGTGTGTTGAATCTTAGGCTTTCCTTTTCCACTTTCAAGGGCTCTTGTGATTACATTTGGACCACCTGGATTCTTCAAAATAATATCATTATCCTGGGGGTCTGGTTATTAGGGTGTGGACATTTTGCAGGAAGGGGGTATATTTCTGCCTACCGCAATTGTATGCGTAAAAGAATAAAAACGAATCAATTGATAGATATTTTATTATTAATAAGGCAATTAGTTAAAAGATAAGGCAGTTAGATAGGAGTGTTGGCTACAAAATTTACTTTAACAGCAATGTCCACAATAGCTAAACTGTGGAAGGAGCCTCAGTGTCTATGGAAAGATGAATGGATAAAGAAGATGTGGTCTATGTATACAATGGAATATTCCTCAGCCATTAGAAACGACAAATACGGGATCCCTGGGTGGCGCAGCGGTTTGGCGCCTGCCTTTGGCCCAGGGCGTGATCCTGGAGACCCGGGATCGAATCCCACATCGGGCTCCCGGTGCATGGAGCCTGCTTCTCCCTCTCTCTCTCTCTCTCTCTGTGACTATCATAAATAAATAAAAATTGAAAAAAAAAATCGATGACGTTTAAAAAAAAAAAAAAAGAAACGACAAATACCTACCATTTGCTTCGACATGGATGGAACTGGAGGGTATTATGCTGAGTGAAGTAAGTTAATCAGAGAAAGACAAACATTATATGGTCTCATTCATTTGGGGAATATAAAAAATAGTGACAGGGAATAAAAGGGAAAGGAGAAAAAATGAGTGGGAAATATCAGAAAGGGAGACAGAAGAGACTCCTAACTCTGGGAAAGGAACTAGGGGTGGGGGAAGGGGAGGTGGACGGGGGATGGGGATGACTGGGTGATGGGCACTGAGGGGGGCACTAGATGGGATAAGCACTGGGTGTTATTCTATATGTTGGCAAATTGAACACCAATAAAAAATAAATTTATAAGACAAAAACAAAATTTACTTTAAGTAATCAATGCCACTTATCAAAAAATTAAAATATACCACTTATAATAATTTCAAAATATGAACTAAGAACAAATATATCTAAGCATTACAAGAAATCTTTGAGTACAATTGTGAAATTAAAACAAGCATTAAAGATTCCCCGAATGTATAGATGCACCATTTTTATGAATTGAAAGATTCACTATTTTAAATATGCCAACCAACACCACATCAATTTTATATTTAATATAATTCCAGTGAAAACCCAACAAATTATATTGTGGGACTTCACAACGGTTTTTTATCTTACATGGAAATAGAAAGGATCAAGAAGAGCCGAGTTACTCCAGAAAGAAAATAAAAGGGTTAAGTAAGTTGCTTTAATAGTTTGAAAAACCTATTTCTCCTAAAGTAAAATGATTTTTTAAAATCGTGACATTTGGACAGGGATGGGCCAATAAGCTATCTAGGCAGAATAAAAATACAAGAAACGGAGTAACCAATATACATAAATAACTGATGTATGGAAGAGGTGGCCTTGCAGAAGAGTGGAAAAGGATGGATTTTACAAGAAATTCATATGGAGACAATTTATGAATCCTATGAAACAGGACTATCATTGCATACAATATGAAAAAGTCACCTCCAGGTCAATTTTTTTAAAATGTCACAATAAGTAATTCAAAATTCTACCATCCACAAAATCAAGAAAAAAACAGGACAAAACTATGAAATTTTTTGGAATCTGGAAATTTATCAGGATTCGTATCAACCTGGAAAATGCTTCTACTCCCCACAAAAAAGACTTATTCTCTGTAAGAACTACCAATTTTGTGGTATTCTAACTTCCCATTCCTATCCCTGGCCCCCTTGCTGAATAGTAGCCATGAAAATAAACTTCTACTTTCCCAGTACCAAAAGAAACAGGACAAACCTCATTCAAAAATCATTGTAATTGATTATTGGATCTGACCTGTGTGGTGTATTCCTGGAAAATCGGCTTAAATGTTTGTCTTTATGTTAGCAACTATAACTGGTCTAGTGTTAAAGCTGCTTGCAGAGTAGGGAACAGAATTTGCTGAAACCATTTACAGGCTAAGACAGTCTTATGTTCCTGCCACCTGAGATAAGTGATAGACAACAGGTGAGATAAACAATAGACTAACCAAAAAGTGTGGGAAGTGTTAGAGAAGTAATTGTGCCCAATCCCAATCCCCAGATTCATTTGTGGAAGCCCTAGCAGTCAGTACCTTAGAATGTGACTGTATTTGAAAATAGGGAAACAGGGATACTGTACAGAGACAAAAGACCATCTGAAGATACAAGAAAAAACTCATCCATCTTCAAGCCAAGGAGAGATACCTTAGGAGAAATCAAACATTCCAACACCTTGATCTAGAGCTCATAGCATCCAGAACTGTGAGAAAATACATTTCTCTTGTTTAAGTCAGTCTATAGTATTTTATTATGGCAGACCTAGAAATTAATACGGAATGGGCTAGGGAATGAGATTTCCCTAAAGTCTTGAAAAGCTCCAAAATATTCCTGGTGTCTGGAAACAAGTCTAGGATATCTATAATTTTCCAAGGTTATGTATTTTATGATAATATTTATATGAAAATTCTAGAATAGGCAAATTCAGAGAAACTGAAGTCAAATAGTGATTGTCAGGAGATGGAAGGAATGGGTAATTGGTACTAACTTCTAGTGAGTATTGGGTTCTTTATGAGGTAATGGAATTGTTCTGGAATTAGATGCTGATGAGGGTTACACAACCTAGTGAATATAATAAAAACTGCTAAAGTACACACTTTTGAATGTTGAATCATGTTACATGAATTATATACCAATTTTTACAAATGCTATAGAAGTAAAGTCCAGATAGAAAAATGGCCAACACATGAAATGGAAAATTATCTAGAAGATAAGTAAGATGATATATTTATGTTTTCAGGTTGACTCTTAATTAACTATAGAGAACAAACATGATTACCAGACAGGAGGTGGGTGGGAAATGGGTGAAATAAGTTATGGGATTACAAAGAACACTTGTAAGAATAAGCAACAAGTAACATATTGAATTATTGAATCACTATATTGTACAATTATAACTAATATAACACTGGATGTTAACTATACTGGAAATAAATTCTTAAAAAATTTAGAAAAGACAGGGATCCCTGGGTGGCGCAGCGGTTTGGCGCCTGCCTTTGGCCCACGGCGCGATCCTGAAGAACCGGAATCGAATCCCACGTCAGGCTCCCGGTGCATGGAGCCTGCTTCTCCCTCTGCCTATGTCTCTGCCTCTCTCTCTCTCTCTCTCTCTGTGACTATCATAAATAAATAAAAACTTTTAATAAAAAAAATTTAGAAAAGACAGACCTAGAAATGAGCATGGGAGGATGCAGGAAGGAGATGATGATCTTTAAGCTACAGAGAGAAGTCACAGGGAAAAAAAACCTGCTGACACTTTGACCATGGACTTCTAGTTTCCAGGAATGTGACAAAATAAATTTGTATTGTTTAAGCCAAAGAATAAAAAAGAAAGTGGGGAGAGGATGTTTGCAACATACATAGTAACTAAGAATGTGTCTATTATATAAACAAACAAAAACTACAATGAATCGTTAAGATAAATACCAAATACAAATTTTAAATATGACACACAAATTTTACCAGACTTCACAAAAGAGGAAATAACTATGACCAGGAAAAATATCTTTAACTTCATTAGTAACCAGACAAATTTCAATTAAAATATCAATGACACATGATTACATACACACCAGATTAGCAATTACTAAAACCTCTGATGATACCAGTGGTTGGTAAAATTGTAAAGCAATGGAGAATCTCATTCATGACAAGGCAACTATAAGTTGCTCAACTACTTTGGAAAATATTTAATCAGCATTACATATAATACTTGGTTTGCAATATACCAATGTCCTATCTAAGTGTATAGAGTGGAATGGCTTCCATACATGTTCACCAGGCAATATATTCTACTTGTTATAGTTCCCATTTGGAAGAAAAATTTCAAAGATCTGTTAATAGTAGAATGAACAAATTAGGAAACACTTATACAATGGAATAGTACACAGTAATGCAAATGAAATAACCATAGCTACACATAATGATTACTTCTCACAAACTTAATGTTAATTCTCACAAACATAATATAATAAATAAGTAATAGAGTAGTATGGCTTGATTTGCATCAAGCCCAAAATTGAGAAAAAAACCATATTTATAGACTTTTGTAAGTGGTAAAATTATAAAGAAAAGCAAGGTAATAATTACCATAAATGTCAAAATGAGTATATGTCACTGGTGATGTTTAAAAAACCGTTGTGAGAAATAACAATTTAATGAAGCTTAAATTTGCATTCCTGTTATGCACGAAGTTGAAACTCTATTCACTTGCTTTAGGATCAACTCATTTCTATTACTGTGAAAAATCTCTTCATCCCTTTTTCTCATTTATATACTGAATTGTTGGTCTATTTTTTCATTTAATGTGGAAACGACACTTCATATGAGATCTATTCTTTTAATAATTTTGTAGTGTATACAATTGTTGATTATAAATACAAGTTTGTATAGCAGAGCTCTTGAGTTTATTTATCTTGCTTGGCTGTGCCTGATGGTTACTAACTTCCCATCTTTTCCTCTCTACAGCCTCTGGCAACCACCATTCTATACTCACTGATGCTATGAATATGACTAATTTAGAGACCTCACATAAATAGCACCATACACAACTTGTCTTTCTGTGACTGGTTATTTTACTGAGTATAATATCTTCAAAGTTGATTCATTTTGTGGCAAATCTCAGAATTTCCTTTTTTTTTTTAAGTCTGACTAGTATTCAATTGTATGTGCAAACCATATTTTCTCTATCCATTCATCCATACATGGACATTTATGATGCTTCTACATTTTTGGCTATTGGAAATAAAGGCATATCTCAAAAATATTGCAGTTCTGTCCCAGACTACCACGATACAGCAAATGTCACAATAAAAAAGTCAAATTAATTTTTTCATTTCCTCCTGCACATAAAATTATGTTTACAATATACTATAGTCTATTAAGTGTGTAATAACATTATGTCTAAAAAATGTACATATTACCATAATGTCAGAGACAGGAAGTGAACAAATACTACTGGAAAAATGGCACCAATAGACTTACTGTACACAGGGATGCCAGAAGCATTCAATTTGCAAAAACACAATATTTGCTAAATACAGTGAAGTGAGGCACAATAAAATGAGACATGCTCATAGTGCTGTAATAAAGATAAGAGTAACATTATTTCCTCTTTTCTCAAGATTATAACTTCAATTCTTATACCTAAATATCCAGAAGTATAATTGCTGGATCATGTGATAGTTCTATTTTTAATTTTTTGAAGGACCTGTACACTGTTTTCCATAATGGATATACCATTTTGCGCTCCTATCAACAGCATGCAAGGAATCCGATTTCTCCACATCTTCATCAAAATTTGTTTCTTGTTCTTTAATAACAGACATCTTTCTTTGACAGGTGTAAGGTGATATCTCATTGTGGTTTTCATTTACATTTCTGTGATTAGTGATGTCGAGCATTTTTTCACATACCTGTTGGCTATTTATAATGTCTTTACAAAAATGTCTATTCAAGTCCTTATGCCATTTATATATATTTTAGAGAGAGAGAGAGAGAGAGAGAGAGAGAGAGAATCTTAAGCAGGCTCCACATCCAGCACAGCCCAGAGCAACCCAGCATAGATTTGATGCAGGGCTCGATCGCATGACCCTGAGATTATGTCCTGAGCTGAAATCAAAAGTCCAATGTTTAACCAACTGAACCACCAAGGTGACCCTCTTGTGTCATTTTTAAATCAGGTTATTAGCTTTCTTTTTAAAACTATTGAGTTTTAGGAGTTCCTAATATATTTCCCATATTCAACCCTTATCAGATATATGACTGGGAAATATTTCTTCTATTTACACTTTGCCTTTTCATTCTATTGTTTGTTTCCATTGCTGTGTAGAAGATTTTAATTTTTAACTCAATCCCATTTATTTTTATTTATGTTGCTTATGATTTTGGTGTCACATCCATGAAATAATTGCTAAATGCAATATCAAGTAGATTTTCCCCTCTGTTTTCTTCTAGGAGTTTTACAGTTTTGCATATAGTATTTAAGTCTTGAATCCAATCTGAGTTGATATTTGTGTATGGTGAAATGTAAGTGTCCAGTTCCATTCTTTTGCATGTGGATATCAAGTTTACACAACACCATTCATTGAAGAGACAATCCTTTTCCCATTGTATATTCTTGGCACTCTTATAACAATCAGCTAACTAACTAACTAACTAACTAACTAACTAACTAACTAACTAACTATATATATATATATATATATATATATATATATATGTTCTCCATTCTATTCCATTGGTCTATATGTCTGTCTTTATGACAGCATCATATCATTTTGAGTACTGTACCTTTGTAATACAATTGGAATCAGAAAATGTGATAACTTGCATTTTATTTTTTTTTCTCAAAATTGAGTTGGTGATTTGTGGTCTTTTGTGGCTCGAAATGAATTTTGGAATGAGTATTTCTATTTCTGTAGAGCCAAATGCCATTGGAATTTTGATGGGGCTGCATTGAATCTGTGTATCACTTTGGATAATAAGAACATTTGAACAATATTGTGTCCTCCCATTCATGAACATGAAATGTCTTTCCATTTGTGTCTTGTTAAATTTCTTTCATCAATGTTTTGTAGTTCTCAATGTACAGGTATCTCACCTCCTCAAGTTTATTCCTTGGTATTTTATTCTTTTTGGTGATATTGTAAATGAGATTGTTTTCTTAATTTCTTTTTCATTTTGTTGCTATATATTTAAAAACCTGATTTTTGTATGTTGGGTTTATACCTTACTACTTTATTGAATTCCTTTATTAGTTATTTTTAAAAAATTCTTTGGAGTTTTCTATATAAAAGGAAATGTCACCTGCAAACAGGAACACTTGTACTTCTTCCTTTATATTTTGATGTTTTTATTTCTCTCTCTTGCCTAATCTCTCTGGCTAAGAATTCTAATACTATTTTAAATGAAGAGCAAGAGTAGGCAACCTTGCTTTGTTCCTGATCTTAGAATAAAAGCTTCTAATTTTTAACCTGAGTATGATGTTAGCTATGGGCTTTTCAATATATATGGCCTTTATTGAGTCGAGGTAATTTCCTTCTAATCCTAGTTTGTTGAGGGTTTTTATAATGACGGGGTGTTGAATTTTGTCAAATAGTTTCTCTGCATCTATTGAGATGATAATGTGATTTTTATCCTTTATTCTGTTAATGTTGTGTATCACATTAATTGAATTTCACATGTTGAACCATTTTGTGTCCCAGAAATAAATCTCAATTGGTCATGATGTATAATCCTTTTAACATTCCATTGGGCTTAGTTTGCTAGTATTTTTTTTTGAGGAGTTTTTCATTTATATGCATCAAGGATATTGGCCCGTAGTTTTCTTTTATTGTAGTGGCTTTGTCTTTAACATCAGGGTGGTACTGGATTCACAAAATGAGTTTGGAAGTATTCCATCTCTTCTTCAATATTTTTAGAAGATCTTGCAAAAGATTTGTATTAATTATTATTTAGATATTTGGTAAGAATTCAACAGTGAAGCCATTTGACCCTGTGCTTTTATCTGTTGGTAGGTGTTTGGATTCAGATTCAATCTCAACACTGGTTATAGGTCTGTTCAGACTTTACTCATGTATTATTTCTTCATAGTTTAGTATCGGTAAGGTTGTATGTTTCCAGGAATTTTTTTTTTGTTTCCAGGAATTAATCCATTTCTTCTAAGCTATTCAGTTTGTTGGTGTATAATTATTCATAGTAGTCTTCCACAATCCTTTGTATTAATCTGGCATCAGTTGTAAGGTATATTCTATTCTTTCATTTTGATTTTACTTGAGTCTTCTCTAGTTTTTTCTTAGTGTACCCAAAGGTTTTTTAATTGTTTACATTTTTTTCAGAAATAAAAACAACAGAACTTCTCTGAGTTGCCTTGATTTTCATCTATTGTTTCTTTCCATGTTCTATTATGATTATTTCTGTTCTAATCTTTGTTATTTCATCACTTCTGCTAACTTTGGGCTTAGTTTTTTTCTTTCAAGGTCCTTGGTGAATAGTTAGGTTGTTTTTTGAGATTTTTCTTCTATTTTAATGTAGGTTTGAATAACCACTTCCCTCTTAGAACTGCTTTTTCTGTATCTCACATGTTTTGGTATGTAGTATTTTACTTTGATTTGTTTAGAGGTATTTTGTAATTATTTCTTTGATTCCTTTTTTTGAACTGTTGTATTAAAACACAACAGTTGTTCAAGAATGTGATGTTCAATTGTCACATATTTGTAAATTTTTCAGTTTTCACTCTACCACTTGGTAGTTTCATTTCATAGTGTTTAAAAATGGTAGTTCATATGATTTCAGTCTTCTAAAAATTTTTTTAATTAAAAAAATAATCTCTACGATCAACTTGGACTTGAACTATCAACCCTGAGATCAAGAGTGACATGTTCTATTAAATGAGCCGGCCAGGTGCCCTTTAAATGTCTAAGAACTGTTTTATGACCTAACATGTGATCTATCCTGGAGAAAGATCCATACATACTTGAGAAGAATGTGTATTGTGGTGAAGAATGGAAAGATCATATATCTATTTTTCCATTTGGTCTATAGTGTCACTAAAGTCTTCTATTTCTTTATTGAACGTCTGTCTGGATGTTCTGTCAATTAATGAGGTATTGATGTCACTTACTATTATCCTGTAACTATTTCTCCCTTCAGTTCTGTCAATGTTTGCTCTGATACTGGAGTCAAATATATTTATAATTCTTATATCTTCCTAGTGGATTGACCCTTTATCATTTTGTAATGTCAATTTCGTTTCATGTGATAGTTTTGACTATTTAGCTGACAAAATTATAGTGACTTCTACTCTCTTTTGGTTACCATTTGTCTGGAATATTATCTTTTCTCATCCCTACATTTTCAGCCTATTGTGCCTTTAAATCTAAGTGATTATCTTGTAAATAGTATATAGCTGGGTGTTGTATTTTAATCTTTTGAAATACTCAGCCATTTAAAAGAATAAGAAAAAAAGAATTTTTACCCATTCTATGTCTTCAAATTAGATAATTAACTCAATTTACATTTAAATAAATTATTCTTATGGAATTATTTACTACTGCCATTTTATTAGTTGTTTTCTATAGTTTTAAATTTTTTTCTGTCCTTTCCTCCCTTGTTTTCTTTTTTTCTGGATTTTTTGTATTGATCATTCCTTTCTCTTTTTGTTTTGTGTAATTTCTATAGGTATTTTTGTGGTTACCTTGGGGCTTCTACATATATTCTTTAATGGTTACAACAATTTATTTTAAGCTATTAACGAGTTCAATTTCATACAAATACTCTATACTTTAATTGCTTCTCTTTGTGCAGTCTATGTTATTGTTGTCATAATTTACACCTTTACATCTATTGATATTGTGTATCTTTAAACATATTTTTAGTTTTAAGTGTTCTAAAAACGGTTTTGTCTCTTAATGTTTGTAGTAGAATCAAAAGTGATTTACCCACCACTGAAGTAAGTATATTTATGAGAGGTATTTATAATTCTGTGTCAAAAAAAACAACATAATTCCATTTCATTAAGGTCAGTTTTCTGGAGATTTATCTTTTTCCCTTGTTTGGATCATCTTTATCTGATTCTTCATTTTCCTATCCTGAATTGGTTATCTGTGTATTAGACAAAGCAGGCACATCTCTCAATCTTCATGGACATATATAATATAGGAAAAGACACATGCCAATTGGCCTGACCAGAGTTTCTTGGGGCTCTACCAACTCCTTCCATCCCCAGGGAAAAACAGCTGGCTGTGGTTCTTGTTCATACCCTCTGTGCTAGGTTAAGGATGCATAATAGCTATGATAGCTAGCAGCCCAAGCCACTATCTCATTTTTTCCCAGGTGGCTACACTGTGCTGAATGCATCAGAGTTTCAGGAACAACAGAGACAGATGCTGGCATCCCTGGAAAAATTGGGACACTGGATGTGCAGATGAACCCTTTGCCCTCCCAAAGGGGAGCTAAAAACTCAAATTTGGATTTCACTAACTCTGTGCTGATGAGGTGGGGAATCAATATCAACTCACAAGCTGCCACTGCCATTCTCCTCCTGAGTGGATAGACTGTGCTCACCCAATCAGAGATTAAAAATTGATGAGACAGATGCTAGTTCTTAGGGCAATCCTGGAGAAATTGAGTTGCTGGTCTTATGGATCAACTCTTTTCCTCCAAAGGACAAAGACGATAATCTAGTTCTTAGGACTAGAGTCCTGGAGAAGTTGGGTTGTTAGACTTATGGGTCAAATCACTCTTAAGGACAAAGCTGAGAACTGGAATTTTTGTTTGTTTGCTCCCTTTATGCAAAGCAGGAGACAAAATCAATGGAATCTATCAGACCAATGTGTCACTTCTATTCTCACACTGGTGATTAAACTGTGCTATCCTTTTTAGAACTCTAAGACTGGCAAGATAGAAGCAATCATCTGAGAAACCCCTCAGGAAAGATGGAACATGGGATGCATGAATCAACCCCTTCCCTCACATTTATGAAGTTTGGACAAGCATAAGAATGATGGTTGATTACGCATAAACCATAGGAGTCAGAATAAAATGGGCTGGCATATTTAAAGTGCTGAAAGGCAAGAAAAAAATCATTTAAAAAATGTTCACCCAAACTAAAATTTCATAAAAAAACAGTTCAAAATAAAGGGAAAACAAAGACTTTTTTTGGAAAAAAGCAAAGCTCAAAGAATTTATCTCAATAAGAATTACACTGAAATAAATGCTAAAGGAGAATAGAGAGAACAAAATGTAAGTAAATACATGGTTGAATATTAAACAATTTTATTATCTTTATTATATTTATATATTTCTGTTTCTTTCAAAACTTTGGATTGTTAGAAACAATGTAGTGTGGGGTTTATAGCAAGAACACGAAGGGTAGGAAAATTAAGGTGTTGTACACAAGAGAGAATAAAATAATTTGTAGGCAAATGATGAGATGTTAAAGGCTCATATTGCAATCTTTAGAATAAGAACTGAAAAATACCATGTAAAGTAATAGCTAAAATCTTAAGAGGTAAAAAATTATGCATGTTTTAAGTGCTTGATTAATTAAAAATGATAGAAAAAGATGAAAGTATCAGAGAACATATGCTGAAAACATAAATTAACTATCAATGGGGTTAATTTTAACATGACTATCAATAACTTTATTAAATATAAACTGAGTAATTATTCTAATCTAGAGTCAGAAAATGGAAGATTGGTCAAAAAGCAAGAAATATACTTTCAGTATAAAAAATCAGTTGAACAGATCCAGAAAATACTTATAACAAGAAAGCTGGCAGTACTACATTAAAATCTGGTAAAGTAGAAGTGCCTGAGCAGCTCAGTCGGTTAAACACCTGCCTTTGGCTCAAGTCACGATCTCAGGGTCCTGAGATCCAGCCCAGTGTCAGACTCCCTGCTCAACAGAAAGTCTGCTTTTCCCTCTAACCTCTGCCCCTTTCCCTCCACTCATGCTCTCTCTCTTTTTCTCTTCTCTCTCTCTCTCTCTTTCAAATGAATAAAAAAAAACTATAATAAAATCAGGTAGACTTTAAGGTAAGGTATATAGCCAAATATAAAGAAAACTTCATAGTGACAAAAGGGATAATTAATAAGAGAAAACAATCCTGAATCTATATAAAGGTAAAATAAAAAACGTCAAAATGTATAAAGCAAAAACAGATCTAAAGGGAGAAACAACTAAATCCACATCAAAATTAGAAATGTTAAACTTCCTAACTTGTTAATTAATAGAACAAGTGGTCAAAAAAACATATATGCAAGATTAGAAAAGTTTTGAAATTTGACATTAACTATTAATAGGTATGAAGCATTATAATACAAGCGTACAATATGCCTATTTTCAGGTGCACATAGAAAGTTAAACAAGACAGACAAAATGCTAGGCCATAAAACAAATTTCAAAGCTACCAAAAAAATTTAAATCCTATCACACATATTAACCATAATTAAATTAAAATTGAAATCAATAAAAATAAAACTAGAAAAAAACAAATATTTGGAAAGTAAGTAGAAATTTATGAATACTACTTGGTTCATAATAATAAAGCAAAGAAAATCAGGAAAAAAAATTCAGACTGAATGATAATGAAATCCCAACATAGTAAGACTTACCGGATGAAGGCACAGATAGTTATAAACAAGCACAGATAGTTGTACTGGTGGATACCATCAAATATTAAAGTAAGATATAACACTAATCTTGCACAAACATTTTTAGAAAACAGAAGAGAACATGTCACAATTGACTGTATGAGAAATTACAATCTTTTTTTTTTTTTTGAGAAATTACAATCTTAATAGAAAAGCCTAAGGAGAACATTAACAAGAAAATAGAATTGAAAATTACTTAGAAATATAAAATCAAAATTCCTTGCTAAAGCATTACAGAATTAAATCCATCAATACTGACAAAGGGGAACAGATTATAACGAAGTGGAGTTTATACCAGGAATATGAGGTTGGTTTAAAATTCTAAAATCTATTTAAATTACTGTAAACTCATTTTTTAAATAAACAAAAATAATAAGTCTCAATAAAAATAGAAAAGAAATTTTTAGAAAGTCAACACTGAATCCTAAGAACTATTTTCAGCATGCTATGAATAGAAGGGAACTCCCTCAGCCTGCTAAAAATCTTCTGGCAAATACCTAAAGTTAACATGATACTATTGTAATATCAAACAGCCCCTAAAATAGGAAAAATATAAGGATATCTGCTCTCATTATTGTGAATCAACATTATAGTCAAGGACCTAACCAGTGCAGTAAGATAAGAAAAATAAATAAAAGGAAAAATATTAGATAAGTAAAACTATTGTTACTTGCAGATAACATGATGATCTATAAGCATATTTTAAAAACATGATGTAAGTTAAAATACAAAAAAAATGTTTTAGTACATACTAGAAACAAAATATTGGAATTTTTAAAGTTCAAATATTAAACTGGCATGAAAATATTGAATAAGAATAAATTTTTAAAACATTTTTAAAAGATTTTATTTATTTATTCATGACAGAGAGAGAGAGAGAGTGAAAGAGAGGCAGAGACACAGGCAGAGGAGAAGCAGGCTCCGTGCAGGGAGCCCAAGATGGGACTCGATCCCGGGTCTCCAGGATCACGCCCTGGGCTGAAGGCGGCGCTAAACCACTGAGCCACCCGGGCTGACCAAAATAGGAATAAATTTTATGAATGATGCTGAAGATTTCACTACTAAAGATGCATGACACAGATAAGGAATATTAAAGAATTATTAAATAAATAAAAACATAATTTTATATTCATGAATTAAAAGTCTCAATATTGTTAAGATATTGAAGAAACTGACAAGCTGATTCTAAAATGTATACAATAGAACAGCCATCACTACTTTTCAAAAGGAGAGTGATGTTGTAAGACATTTACTATATCAAATCTCACATAAATGTTTCATTACATAGGAATGGTATTAATCTAAGGACTTATGAATAAATGAATGGAATTAAATTGGGAATTTAATGGATCTAATCTTATATAATCATTTGCTTTCCCACAAACATATTTCCATAATATAATGGGGAATAGAAAGTCTTATCAATAAATGATACTGGGAGGGGATCCCTGGGTGGCGCAGCGGTTTGGCGCCTGCCTTTGGCCCAGGGAGCGATCCTGGAGACCCGGGATCGAATCCCACGTCGGGCTCCCGGTGCATGGAGCCTGCTTCTCTCTCTCTCTGCCTGTGTCTCTGCCTCTCTCTCTCTCTCTGTATGACTATCATAAATAAATAAATAATAAATAAAAAATTAAATGATACTGGGAGAACTCGTAGTAATATGGAGAAAAAATATAAACCTAGATCCTATATCATGCCATACGCAAAATTTCATTTCAGTTGTATCAGAAACACAAATGTAAAATCTGAATTTATATACCACCTACAAGAACACATAGAAGATATCTTTTAAGTTATGAATATGAAATAAAAACAAGCTATGAATTTCTCTAGGTACAAGCTGAGAGAATTTGTCCCAAGCAGATATATGGTATATTAAATTATGAAAGAAGTTCATCAAGCTGAAGAAAAATTATACATGACAGAAAACTGGACCTTCAGGAAAGACAAAGTAAATAACTACACTGGTCCAGTTAACAAATAGACTAACACTAGAATAGAAAGGCAGAGATTGTCAGACTAGATATAAAATACAGAGTAAACTATTGGGACACTTGGGTGGCTCCAATGATGAAGAATGTAACTCTTGATTTCGGCTGGGGTCATGATCTCATGGTCTTGGGATCAAACTCCGCATAACGCTCTGCACTGGGCTTTGAGCATGCTTAAGATTCTCTCTCCGAGAAGACTCAAATTAATAAAATCATGAATGATAAAGGAGAGATCACTACCAACACCAAGGAAATACAAACGATTTTAAAAACATATTATGAACAGCTATACGCCAATAAATTAGGCAATCTAGAAGAAATGGATGCATTCCTGGAAAGCCACAATCTACCAAAACTGGAACAGGAAGAAATAGAAAACCTGAACAGGCCAATAACCAGGGAGGAAATGGAAGCAGTCATCAAAAACCTCCCAAGACACAAAAGTCCAGGGCCCGATGGCTTCCCAGGGGAATTCTATCAAACGTTTAAAGAAACCATACCTATTCTACTGAAGCTCTTTAGAAAGATAGAAAGAGATGGAGTACTTCCAAATTCATTCTATGAAGCCAGCATCACCTTAATTCCAAAACCAGACAAAGACCCCACCAAAAAGGAGAATTACAGACCAATATCCCTGATGAACATGGATGCAAAAATTCTCAACAAGATACTAGCCAATAGGATCCAATGGTACATTAAGAAAATTATTCACCATGACCAAGTAGGATTTATCCCCAGGACACAAGGCTGGTTCAACACTCATAAAACAATCAATCTGATTCATCATATCAGCAAGAGAAAAACCAATAACCATATGATCTCATTAGATGCAGAGAAAGCATTGGACAAAATACAGCATCCATTTCTGATCAAAACTCTTCAGAGTGTAGGGATAGAGGGAACATTCCTCGACATCTTAAAAGTCATCTACAAAAAGCCCACAGCAAATATCATTCTCAATGGGGAAGCACTGGGAGCCTTTCCCCTAAGATCAGGAACAAGACAGGGATGTCCACTCTCACCACTGCTGTTCAACATAGTACTGGAAGTCCTAGCCTCAGCAATCAGACAACAAAAAGACATTAAAGGCATTCAAATTGGCAAAGAAAAAGTCAAACTCTCCTTCTTCGCCAATGACATGATACTCTACATAGAAAACCCAAAAGTCTCCACCCCAAGATTGCTAGAACTCATACAGCAATTTGGTAGCGTGGCAGGATACAAAATCAATGCCCAGAAATCAGTGGCATTTCTATACACTAACAATGAGACTGAAGAAAGAGAAATGAAGGAGTCAATCCCATTTACAATTGCACCCAAAAGCATAAGATACCTAGGAATAAACCTAACCAAAGAGGTAAAGGATCTATACCCTAAAAACTATAGAACACTTCTGAAAGAAATTGAGGAAGACACAAAGAGATGAAAAAGTATTCCATGCTCATGGATTGGCAGAATTAATATTGTGAAAATGTCAATGTTACCCAGGGCAATTTACATGTTTAATGCAATCCCTATCAAAATACCATGGACTTTCTTCAGAGAGTTAGAACAAATTATTTTAAGATTTGTGTGGAATCAGAAAAGACCCCGAATAGTCAGGGGAATTTTAAAAAAGAAAACCATATCTGGGGGCATCACAATGCCAGATTTCAGGTTGTACTACAAAGCTGTGGTCATGAAGACAGTGTGGTACTGGCACAAAAACAGACACATAGATCAATGGAACAGAATAGAGAACCCAGAAGTGGACCCTGAACTTTATGGTCAACTAATATTCGATAAAGGAGGAAAGACTATTCATTGGAAGAAAGACAGTCTCTTCAATAAATGGTGCTGGGAAAATTGGACATCCACATGCAGAAGAATGAAACTAGACCACTCTCTTTCACCATACACAAAGATAAACTCAAAATGGATGAAAGATCTCAATGTAAGACAAGATTCCATCAAAATCCTAGAGGAGAATACAGGCAACACCCTTTTTTAACTCAGCCACAGTAACTTCTTGCAAGATACATCCACGAAGGCAAAAGAAACAAAAGCAAAAATGAACTATTGGGACTTCATCAAGGTAAGAAGCTTTTGCACAGCAAAGGATACAGTCAACAAAACTCAAAGACAACCTACAGAATGGGAGAAGATATTTGCAAATAACATATCAGATAAAGGGCTAGTTTCCAAGATCTATAAAGAACTTCTTAAACTCAACAGCAAAGAAACAAACAATCCAATCCTGAAATGGGCAAAAGACATGAAGAGAAATCTCACAGAGGAAGACATAGACATGGCCAACATGCACATGAGAAAATGCTCCGCATCACTTGCCATCAGGGAAATACAAATCAAAACCACAATGAGATACCACCTCACACCAGTGAGAATGGGGAAAATTAACAAAGCAGGAAACCACAAATGTTGGAGAGGATGCGGAGCAAAGGGAACCCTCTTAAACTGTTGGTGGGAATGTGAACTGGTGCAGCCACTCTGGAGAACTGTGTGGAGGTTCCTCAAAGAGTTAAAAATAGACCTGCCCTACGACCCAGCAATTGCACTGTTGGGGATTTACCCCAAAGATACAGATGCAATGAAACGCCGGGACACCTGCACCGCGATGTTTCTAGCAGCGATGTCCACAATAGCCAAACTGTGGAAGGAGCCTCGGTGTCCATCAAAAGATGAATGGATAAAGAAGATGTGGTTTATGTATACAATGGAATATTCCTCAGCCATTAGAAATGACAAATACCCACCATTTGCTTCAACGTGGATGGAATTGGAGGGTATTATGCTGAGTGAAGTAATTCAGTCGGAGAAGGACAAACATTATATGTTCTCATTCATTTGGGAAATATAAATAATAGTGAAAGGGAATATAAGGGAAGAGAGAAGAAATGTGTGGGAAATATCAGAAAGGGAGACAGAACATAAAGACTCCTAACTCTGGGAAACGAACTAGGGGTGGGGAAGGGGAGGAGGGCGGGGGGTGGGGGTGAATGGGTGACGGGCACTGAGGGGGCACTTGATGGGATGAGCATTGGGTGTTATTCTGTATGTTGGTAAATTGAACACCAATAAAAATAAATTTATTTAAAAAAATTCTCTCTCTCCAACTCCCTCTGCCCCTCCCCCATGCATTCTCACTTTCTCTAAAATAAATTATAAATCTTTAAAAAAAAAGAACAAAATATGGTTTTCAGTTGATATAACTTAATAAAAAAAGTCACAGAGTGACAGCAAAAAGGTAAGAAAAAGTATTGAAACTGAATATTAAGCATATTAAAACTGTTGTGGCTAGAATGTACAAATTGACAGACTAAATGGAGAAATAGAAAAATCAGCATTCATAAATACAGAATTAACATCCCTCTCAGTGCTTGACAGAACATGTAGAAAATAAAATCAGTGCAGTTACAAAAGATTTGATAACCAATAGCACCTTGATCTAATCAACAGTGAAAAAATGCTATAACCAACACTGCGCCATTTATGTGCAAAGGCTCAGGGAATATATATGAAGATAGAAGTTAGGCTGGGCCATAAGACAAAATCCTCAACAAACTTAACATATTTGAAATCATACAAACTAGTGTATTAGTTTCCTAGGCTGGCTGTAACAAAGTACCACAAAACAAGTAACTTAAAACAACAGAAATGTATTGTCTCAGTTCTGAAGCCCTTAGTCTGAACCCAATGTGTTACCAGAGCCAGTTTGCCTCTGAAACCTGTAGGGGAACCGTTCCTTGCCTTTTCTTACCTTCCTTCAATGTCCTTATAATCAATGTAAAGAAATGGTATCATGCTTCATGCATGCTACATCTTCAATTGCATATATGCACATTCAGGAGTAAGACAAATTATTAAATGTTGCAAAATGGTCCTCAGCTGCATTGTGCAATGGGTAAAAAAAATCATGTAGATTTGTGTATCCTTCCATAAACAAGATTTGGAACAGAAAGACAGGAAAAGAATAGGATGTTTGAAACTACTAGGAAATAATACTTCCTTAAGCAAAAATCTATTGGATTTATATTGTCTTAGACAAAAGATAAAACTAGTTAATTAATTTGTGTTTTTTTCTTACATAGGTCATTCAAATGTTTCTCATACTCTGAAGCAGTATTTGTATCCAACACATGAAACTCCTTGGTATTTGTACACATTTCAACACACAAAAAGCTGGGTTGGAAAATGGGTCTTTTCCCTGGATCTAAATAATGTTAAATCATAATAGATCTTATGGTTATGCTTATGGATGCAGGTCTGAGTGCAGATACTAAGTGAAAGATGTTGCAATATTATATATTCTTTAATAAATTTAGCTTTTTGTGCATTTGTAATATGGGATCATCTAAAGCATGGAGCCCAGAGTCGGTACCTCTCTTGCTGCATTTTAAATGTGGTTTTGGCTACATGAATATAGTAACTAGAGTAGATTATGTGTTGATCTTCATGGGGAAAACCCAAGACAGGCTCTATTCTTGAAGTCAGTATGTAGAGGGAGATATATAGGTATTGTTTTGAATGACTATCAAAAAACATGCCGGTCTCCATCATTATCACATCCTGTGTAATTGCTCCAGAGAAATGGTAAAAAGTGAGGTTATAAGGATATTAATTTTAATGACTCTCTATTAAAAACTGACCAGTCTCCATACTCATCCTATTCTGCCTAAATGCAAACATCCATTTAGGCTTCACAATCATGTGAACAGTTTATCAGGAAAAACATCTACCTACACAATAGCAGAGAAAACCAATTTCAACCTACCAACAATAATCAAACACTTCATTCTAAAGTATATATGTACAGGTGACTAAGATTTGACATATATGAGAAAAATCAAGAGAGTAAAATAGTAAGTTTAAAAACAATGGCAGAATAAATATGTTCAGGAATGAGAAGAAACATTTAAAAATAATTTAGTTAGTATTCTCAAAGAAATATGAGAGCACCATAGACTGCTGGTGGGGATGTAAAATGGTACAATCACTTGGGAAAACAGTTGTACAGTTTTTTAAATAACTAAACGTGCAACTACCATCAATTGCACTCCTGGGGATTTATATCAGAGAAATAAAAATTTATATTCACACGAACATGAATACATGAATGCTTATACTAGCTTTATTAGTAACATCTCAAACCTGGAAACAATTCAAATATACTTTAATGGATGACTGGCCAAATAGTGATACATCCATACCATGGAATCTGACTAAGCAATAAAAAGCAAGGAAATAATGATGGATGCAACAAACTGCATGAATCTCCAGAGAATTATGCTATAAGAACAAAGCCAAATGCATACTGTATAAACATTATATATACATAAGTCTTATATGGAATTATTGAAATTATAAAATTATAAAAATGTAGAACAGATTAATGGTCTGTTATGGAAGGGTTATGGAAGGGTTATGGAAGGGGTAGACTGGGAGGGAAGTAAGTATGACTATAAAAAGCTAACATGAGACATTCTTGTGATAGAAATGTTCTCTATTTTGACTGTATAAATTCCAATATCTTAGGATACTATATTATAGTTTCACAAGATATTCTCATTGGAAAAAATTGGGTAAGGAGTATATGGGATTTTTTTTAAGTATATGGGATTTTTATTACTTCTTACAACTGCATGTGAATCTATAATTTTCTCAAAAGGAAAAGCTTAATTAAAAATTAAACTGAATGCTGAAAAAAAGTATTAGAAAAAAATGATTGTTATATGAAGGTAAACCATAGGTAGCTGGAAAAAAAACACTAAAGAAATACATGCATTAAGGTAGAGAGAAAGGAAAAAAGTAAAATAAATGGAAAGCAGTGATAACTGACAAAGAGGTTCAATCCCAGGCAATATTATATCATAAAGAATTACAAAACAGTAAAAAGAGGAAAGGGAGAGTATTAAAAAATATTAAAGAATTAATATAAAAACTTTCCAAAAGTTGGTTGAGTGGAGAGGAGGCTGGGAAGATGGCACAGTATTAGTCCCTAAGCTTACCTCATCCCATAGGTACAACTACATAACATTCCCATTCTTGTAAATAACCCAGGATATGACCTGAAGATTAGCAGAAAAAACTCTACAACTTAAAGTAGAGAAGAGGCCACATCAAAGACAATAAAAAAAGAGGGGGGTGGGTGAATAGCAGGAATCTATCCAATAAATGTGCTTGCACAGGTGTGGAAAAAAAGAAAAAGCAGAAATAGGTTGGGGAGTGAAATGGACCAAGACCAGCTGAGGCAGGGAAGTAGACTCAGGAGTAGGGAGCAGAGAGAAACAGACTCTCATGCTGGGGAGCCCACAAAGAGAAAATGAATCCTTATAGTATTTGTCTTTGAAAATGAGACGGTCTACATTTCCTAAGTTCTTACAAACAGTGGGACTTAAAGCCTGAAATTTTAAAAATCAGCAGACTTGTTTGTAGGAGAGCATGGAGGGTCCCAGGAAGCTAAGTTCCCACCATTAAAGAGTCTGCACAACAGCCAGCCAGCAGAGAGACAGCATAGGAAGCAACAGTTTGAAAAAGGCCTGGGCATATGGAAGGGAGAGTGATTTACTCATCTCAGAGCTTGTCAAGGAGAAACAGAGATCACAGGGAAACCCCTCCAGAAACAAAGGAATTGGCAGGCACCATTTCCCTCCCCTGCTCCACTGCATAAATGTGCTACCATCTGCAGGAGCCAGCACAGCACCGATACTATCTACCTAACTTGCTTTTACCAAGTTCTACCCTCTGAGGATTTTTTCAATCAGATAAGAAAATGAAAAGGCATCCAAATTAGTAAGGAAGAATTAAAACTTTCCTATTCTCAAATGACATGATACTATATATAGAAAACCGAAAAGAATCCACCAAAAAAAAATTACTAGAAGTAATAAATGAATTCAGTAAGTTCACAGGATACAAAATCAATGTACAGGAATCCATCGCATTTCTATATACTAATAGTGAAGCAACAGAAAGAGAAAATAAGAAATCAATTCAATTTACAATTGCACCAACTGTGGAAGGAGCCTCGGTTTCCATTGAAAGATGAATGGATAAAGATGTGGTCTATGTATACAATGGAATATTACTCAGCCATTAGAAACAACAAATACCTACTATTTGCTTCGACGTGGAGGGACCTGGAGGGTATTATGCTGAGTGAAATAAGTCAATCGGAGAAGGACAAACTAATATTATATGGTCTCATTCATTTGGGGAATATAAAAATTAGTGAAAGGGAATAAAGGAAAAGGAGAGAAAGTGAGTGAAAATATCATTGAGGGTGACAGAACATGAGAGACACCTAACTCTGGGAAATGAACAAGGGGTAGTGGAAGGGGAAGTGGGAGGGGGGTGGGGTGACTGGGTGATGGGCACTGAGGGGGGCACTTGGCGGGATAAGCACTGGTTGTTATGCTATATGTTGGCAAATTGAACTCCAATAAAAAAAATTTTTTAAAAATAACAATTGCACCAAAAAAAAAAACCCTACAAATAAACTTAACCAAAGAGATCAAAGACCTGTACTATGAAAATTATAAAATGTTGATAAAACAAATTGAAGACAACGTACAAAAAAAATGGATCCATTCTCATGGATCACAAAAACAAATATTGTTGAAATTTATATACTACCCAAAGCAATCTCTATCAATATACCAATAGTATTTTTCACAGAACTAGAACAAACAATTCTAAAATTTGTGTGGAACCACAAAAGACCCCAAATACCCAGAGCAATCTTGAAAAGGAAAAATGTAACTGGAGGCATCAAACTTCCAGACTTCAAGTTATATTATAGAGCTGTAGTAATCATAATAGCATGGTACTGGCATAAAAATAGACACAGAGGTCAATACAACAGAATAAAGAGGCCAGTAATAAACCCACAATTGTACAGTCAATTGATTTTGACAAAGGAGAGAAGAGTATGTTATGGGCAAGACAATCGCTTCAAAAAATGGTGCTGGAAAACTGGACAGGTACATGCAAAATAATGAAATTAGACCACTTTCTTACACCAGACAAAATGGTTAAAATAAAACTCAAGAAACAACAAGTGTTGGTGAGGATGTAGAGATAAAGGAACCCTTATGTGTTACTGGTAAGAATGAAAACGGGTGCAGCCACTGTGGAAAGCAGTATGGTGGTTCCACAAAAAATTAAAAATAGAACTATTCTATGATCCAGTAATTGAAATATTAGGTATTTACACAAATAATATGAAAACACTAATTCAAAGGGGGTAGATACACTCCTATGTTTACTGCAGCAATATAGACAATAGCTGAACTATGGAAGCAGCCCAACTGTCCATTGATAGATGAATGGATAAAGAAGATGTGGGGTGTGTGTGTATTTGTATACATATATCTCCACAATCGAATATTCAGCCATAAAAGAAAATGAAAACTTGCATTTGCAACAATATGGATGGATCTAGAGAGTATAATATTAATTGAGATATGCCATAGAGGGACGCCTAGGTGGCTCGGCGGTTGGGCGTCTGCCTTTGGCTCAGGGCGTGATCCCGGAGTCCCGGGATAGGGCCCCGCATTGGGCTCCCTGCATGGAGTCTGCTTCTCCCTCTGCCTGTGTCTCTGCCTCTCTCTCTCTCTCTCTTTCTTTCTCTCTCTCTCTCTCTGTCTCTCATGAATGAATAAATAAAATCTTAAAAAAAAAGAAATATGCCATAGAAAGACAAATACCATATGATTTCACATTTATATGAGACTTAAAAACAAATGAACAAAGGAAAAAAAGAGAGAAACTGAAAAACAGATGGTTACCAGAGGGGAGGTTGGTAGGAAATGGATGAAATAGGTAAAGAGGCTTAAGAGTGCACAAATCTTGATGAGAACTGATTAACATATGAAACTAATGAATCACTATATTGCACATCTGAAACTAATATTAAACACTATGTTAACTACACTAGAATTAAAAATTCCAACAGTTGAAAAAATTAAGAAATCTTTAGAACCAAAGGATAATGTTTGGTCTTTCTATTTAGAACTTTATGTCTGTCAATAAGTTCTACTTTTTTTCTTCGTATAGAGGTTTCATTTATCTGGTTAAGTTTATAGCAAAATAAAATTTCTGTTCTTGAACCTATTTTCATACACATCTTTATTTTCCTGGTTACAATACATTATTTGGATATTGCAGATGTACTGGAAAATTCTTTCTAGTCTACTAGCAATTTTTTGACAGATCAAATCATTGGAAATTATTCTCAGTTTTGTATCAGTTTCCAATATTTATATCTCTTTATTTTTGTCTTAATGCAATGGTTAGGTATTCCACCAAAATAATAAATTATAAAAACAATTATGTTATTCTTGATTTCTAATAAATTAGTAAGTATGATTAAGTATGATTTTTGTTCTAAGTTTACAGTTTTGATACATTTATAAAATCAATGATATTCTTTCTTAATTAGCTATAAATATTTTTTTAAGTTTATTTATATTTTTAGTAGTTTCCACACCCAACGTGGGGCTTGAACTCATGACCCCAAGATAAGAGATGCATGGTCTTCAGACTAAGCCAGTCAGGCAACTCTGCTATAAATTTTTAATAGATACCAGGATGCATACTAATTATGAATATTAAATAGCATGAAAAATTTAGATTGAAAGTTATAAAACTATTATTTTAAATTTAAAAATAAATATATAGTTAAATAAATTATAAATAAGTAAACTAAACTAAAATTAAAATAACAAAAAGGGATACTAGTACAGAAATATAAATAGATACAAAATAACTAGACTAAACAGGATGTTCATATTAAGTCAGCCAAAATTGTTTCAGATCAGGGATGTTCCACTCCATTCCAAACCATTTTATTTGCCATTTAATAAAGTATAGGCTGCAATTAACTGACAGATGTGCAGTATTCCATCAAGGAAATTAAGAGTTTAAGAGTTCAGCATCTATTTTAAGTAATTGTGCAGAAAAAAACAATGCTGTAGCCACACTGTTTTAGCACTTGGAATCCATGCAACCCATTGCTTCTCTGTTCTGCAAAGATTTTTTTTCAGTATTCTTCCCCAGTATGCATGTCCCTTTTTCTTTAACTTTTAAATTGAAGTATAATTAACATACAGTGCTATATTAGTTTCAATTGTACAATAAGATTCAACATTTCTTTTTTTTTTACGATTTTATTTATTTATTCATGAGAGACACAGAGAGGCAGAGACATTGGCAGAAGGAAAAGCAGGCTCCCTTCAGGGATCCTGATGCGGAACTCGATCCCAGGACCCCAGGATCACGACCAGAGCCAAAGGCAGATTCTCAACCACTGAGCCACCCAGGTGCCACAAGATTCAACCTTTCTATATATTATTCAGTGCTCATCTAGGTAAGTATTCCTTTAATCCCTTTTATCTATTTCATTCATTGTCCCACCAACCTCTCCTCTGGCAACCACCAGTTTTTCTCTATATTTAAGTCTGTGGTTTCTTTTCAAAAATTTTTAAAGATTTTATTTATTTGAGAGAGAAAGCAGGAATGGGGTGAGCAAAGGGAGGGGGAGAAGGAAGACTCCCCACTGAGCAGGGAGCCCAACAAGGGGCTCAATCCCAGGACCCTGAGATCAAGACCTAAACCTAAGGCAGAGGCTTAAATGACTGAACTACCCAGGCACTCCTGGGGTTTCTTTTTGTCCTTTTTTGCTCTTGGTTTGTTAATCTGTTTTATTTCTTAAATTTCACATAAGTGAAACCATTTGGTATTTGTCTTTCTGTGTCTGCCTTATGAAACGGATACAAATCTCTTGATGTAATTAAAGTTGTTACTGTTTCTGACTTCAGTCAAGTGATTTTTAAATGATAAAAAAAAGATAAGCTCTTCTATCTTTCCCTGGAAAGGGGAATTCAGAAACTTAAAGCAGGTGGGAAATCAGGATCAGTTCAGCTACCAGGGATTCTCATAATAGTTAAAAGCTATTTGTACTTTTAAACATTTTCACACATATGTTTTCCTTTATTTTATTAAAAAGCAAATGGTTGTTGACTATTCAGATTATGTAGAACTTCAGATAAATGGTACTTAATCAGGAGGAATGTGGATCAAGGAAGCATTCAAAATTATCAGAAAAAATGATATGTACACAGCAATTCATATGAAAGTGTAGAAATTATGAGAGAAAATAAAAATTTGAGAGCATTCTGGACGAAAAATTAGAATAACAATTCACTACATCAGTTTTCTCTTTTCGTGCTTTGTTATAAAGCCTAAATTTATATTTGTCTTCTGTTCCTTTCAGGAAGATGAATAAGTTATGCAAAATAAAGTACACCAATATTCAAATTATAAAGAAAAGTGTAGGTTTGAAAATAATTTAACAATGAGATAAGCAAAAGGGTCCAGTTAAACAAACCCTTGGGCAAATTACTATTTCTTTTTACCAATTCATTCATTTTCATAATTTATGTAAAAAAAATCCTTGACCACCTAGGTATTTCTTAGTCTATTTTAATTAAAAAAGCAGTATTTATTAATAACACTCCATTGCTGACAATTTTAATGCTCCATAAAACTCAGGCAAGAAATTATTAAATTCATAAATGTGCTTTTATTGCATTTTAATGGAAATGAAATTAGATCTGTCTTATCAGACATAGGACTAGTCAACATTAAAAGGAGCAAAAGTATTGCCAAATAGTCAATTTACATAAATAAATTTGCCTCCTCTACAAATCAGGAAGTCTTTTCATAAGAGCTTGAAAAGCAACATCACTCCCCAAGCTGACTTTGAATTGATGGGACTAGTGGTGAGCCTGATAAGATTTAACCAAAACCTTTCCTCTTTTTTTTTTCCATGCTAGGTACATTTTAAGCTTTGCTTTTCCCATGATACCTATCTAAATGTTAATAATGCACATCCTTTCCATACTATTATTGCATTTCTAGGAAGAAATACATATCCTATGCACAGCAACTCTGTTCAATCTAGAATAATAGATATTCTGAAATATTTAGTTCTGAATTATTTATTTGTACAATCTACAAAACTGATTGGAAAGCTTGCTTTTAAAGGATTTTACTAACTTTCATTGAAAGATACTATATAAAGTGACTAGATGATGTAGCAAATCTTATTGTTAAGGAATATACACAAAGGAGACTCTTTGTTTTTTTTTGTAAAAACCCTAACCCTCACTGAATTATATGCAAAATTGTTCAAGTTAGAATAAATTCTTAAAGGTTATCTAGGCTAAATTCCCACCAGATTAAAAACTAATTTCTTCTATAGCATATCTAACAAGAGGCTATTTATTATCCACTGGAATACCTACAGTAATAGAGTACCCTGGGTCGTGTTGGCTCCTGTCAGGTATTCACAATTGCCCATTTTTAATGCTCTGCTTTGTCTTGAACAAACTTTGATAAGGTTTCTCTCTTCCCTAAAGATCCCTGAACTATGCTAGTCCTCAAACCTGAAGAAGCACTAAAAAGCCAAAATTATCTCTTTATCAACTTATCCTGAGAATCAGCTGAGTACAGTGAAACACATTTATTTCCTGACAGACCTCTCTAATCATTTCCTCTCATTTGCCTGACTTCCCCATACTCACTGCTTGCACCTCTTTAAAACACAAAAGCCTCTTGGTTGCTTTTGAGACACTTGCAGATTGCTGAGGTCAGAAGCTCTAAACTACCGCAATAGTTTTTCTTCATAATAAAGTATCTATTTAAGTCTGGATTTCTTTGGATATGAAATTCATTTCAAAATATGTGAAAGCCCAATACTTGGGATTTTAAATAATTTTTATACCTAGGAACCGGTTTTCTTACCCTGTGCTAATTGCTACCTTCATTCTACTTTTCCTCTTTCCTTTCCATTACACAAAGTTATGGGCTTAAATTCTAATATTCTAACATATAAAATTCTAAACCATTGGTACCTGGTCCAACCTCATGGTTATTTGTAACATTTCCACATGTAATTGCTTTTCATATTTTACCCAGTATATGCACTTCTAATGGAATCAATGCCTAGAGTATGTTTCATCAAGCAGCATTACTCTGCTGAGTAGCAACTAATATTTATTAATAGTCTATTAAAAGCCTATATTCCTTAAGTGAAATAAGTTCTTCCACAGTGAAACAGGAGCAGTCACTAATGTAACTTAAATGTTTTGATTTGGGGAACAAATCAGAAATAGTTTAGATGTGTATATATGCAAAATATTTCCAAGACAAAACAACACAGATTGAATTACTTTGAATCTACTGATAACGCAATTTAAGGTAGATCTCCACCATATAGGTAAACTAGAACGGGTGGTTTTAGCTTATATTTAGTTAAATATCACCTAATAATTATTCATTGCTTTCTTACCACATATACAGCTCCATGCTAGTGTAGGAGCCACAAGCAGGCTGCCCCAAGAAAGGCCACATTGCCATGAAGATTATTTTAAGTTAAAAAGCAATCAAAACCCAGTAGATTCAAGAAAAGCCATCTATTTCTCCTACAACTGCCAAAAATGAACTTAGAGGACTTGTTCCAAAAAGAGGGATATCACCATAGATAACTAATTATACTATGAACTAGATATGGAAAATGGAAAGAATCGAGCAAGACCTGTGTGATCAAAGTCCACTATGTCCCATTATTTCTGAGCAGCAGAACAAACATTTGGCCCAGCAAACATCTGGTTACCAACATAGGAGCCCAGGACAGGACGCCTCAGGGTAGACCATTTTGGTAGAAAGATTATTTTCAGTTACAAGTAATCAAAATCCAGCAGATACAGGAAAAGCATTATCAACAGAGACTCCCCTTTACCTAAGGAACTCATCTGCATAATAAGGCAAACTTATTCCAAACATTTCCTTCACTTTCTTGCTGAGGAATTTTCTCCTCTTTGTATCCTTAGGCATCTACCCCTATCCTTAGCTCATGTAAGCTTCTTGTTGCCTCACTGATTCTGTAATTTCACTTCTATGTAGATATCCTGTATGTATGCCTATAAAATTTGATTTTCTCCTATTAATCGGTCTCATGTCAAGTTGATTCTAAGTCTAGCTAGACCACAGGTCAGAGGAAGGTCTTTCTTCCTAATACCAAACATTTACTCTTTTTCCATCTTGCTATGAACTGGATTCTTTCCCTACAGAAGTCCTCGGCCACTATCTCCTTCTCCTTAGTTAAGAATGCTAAAAATACCTCCTTGGGACAGACTGACTTTGGAATTATCATTTCTGTGTAGATCCTCTTTAACTACAAAATTAAATTTGATTTGCTCCTATTAATCTATCTCATGTCAATTTGATTCTTAGTCCAGCTGGAAGGACCTTGAAAGAACAGGATATTTTTGCTCCCTGACACTATGCAATATGGGAAAAGAGAATTCTAGAGCTCACATCTTCAACTTTCATATAACATATACGATTTCAGAGTCAGAAAGATTCCTAATATAAATAAATATAAAAAATAAACATTATAAAGCTAATTTCAGGATACCTGATTTTGCCCCTGCTGAACTAGCTCAATTAGAACAACCTTACTTCCAAGTACCAACAGAAAAGCAGGATGAAATATTGTTTTAATATTTTTTTTTAAATTTTGGAATATTCTATATTGATTGCAAGGGTGGTTACATGGATCTACACATGCAATACAATGGCAGGGAACTATATATACATATGGTACTAATGTCAATATCTTTATTTCGATATTATACTATGGCTATGTAAAGGGTATACTGTACCTCTCTATACCATTTTATGTAACTTCTCGTGAAACTACTATTTATTTTAAAACAAAACCTTTTTCTTAAAAATTAAGAAAAATGATGTCCGAAGGTATCAGAAAGCTACAAATCAAAGGTAAAATTTGAGAGGTCAAGATCCCAAAGAAAAGTGAAACACAGAGAAGTGAGCCTAACATTTGCTACTGCATATCTTCCATAGGTACTTACAAATTCATAACTGATACCCCAAAAGTAAAGAATTTGAATACAATCTTCAGTATTTTCATGATTCTAAGGAGACAGAAATTGGAGTTGAGGACTAGTCAACATGGCGGGCTCTTGTAAAATAATCTAGTTTACAGATGGATCATCTTTACAACTACCAACATATATCTTTACAGGTCTAAAAGGAAAAACCAAAAATAGACCAGCCTACCCAAAGACTGAAGTTCAGCACAAATTGAGTTTGATTTGATTGACTTTAATCAGGCTAAACACTGATTGAATTTAAAAAGTGATCTCCACCTAGCTTACAGGTCAGATGTAAAAGCTTCAAAATAACTCTATATTTTTTCATATACAATATCTCACATTAAATTTTAAAAGTTCACACACACACAAAGTCTCAAGATTAAATGATTCAAAAATAAGAAGAAAAATTAGGGGTGCCTGGGTGGCTCAATGTTTGATGGCTCTGGTTGTGATCCCAGGATCCTGGAATGGAGTCCTGCATTGGGCTCTCCACAGAGAGCCTGCTTCTCCCTCTGCCTATGTCTCTGCTTCTCTCTCTGTGTCTCTCATGAATAAATAAATGAAATCTTTAAAAAGTGAAGAAAAATTAAAAATATACAGTTAACCACAAGGGATCCAGATAATGGATTTGTCAGGCATAGCTTTTACAATAATAAAAATCTATATAATACTTAGGGAAAATGTAATATGACATACACAAAATATACATAAGGAAACTTATAAACATCTCCTAGAAGACTAAAATGGAATATATGCAAAACTGGAAAGTATCCCTTGTTTTTTATTATGATATGCCAAAATGATAAAGACTTGATGTCTTCCTGATTCCTTAGTTAATGTATAAATTTGATGCAATCTCGATAGTAATACCAGAAAACCTTTTTTCTATAACTAGATAAGGAGGTTCTGAAGTTCATGTAAAAAATAATATGAACACACACATAGGACAACTAAGAGAAATATGAGCAATGAAGGGAAGGAATAGCCATATCAGATTTCAAAACACACTATGGGACAGAATAGAAATTCTGATAGATAAGAACACAGTAACATTTCTTACATAATAAAGGTAGCATCGCAAATATCCAGAACAAAAATGGGAATTTTTATGAAAGCATGTGGGATAACTAAATAGTAATGTAGATAATGATAAAACTGTATCCATATTTCACCCCTTACACAGGAATAATATCCAAATGAATCAGAATTCTAAAAGAAAAAAATATATATAATACAATTAGAAGAATTAGAAGAAGAAAATGTGGAAACATGTTACCTGAGTATGAAAAAGAATGTGTAAAACAATGACTCTAATGGCAACACTATAAAAAGAAATATTGATAAATTCAACTTCAAAAAAATTATTGAAAAAATCTGTCCATGGCAAAAACACTGTAAGCAGTATCAATAGTCAATACATTTGGAGAATATATTTGTAACAACATAATCAAGGAGAATCATATATAAAAAGAAAGATACATAAAAGAGAAAAAAATAGGGATCCTCGGGTGGCCCAGGGGTTTAGCGCTGCCTTCAGTGCAGGGCATGATCCTAGAGACCCAGGGTCGAGTCCTACGTCGGGCTTCCTGCACAGAGCCTGCTTCTCCCTCTGCCTGTCTGTGCCCAGCCCCCCCTCGGCCCCCCCCCCCGTCTATCATGAATAAAGAAATAAATTCCTAAAAAAATAAAAATAGAAATAAAAAAGAAAAAAATATCAAAATTTAATAGAGAATGTGCAAAAATCATTAACAAAAAATGGCAAAGTATTATAATATGACTTAAATATAAAAATGTTAAACTTTACCTAAGATAGATATGAATTAAGGGATATTCTTTCACAACTCTAAAATTGTTAAACTCCAAGATATAGACAACACAAGTTGTTGCAGTGGCTATAGGGAAACATGAACTCTCATATATTGCTGATAGGGATGCAAAAGGTTACAAACCGGGCAGCCCTGGTGGCTCAGCGGTTTAGCGCCACCTTCAGCCCAGGGTGCGATCCTGGAGACCTGGGATCGAGTCCCACGTGGGCTCCCTGCATGGAGCCTGCTAACCCTCTGCCAGTGTCTCTGCCTCCATCTCTCTCTCTCTGTGTTTCTTGTGAATAAATAAATAAAATCTTGAAAAAAAAATGTTACAAACCTTATGGAAAGGAACTTAGCAATACTGATTAAAACTTCACATGCATTTACATTTAGACCAAAGAATATCACTTTTAGACATTTAGCTCCAGGATATGCTACCAACAGCAAGGAAATACATGTGTATGCTGTTATGGTTTGGGATATTATTTGTTCTAACAAATCATTGTTTTAACAATGCAATAGTCCATACATAGGCAATTGGTTGAAATATATATATATATATATATTTAAATATATATATATATTTTTAATTTATTTATTCATGAGAGACACAGAGAGAGAGGCAGAGACGTAGGCAGAGGGAGAAGCAGGCTCCAT
The DNA here is from genome assembly GCF_048164855.1 of Canis lupus baileyi. Lineage (NCBI taxonomy): Eukaryota > Metazoa > Chordata > Mammalia > Carnivora > Canidae > Canis > Canis lupus. The sequence continues at coordinate 30,329,555 of NC_132876.1, forward strand.
GCAGGGGGTCCAATGTGGGACTCGATCCTGGGACCATGGGATCACGACCTGAGCCAAAGGCAGACACTCAGCCGCTGAGCCATCCATGCGTCCCCAGAGGGATATGTTCTAGGAACCCCCAGTAGATGCCTAAAACTGCAGGTAGTACCAAATCCTATATATAATGTGCTTTCCTATACATACATAGCTATGATAAAGTTTAATTTATAAATTAGGCACAATGAGAGATTAAGAACCATAATTAATAAAAAAGAATAATTATAACAATATAGTTTAACAAAAGTTATGTGAATGTGTTTCTTTCTCAAAATGTTGTACTGTACCCCTCTTGCATTTTCATGTGATGATATGAGATAATAAAAGGACTCTCTGATGAGATGAAGTAAGGTGAATGACATAGGCATTGTGATATACCATCAGGCTACTACGGACCTTCTGATGGTATGTGAGAAGGAGTATAATCTACTTTGGGACCTTGGTTGACTACAAATAAGTGAAACTACAGAGAGCAAGACAATAGATAAGGGGGCACAACTATATACACAATGGATTACTATGTAGCTATGAAGGAATAAGGATGATCTCTAAGGACTCATATGAAATGATTTCCAGGATAAATTTTAAGGGGAAAACAGTATACTACTTTAATATATAATCTGCTTAGTTTTGAAAAATGTCCATAGAAAGGAAAACCAGGATCCAATGATACTAGTTATCCACAGGCAAAGACTGAGAGCAGGATAGAATGGAGAGGAGACTGAATGACATATCTCTCACACAATTTGTATAAATTTGAAATTTATAAGGATATTGACTGATTATATAATCAAAAATAAATAAAAGCAACAAATATGTAAAATCAAATAAAACATAAAAATAATGAACATAATGGTTATCAAAGGTATAAAGACTTAACGGGGAAAAAACCCCACACAACTAAAACTCAGACATATACCCTCAGGCTAAAGATAGAAAGATTTAATGAAATCAACATCATTTAATAGGTATTCTTTTTGTAGTGGTAAGGGTAAAATAATTCTCTACATATTAGTTTTTGATGTTTCATAGAAGAAAATATATTCATTTGAAAGGGAGCAAGGTTCTCATTGTAAAGGAAGAAAGATACAAATATGCAACAAGAACACTGTTATCTTGAATACTCGAATAGAATTACAAATTTTTGCATATACTGGCTAAATTTGGTACAATAAAAGCAAAAATGAAAAATGCCTGTAATAGACAATTACAGAATTGAAAAAGAATTCAAGAACCCACATGTTGAAAATCTAAATAAAAGCAGACAAAAAGAGGAGGGGAACTAGACAGAGAGAAAGAAAAAGAAAGAGAGATATAAGGATAGTGATAAAGAGATCAGAGAAGGGAAAAGAAAGGAAGAAAAAAAGGAGAGAATAAAGGGAAACTAATTTACCAAAGGAAACAACTAATAAGTGTACAAGAAATGATATTATAAAAATCACCATTGTGCAAGCATTATGGAAATAAATGATCAAGGCAATAATCATCAATGGATAATAATAACATCGTTGAGTGAAAACTTGTTTGTTAACAAGATATTTACACAGCTCTTAAGTATCTCTGAACAAATTACTTATTGATTAAAAGTAGAGTAACATTTGAATAGAGAAATATGGAGGGCCCCACCATAATCAAGTGATCCCAGTTAATATCACCAATTATAGAACAGCCTAATACCATGTGCCTCTTGATTTGAGGTACTGAGAACAAACTAAGCACCATTCATCTAGTATTTCTTCTAAAATATAACCTGAAACTAGAAATGAGAATACAATCAGATAAACTGAGATACTCTACAAAACAATTTGACTACATTCTTACAAAAAAAAAAGAGGTTAGAAAAAAAGAAGAAGTAATATTTCAGATTCACATAGCCTACAGAGATATAAAGGCAATGTGTAATTCTGGTTTGGATCTTGAAGAAAATTAAATTCGATGAATTATACTAGTGAAGCAAATGGAGAAATTAGATAATGATTCTATACTAGATAATAAAGTAATAATAACGCTAAATACTCTGATTTGATTACTGTATTACATGTGCACAAGAATATCCTTGTTCGAGATGCCTGGGTTGCTCAGTGGTTGAGCATCTGCCTTTGGTTCAGAGTGTGATCCTGGAGTCCTGGGACCGAGTCCCAAATCGGGTTCTCCACAGAGTCTGCTTCTCCTCTGCCTATGTGTCTGCCTCTCTTTCTGTGTCTCTCATGAATAAATAGAAATCTTTTTTTTTAAGAATATCCTTGTTCTTTGGGATATATTTGGTGAAATATTTAGGAGTTATATTAGTTTGATAGGGTGGCCACAACAAATCGCTACAAATTTGGTGGCCTAAAACAACACAAATTTATTCCCTTATAATTCTAGAGGCCAGAAGCCTGAAATTAGATTGTCAAGGGATGCATGTTCCCTTCCAAAGGCTTTATGACAAAAAATTTCCTTGGTTCGTCCACCTTCTGGGAGCTACTGGTATTCCTTACGTATTGTCATCTCAATTCCAATCTCTGCCTACATCTCCACCAGGCCTTTTTTTTTTTAATAAATTTATTTTTATTGGTGTTCAAATTACCAACATACAGAATAACACCCAGTGCTCATCCTGTCAAGTGCCCCCCCAGTGCCCGACACTCATTCACCCCCATCCCAAGCACACCTCCCCTTCACCACCCCTAGTTCGTTTCCCAGAGTTAGGAGTCTTTATGTTCTGTCTCCCTTTCTGATATTTCCCACACATTTCTTCTCCCTTGCCTTATATTCCCTTTCACTATTATTTATATTCCCCAAATGAATGAGAACATATAATGTTTGTCCTTCTCCGATTGACTTACTTCACTCAGCATAATACCCTCCAGTTCCATCCACGTTGAAGCAAATGCTGGGTATTTGTCATTTCTAATGGCTGAGGAATATTCCATTGTATACATAAACCACATCTTCTTTATCCATTCATCTTTTGATGGACACTGAGGCTCCTTTTGGCTATTGTGGACATTGCTGCTAGAAATATGGGGGTGCAGGTGTCCTGGCGTTTCATTGCATTTGTATCTTTGGGGTAAATCCGCAACAGTGCAATTGCTGGGTCGTAGGGCAGGTCTATTTTTAACTCTTTGAGGAACCTCCACACAGTTTTCCAGAGTGGCTGCACCAGTTCACATTCCCACCAACAGTGTAAGAGGGTTCCCTTTTCTCCGCATCCTCTCCAACATTTGTGGTTTCCTGCCTTGTTAATTTTCCCCATTCTCACTGGTGTGAGGTGGTATCTCATTGTGGTTTTGATTTGTATTTCCCTGATGGAAAGTGATGTGAAGCATTTTCTCATATGCATGTTGGCCATGTCTATGTCTTCCTCTGTGAGATTTCTCTTCATGTCTTTTGCCTATTTCATGATTGGATTGTTGGTTTCTTTGGTGTTGAGTTTAATAGGTTCTTTAGAGATCTTGGAAACTAGCCCTTTATCTGATATGTCATTTGCAAATATCTTCTCCCATTATGTAGGTTGTCTTTTAGTTTTGTTGACTGTATCCTTTGCTGTTCAAAAGCTTCTTATCTTGATAAAGTCCCAATAGTTCATTTTTGCTTTTGTTTCTTTTGCCTTCCTGGATGTATCTTGCAAGAAGTTACTGTGGCTAAGTTCAAAAAGGGTGTTGCCTATGTTCTCCTCTAGGATTTTGATGGCATCTTGTCTCACATTTAGATCTTTCATCCATATTGAGCTCATCTTTGTGTATGGTGAAAGAGAGTGGTCTAGTTTCATTCTTCTGCATGTGGATGTCCAATTTTCCCAGCACCATTTATTGAAGAGACTGTCTTTCTTCCAATGGATAGTCTTTCCTCCTTTATCGAATATTAGTTGACCATAAAGCTCAGGGTCCACTTCTGGGTTCTCTATTCTGTTCCATTGATCTAGGTGTCTGTTTTTGTGCCAGTACCACACTGTCTTGATGACCACAGCTTTGTAGTACAACCTGAAATCTGGCATTGTGATGCCCCCAGATATGGTTTTCTTTTTTAAAATTCCCCTGACTATTCGGGGTCTTTTCTGATTCCACACAAATCTTAAAATAATTTGTTCTAACTCTCTGAAGAAAGTCCATGGTATTTTGATAGGGATTGCATTAAACGTGTAAATTGCCCTGGGTAACATTGACATTTTCACAATATTAATTATGCCAATCCATGAGCATGGAATATTTTTCCATCTCTTTGTGTCTTCCTCCATTTCTTTCAGAAGTGTTCTATAGTTTTGAGGGTATAGATCTTTTACCTCTTTGGTTAGGTTTATTCCTAGGTATCTTATGCTTTTAGGTTTATTTCTAGGTATCTTATGCTATTCTGGAGAAAGTTCCATGTGCACTTGAGAAGATGTGTATTCAGTTGAGTTTGGATGTAAAGTTTTGTAGATATCTGTGAAATATATCTGGTCCAGTGCAATTGTAAATGGGATTGACTCCTTCATTTCTCTTTCTTCAGTCTCATTGTTAGTGTATAGAAATGCCACTGATTTCTGGGCATTGATTTTGTATTCTGCCATGCTACCAAATTGCTGTATGTGTTCTAGCAATCTTGGGGTGGAGACTTTTGGGTTTTCTATGTAGAGTATCATGTCATCAGCGAAGAGGGAGGGTTTGACTTCTTCTTTGCCAATTTGAATGCCTTTAATGTCTTTTTGTTGTCTGATTGCTGAGGCTAGGACTTCCAGTACTATGTTGAATAGCAGTGGTGAGAGTGGACATCCCTGTCTTGTTCCTGATCTTAGGGGAAAGGCTCCCAGTGCTTCCCCATTGAGAATGATATTTGCTGTGGGCTTTTCATAAATGGCTTTTAAGATGTCGAGGAATGTTCCCTCTATCCCTACACTCTGAAGAGTTTTGATCAGGAATGGATGCTGTATTTTGTCAAATACTTTCTCTGCATCTAATGAGAGGATCATATGGTTCTTGGTTTTTCTCTTGCTGATACGATGAATCACATTGATTGTTTTACGGGTGTTGAACCAGCCTTGTGTCCCGGGAATAAATCTTATTTGATCATGGTGAATAATTTTTTAAATGTATTGTTGGATCCTATTGGCTAGTATCTTGTTGAGAATTTTTGCATCCATGTTCATCAGGGATATTGGTCTGTAATTCTCCTTTTGGGTGGGGTCTTTGTCTGGTTTTGGAATTAAGGTGATGCTGGCCTGATAGAACGAATTTGGAAGTACTCCATCTCTTTCTATCTTTCCAAACAGCTTTGGTAGAATAGGTATGATTTCTTCTTTAAACCTTTGATAGAATTCCCCTGGGAAGCCATCTGGCCCTGGACTCTTGTGTCTTGGGAGATTTTTGATGACTGCTTCAATTTCCTCCCTGGTTATTGGCCAGTTAAGGTTTTCTATTTCTTCCTGTTCCAGTTTTGGTAGTTTGTGGCTTTCCAGGAATGCGTCCATTTCTTCTAGATTGCCAAATTTATTGGCATATAGCTGTTCATAAATGTTTTTAAAATCGTTTGTATTTCCTTGGTTTGGTGGTGATCTCTCCTTTCTCATTCATGATTTTATTAATTTGAGTCTTCTCTCTCTTCTTTTTAATAAGGCTGGCTAAGGGTTTATCTATCTTATTAATTCTTTCAAAGAACCAACTCCTGGTTCTGTTGATCTGTTCCACAGTTCTTCTGGTCTCGATTTCATTGAGTTCTGCTCGAATCTTAATTAACTCTCTTCTTCTGCTGGGTGTAGGGTCCATCTGCTGTTTTTTCTCTAGCTCCTTTAGGTGTAAGGTTAGCTTTTGTACTTGAGTTCCTCCCAGTTTTTGAATGGATGCTTGTATTGCGATGTATTTCCCCCTTAGGACTGCTTTTGCTGCATCCCAAAGATTTCTAACGGTTGTATCTTCATTCTCATTAGTTTCCATGAATCTTTTTAATTCTTCCTTAATCTCCTGGTTGACCCTTTCATCTTTTAGCAGGATGGTCCTTAACCTCCACGGGTTTGAGGTCCTTCCAAACTTCTTGTTGTGATTTAGTTCTAATTTCAAGGCATTATGGTCTAAGAATATGCAGGGGACGATCCCAATCTTTTGGTATTGGTTCAGACCCGATTTGTGACCCATTATGTGGTCTATTCTGGAGAAAGTTCCATGTGCAATTGAGAAGATGTGTATTCAGTTGAGTTTGGATATAAAGTTCTGTAGATATCTGTGAAATCCATCTGGTCCAGTGTATCATTTAAAGCTCTCATTTGTTTGGAGATGTTGTGCTTAGAAGACCTGTCGAGTATAGAAAGCGCTAGATTGAAGTCACCAAGTATAACTGTATTATTATCTAAGTATTTCTTCACTTTGGTTATTAATTGGTTTAAATATTTGGCAGCTCCCACATTCGGGGCATATATATTGAGGATTGTTAAGTCCTCTTCTTGGATAGATCCTTTAAGTATGATATAGTGTCCCTCTTTGCCTCTTACTACAGTCTTCGGGGTAAATTTTAGTTTATCAGTTATAAGGATGGCTACCCCTGCTTTCTTTTGAGGACCATTTGAATGGTACATGGTTCTCCAACTTTTTATTTTCAGGCTGTAGGTGTCCTTCTGTCTAAAATGAGTCTCTTGTAGACAGCAAATAGATGGGTCCTGCTTTTTTATCCAGTCTGAAACCCTGCGCCTTTTGATGGGGTCCTTAAGTCCGTTCACATGCAGAGTTACTATTGAGAGATATCAGTTTAGTGTCACCATGATATCTATTCAGTCCATGTTTTTGTGGATTGTTCCACTGAACTTCTTCTTAAAGGGGAATTTTAAGAGTCCCCCTTAAAATTTCTTGCAGAGCTGGTTTGGAGGTCACATATTCTTTCAGTTCCTGACTGTGTTGGAAGCTCTTTATCTCTCCTTCCATTCTGAATGAGAGCCTTGCTGGATAAAGTATTCTTGGTTGCATGTTCTTCTCATTTAGGACCCTGAATATATCCTGCCAGCCCTTTCTGGCCTGCCTCGTCGCTGTGGAGAGGTCTGCTGTTACCCTAATAATCCTCCCTATAAAAGTCAGGGATTTCTTGTCTCTTGCTGCTTTAAGGATCTTCTCTTTATCTTTGGAATTTGCAAGCATCACTATTAAATGTCGAGGAGTTGAACGGTTTTTATGGATTTTGGGGGGGGGGGGTCTCTCTATTTCCTGGATCTGAATGCCTGTTTCCCTTCCCAGATTAGGAAAGTTTTCAGCTACGATTTGTTCAAATACATATTCTGGCCCTCTGTCCCTTTCGGCGCCCTCAGAAACCCCAATTAAACATAGTTTTTTTTTCCTCAGGCTGTCGTTTATTTCCCTTAATCTATCCTCATGGTCTTTTAATTGTTTGTCTCTTTTTCCCTCAGTTTCCCTCTTTGCCATCAACTTGTCTTCTAGGTCACTCACTCGTTCTTCCACCTCGTTAACCCTCGTCGTTAGGACTTCTAGTTTGAATTGCATTTCATTCAATTGATTTTTAATTTCTTCTTGATTAGATCTAAATTCTGCAGTCATGACGTCTCTTGAGTCCTTTTTGCTTTTTTCTAGAGCCACCAGTAGCTGTATAATAGTGCTTCTGAATTGGCTTTCTGACATTGAATTGTAATCCAGATTTTGTAACTCTGTGGGAGAGAGGACTGTTTCTGATTCTTTCTTTTGAGGTGAGGTTTTCCTTCTAGTCATTTTGCTCAGTGCAGAGTGGCCAAAAGCAAGTTGTATTGGGAAAAGGAGAAAAAGAGAGGAGAGAAAGAAGGAAAGAAAAGAGAAAAAGAAAAAAGAAAAAAGGAAGAAAAAAAGAAAAATAGAGAAGAAAAAGAGAAAGAAAAAGAAAGAAAGGAAAAAAAGGGTGGGGGAAGGAAACAAATCAAAAAGCAAAAAAACAAAACAAAACAAAACAAACAAACAAAAACAAACACGGGGGAGTATCTTCTGATTCTGTATACTTTAAGTCCCTTGACTTCCCCTGGAACTTGTCCGTCTCGCTGGTCTTCTGGGGGAGGGGCCTGCTGTGCTTATTTTCAGGTGTTAGCACTTGGGGGATTTGCTCTGCCCCTGCCTGATGCAGGGCTCCGTGGGGGTTGTTTACCCGGTGAGGACCCAGGAGGAACAACCGCAGTGGCGGGGCCAGCTCTGGAGCCCTGGATTCAGCTCCCGCAGGAACTCCGGAGCTCTCTGTCTGCAGGGCCTGGAGGCTCCGGGGCGGGGCCGGCTGATCTGCTCAGCTCGGGGCAGGAGCGTCCTTGCTGTCCTGGGCCCTCCCGGCCTCTGCCTGTCCCGGGGGGAGGCAGGATCCTGGGCTGTGTCCCGGCGCCCAGTGCTCCGGAGCCTGCGCTGTTGCATTTGCGCTCCCCGCTGTGCAGCCCCCTCCGTGGAGCCTCCACCCAAGCCCCTCCGAACTGCTTCCAGAGCCGCGCAGCCCCCTCCACGCAGAGCCTCTGCCCGAGCCCCTCCGAGCTGCTCCCGGGTCCAGCCCTGCCCGCTACAGCCCTTTAGGGAGCTCGGCTGCGGGGTGTGGCGCTCTCCCCGGGAGCAGGTGCTCTGTTACTGTCCAAGGGAACCCGAGGGCATCCCCGCCCCTCCTGGGTCCTGCTCTAACTCCCTGGGAGCCCCTTTCCGTCCGGGAAGGTCGGTGCAGCTCCTGCTTCTCCGGGACGGGGCTCTCCTCTCCTGGGGACACTCGCCCCGGCCTCAGCCCGGCTCCTCGCAGCCCCCCCCTTGGAGGCCTTTTGTTTCTTTATTTCTTTTTTCCCCGTCTTCCTACCTTGATAGAAGCACGAACTCTTCTCATTGTAGCGTTCCAGCTCTTCTCTCTTTAAATCTCAGGCCGAATTCGTAGATTTTCAGGCTAATTTGAAGGTTTTCTAGGTAATTTGGTGGGGACAGGTGATTTGGAGACCCTACTCTTCTGCCATCTTGCCCCTCATCCTCCACCAGGCCTTTTCTACTGTGTCTCTTTTGTTTTCTCCTTTTCTATCTCATAAACACATCACTCATTGGATTTAGGGAGCATCCTAATCAACCATAATCTCCTCTGAAGGGTTTTTGTTTATTTGTTTTTTTATTTTGAGCGGGTAGGGAGGGATAGAGGAATAGAGGTAATCTTAAGCAAGCTCAAAACCTAGAGCAGAGCCCTACTCGGGGCTTGATCCTACAACCCTGATATCATTATCTGGGCCAAAATCAAGAGCTGGATTCTTAGCTGACTGGGCCACCCAGGCACCCCTCATCTAAAAAGCTTTATTGTTTATTTTTTTGAAGAATTTATTTATTTATTTATTTATTCATTAGACACAGAGAGAGAGACATAGGCAGAGAAGAAGGCTCCCTCCTGGGAGCCCAATGCGGAACGCCCCCCAGGATCATGATCTGAGCTAAAGGGAAACCCTCAACCACTCAGCTATGCAGGAATCCCTGAAAAGCTTTACCTTAATTCCATCTGCAAAGAACTTAATTAAAATAAGGTAATAATTCTGAGGCTCTCATTTGGCATGTATTGTGGGGAGCCACTATTCAACCTAACTACAGGATTGGAGGGTCACATTTACAACACACTCTTAAAAGGTTCAGAAAAATAATAAATAATAATATACTGGCAGAAACATACACACATATGAATATGAGCACAGAAAGTAGTATAAAATGTGAGAGGCATTTGTGACAGGCAAATGTGACAAAGTACAAATATCTGATGAATTTATGTGAAGAGTATAATAAAAGGATTCACTGTAATATTCTAATTTTTCTATATCATGGGTTTATTATAATCCATATCAACTAAATAACTGATGTAACATATTCAATAAAACAAGAAAATATGAAGACTATAAAAATAAAGTATGAATTCATAAAGAACAAAATTATAGAATTAACAAAGAAAACAACTGAAAATAATAACTCCAAAGATGTGTAAAATAGTGGATTAAACACAGATGAAGCAAGGATTATGAAATTGGCATATAAGTTTATAAAACATATACTGAGTAAGGGACAAAGAAGGAAAAAGGGTCTAAAATTTAAAGAGAATTAGGAGAAACGTGACATACGAAAAAGTAGAAATAATATTTGAATACATCATGTACAAGAGTGTATCTCAAAAATGGGGGAGATGGGAAGGCCACAGTTTCAGCAAGAATTGTAAATGAAAAGAAGAAAAAGTACAAGCAAACTCACATCAAGGAAGATCATAGAAAAATTTCTGAAAACAAGAGTATTCAAAGACAAAAGGGCAGAACAAGGAAAACAACAATAAAAAACTGGCAATTGTAATTACACAGAAATTGGAAAAATGTCAAATGGATACAATGAGGAAAGGATAATTTTCTTCAACAACTGGGTGGAAAAAGGGCTGGCTGCCTTTAGTTTTTTAGGAATGAACCCACTGAGTGAACGAATATGAAATTAAGATAGATCATACTCAGTGGATCCCTGGGTGGCTCAGTGGTTTAGAGCCTGCCTTTGGCCCAGGGTGCGATCCTGGAGTCCCGGGATGGAGTCCCGCGTCAGGCTCCGGCATGGAGCCTGCTTCTCCCTCCTCCTGTGTCTCCGCCTCTCTCTCTCTCTCTCTCTCTCTCTCTATCATAAATAAATAAATAAATCTTAAAAAAAAGATAGATCATATTCAATAATGTAAAAGTTAAAATTATGAAACTGCTAGAAGGAAACAAAGTAGAATGTGTCATGACTTGGGTGGTAGAAAAATGTTTATTAAATAGGACATAAAGAATAAATATTCAAATAAACTTTAAATTCTGTCTTATCAAAATTATTTTTTTTGCTATTGGAAATACTTTATTATGGAAATAAAAAGAAGATAGATGTGGAGATTATATTAATCACACATAAATATGGGGATCCCTGGGTGGCTCAGCGGTTTAGCGCTGCCTTCAGCCCAGGACATGATCCTGGAGACCCGGAATCGAGTCCCGCATCGGGCTCCCTGCATGGAGCCTGTGTCTCTGCCTCTCTCTCTCTCTCTGACTCTCATGAATAAATTTTATTTTTTTTTAAATCACACATAAATGTGTAAAAGAAGCTGTGTTCAGAATATATAAAGAATGCCTATAATCCAATATTTAAAAGATACGCATCTTGAATTTAAAAGTAAATAATACATCTTATTAGAAACTTGACAGAAGCCGCAATGGAGGGGGGGAGCAAGCTGGCAGAGGAGTGGGGTCCCATAGTCACCTGGCCCCACCAACTCAACCTAGATAACTTTCAGATCATCCTGAACACCTACGGATTCGACCTGAGACTTAGAGAGAGAACAGCTGGAACGCTACAGAGAGAAGGGTTTGCGCTTCTAACGAGGTAGGAAGACAGAAAAAAAAATTAAAAAGCATCCAGTGGGGGAGGGGGCCCGAGGAGCCGGGCTAAGGCTGGGGGCGGGGGCGGGCAGAGCCCCAGGACAGGAGAGCCCAGCCCAGGAGAAGCGGAAACTTTAAAATTCCACGCTGGCTTCTTCCAGACGGAAAAGCCTTTAGCAGGGAACTCAGGCAGAACTGCAGGAGGTGCAGTGGAGCCCCCAGGTTCCCGGGATCACTAACAGAGGAAGGGCCCCGGAGGAGAGCGCCCGCACCCCGCAGGCCGAGCTCCCTAAAGGGCTGGAGCGCCCGGCGGGGCCTCGGGAGCAGCTCAGGCAGCGGCTCCGCGTGGAGGGGGCTGCATGGCCCCAGGAGCGCGATTCCAACAGCGCAGGTCCCAGAGCCCAGGGCGCCAGGGGACACAGCCCAGGATCCGGTCCTCCCCCCGGGACAGGAAGAAGCCAAGAGGGCCCAGGACAGCAAGGACGATCCTGCCACCGTTGCTCCCCAAGCTCTACAGGTCAGCACCCCCACCCCCGGAGCACCCAGGCCCCTGTGGACTGGGAGCTACGGTAGTTACTGCGGGAGCTGACTCCAGGGCTGGAGAGCTGGCCGCCGCCAGTGGGGTTGTCCCTCCTGGTGTCACCCTGTGCGTGGGACAGAGCGGGCTGCCAGAGAGCAGGGGCCTCACAGGATAAACAGCTCCCACTGAGCAGTGCACCTGGCAGGGGGCGGGGCAGGGCCCTTAGGTGTGCACACCTGAGAATCAGCACAGCAGCCCCCTCCCCAAGAAGACCAGCTGGAAGGACAGGGGAAGAGCAATTTCTTGACCGATCAGCCCTGGAAAGCTCCAGCGGAAGTCGAGGGGTTTACAGTATGTAGAACCAGAGGGTACCCCTCCATTTTTTTTTCCTTCCTTTTTCCAGTACAACTTGTTTTTATATCAGACTGGAAATTTCCGAATTTTTTTTATCTTTACCTACCTTAACTACAATATTTTACCACCTCTTCTTTTTTAAGATTCTTCCTTTTTGACTTTCATATTTCTACAATTATAGATCTTAAATATATTTTCCACATCTAGAATCCCTTCAACATACTCAACTTAATTTGGGGAGGTATACGACATATGTTTTTTTGTTTTGTTTTGTGTTTTTTGTTTTCTCTGCCTCATTTTGTTCTACAATGGCAGAAATTAATACCTTCTAAAACTTGACCAGCATGGACTCAAAACCAAGTGGTATACCCTGCTGGTTCATTCTGTGAGACTAACGTCTCTCTTCATTCCCATTCTGCCCCCCTCTTTTATCTCATTTATCTTTTGGTGGTCAATGATGGGCTCTCCACAAGTATTGCTGTTTTACATAAATTTGGAAGTGAGCATCTTCTAACAGCAAAACTCAATACACTCAACACCAAGACCATCACCCTCTAGGACCCCTCAGATAGACAAAATTCTCCCTCCACTACAACTTCTGCCAGTCATTCCCCTCCATTTTCTCTCTTTTTCTTTTTGTTCTCTTTACTTTTGCATTTTTCTCTTCTTTTTTTTCATTTTCTTTTTTTTTCTTCGTCTATGGGATTCTTGGCCTTTTATTTTTTACTACTTTGTTTTAAAATTTATTTTTCACTTTGGTGGTCCTTTTGTTTTATTTCATTCTGATCTTTGTTTTCAATTTCTGGTCTGACCTCATCAGGATCATCTAAGGTGAAAATTACTTAGGTCATGCTTGATATTCTTGATGCAACCTGTTCATACAGCCACTCTGCACTGAGCAAAATGACATGAAACGTTCTCCAGAATAGAAGAATGGGTCACAAATCAGGTCTCAACCAATACCAAAAGATTGGGATTGTCCCTACAAATTTTCAGACCACAATGCTTTGAAATCAATTACATGAAGAAATTTAGAAGAAACTCAAAACATGTGGAGGTTAAAGAGCATCCTGCTAAAAGATGAAAGGGTCAACCAGAAAATTAGAGAATTAAAAAGATTCATGAAAACTAATGAAAATGAAGATAAAACCGTTCAAAATCCTTTAGATAGCAAAAGTGGTCCTAAAAGCAAATACATAGCAATACAAGCATCCCTCAAAAAAATTGGAAAAAAATTAATACACAAAGTAACCTCACACCTAAAGGGACTAGAGAAAGAACAGCAAATAAAACCTACACCCAGCAGAATAAGAGAGTTAAAAAAATTCGAGCAGAACTCAATGAAATAGAGATGAGAAAAACTATAGAACAGATTAACAAAAACAGGAGTTGGTTCTTTGAAACAATTAATAAGATAGATAAACCATTAGCCAGCGTTATTAAAAACAAAAGAGAAAAGACTCAGATTAATAAAGTCATGAATGAAAAAGGAGAGATCACAACCAATACCAAGGATACAAATGTTTTAAAAACACATTATGAGCAACTATATGCTAATAAATTAGGCAATCTAGAAGAAATGGACGCATTTTTGGAAAACCATAAATTACCAAAACTGAAACAGGAAGAAATAGAACAATTGACAAGGCTAATAACCGGGGAGGAAATTGAAGCAATCATCAAAAACCTCTCAAAACTCAAAAGTCCAGGACCAGATGTCTTTCCAGGGGAATTCTATCAAACGTTTAAAGAAGAAACAATACCTACTTTACTAAAGCTGTTCCGAAAGATAGAAAGAGACAAAATACATCCAAACTCGTTTTATGAGGCCAGAATCACCTTAATTCCAAAACCAAAGACCCCACCAAAAAGGAAAATTATAGACCAATATCCCTGATGAACACAGAAGCAAAAATTCTCAACAAGATACTAGCCAATAGGATCCAAGAGTACATTAAGAAGATTATTCACCATGACCAAGTGGGATTTATCCCCGGAATGCAAGGCTGGTTCAACACTCGTAAAGCAATCAAGGTAATAGATCATTTCAACAAGATAAAAAACAAGAAACACATGATCTTCTCAATAGATATAGAGAAAGCATTTGACAAAATACAGTATCCATTCCTGATCAAAACTTTCAGAGTGTAGGGATACAGGGAACATTCCTCAGCATCTTAAAAGAAATCTACAAAAGCCCACAGCAAATATCATTTTCAGTGGGGAAACGCTGGGAGTCTTTCCCCTAAGATCAGGAACACGACAGGGATGTCCACTCTCACCACTGCTATTCAATATAGTATTAGAAGTCCTAGCCTCAGCAATCAGGCAACAAAAAGAAATAAAAGGCATTCAAATTGGCAAAGAAGAAGTCAAATTCTCCCTCTGTAGATGACCTGATACTGTACATAGAGAACCCAAAAGCCTCCACCCCAAGATTGCTAGAACTCATACAGCAATTCAGCAGTGTGGCAGGATACAAAATCAATGCCCAGAAGTCAGTGGCATTTCTATACACTAACAATGAGACTGAAGAAAGAGAAATGAAGGAGTCAATCCCATTTACAATTGCACCCAAAAGCATAAGATACCTAGGAATAAACCTAACCAAAGAGGTTTTATACCCTAAAAACTACAGAACACTTCTGAAAGAAATTGAGGAAGACACAAAGAGATGGAAAAATATTCCATGCTCATGGATTGGCATAATTAATATTGTGAAAATGTCAATGTTACCCAGGGCAATTTACACATTCAATGCAATCCCTATCAAAATACCATGGACTTTCTTCAGAGACTTGGAACAAATCATTTTATGATTTGTGTGGAATCAGAAAAGACCCAAAATATCCAGGGGAATATCGAAAAAGAAAACCAGAGTCAGGAGCATCAGAATGCCAGATTTCAGGTTGTACCACAAAGCTGTAATCATCAAGGCAGTGTGGCACTGTCACAAAAACAGACACATAGATCAATGGAACAGAGAATCCAGAAATGGACCCGCAACTCTATATTCGACAAAGCAGGAAAGAATATTCACTGGAAAAAGGACAATCTCTTCAATAAATGGTGCTGGGAAAACTGGACAGCCACATGCAAGAATGAAATTAAACCACTGTCTTGCACCATACACAAAGATAAAGTCATAATGGATGAAAGATCTAAATGTGAGACAAGAATCCATCAAAGTCCTAGAGGAGAACACAGCCAACACCCTTTTTGAACTGGGCCACAGCAACTTCTTACAAGATACATCCATGAAAGCAAGGGAGACAAAAGCAAAAATGAATTTTTGGGACTTCATCAAGATAAAAATCTTCTGTACAGCAAAAGAAACAGTCAACAAAATTAAAAGACAATCTACAGAATGGGAGAATATATTTGCAAATGACCTATCAGATAAAGGGCTAGTATCCAAGATCTATAAAGAACTTATTAAACTCAACAGCAAAGAAACAAACAATCCAATCATGAAATGGGCAAAAGACATGAACAGAAATCTCACAGAGGAAGACATAGACATGGCCAACAAGCACATGAAAAAATGCTCCGCATCACTTGCCATCAGGGAAATACAAATCAAAACCACAATGAGATACCACCTCACATCAGTGAGAATGGGGAAAATTAACAAGACAGGAAACAACCAATGTTGGAGAAGATGTGGGGATAGGGGAACCCTCTTGCACTGTTGGTGGGAATGTGAACTGGTACAGCCACTCTGGAAAACTGTGTGGAGGTTCCTCAAAGTGTTAAAAGTAGACCTGCCCTATGACCCAGCAATTGCACTGCTGGGGATTTACCCCAAAGATACAGATGCAGTGAAACAGCAGGACGCCTGCCCCCCAATGTTTATAGCAGCAATGTCCACAATAACTAAACTGTGGAAGGGGCCTCGGTGTCCAACGAAAGGTGAATGGATAAAGAAGATGTGGTCTATGTATACCATGGAATATTACTCAGCCATTAGAAATGACAAATACCCAACATTTGCTTCAAAATGGATGGAACTGGAGGGTATTATGTTGAGTGAAATTAGTCAATCGGAGAAAAATAAAGTACCATATTTAAATAACTATAATCATCAATTTTGAATGGTTTAGAATTTACTTTTCAAAGAATAAATGTTAAAATTCACACAATTTTATTTCCTAGTTTGCTTGTTCCTGTGGAAATATAATAAACTGAATGCAAAGTGTCTGCTCATTCTAATAAATGGATTAATAAATTTGTTTGTTTTCCCACAGACTGCAAAAGGTACTTGGATATTTGCACCAGGGATTGTGTTAATCAAATTTCATGCTGTGCATGGATTTTGTGCATTTCTTATGTATAACACATCCTTACATATACATATACATATGTCACAGATAAAGAATATACTGAAAGGAATCATGACCAAATGGTAATATTGTGATAGATTTTTTCTGAGATGTGGTATCGACTGTAATATGCATGTATGAATTTCCTTTGATCTTTACCTAATAGTAATTTAGAAAACACATAATATTAGGGATAAGAACATAAAAGTAACTCAAAATTCCACCAAAGATTTTTCCCTTATAATTATCTCTATCATTTTCAGCCTTATTCACTGTAAATATATAAAAGAAAATTTATAATAAACTGCTTACAGGTAGTACCTTATTTATTTTAAATAATGAACAGACTATTTAAAACAAAATTAAAGTATTTTATTTATTTATTTGACAGAGAGAGAGAGAGAGTAATAGACCACAAGCAGAGGAGGTGCAGAGGGAGAGGAAGAAGCAGGGTCCCCACTGAGCAGGGAGCGGGACATGGGGCTCAATCCCAGGACCCTGGTATTATGACCTGAGAAGGCAAACACTTAACTGACTGAGCCACCCAGGTGCCCCTAGACTATATTTTGAGGGTGGTTTTAGGTTTACTGAAAAATGGATTAAAAAACGCACAATTTACAAAGGTTCCCCTCAACCTTTCCAATTACCTCTATTATTAACTTTTGCTCTTATGTGGTACGTTTGTTACAATTGATGAACCAATATTGATATATTATTCTGAACTAAGGTTCATAGTTTATCTTAGGGTTCATAGTGTGTTGTACATTTTATGGTTTTGACAAATTTATAATGGCATGTATCTATAATTACATTATCATAAAGAATGTCTTCACTGTCCTAAAAATCCCCTGTGCTCCAACTTACCATCTGTGGTTTGTTTTCAAAGTTATCATGAACTTCCTTAAACATACGTAAGATAATTATAATAAATCACAATGTATCACCAACATTCAATAATTATTAAGAATATTCCTCAATTTCTGGGGTGCCTGGGTGGCTCAGCCACTTTGTCATCTGCCCTCAGCTCAAGTCATGGTTGCAGAGTCCTGGGATGGAGTCCCACATCAGGCTCCCTGCTCAGTGGGGAGTCGGCTTCTCCTTTTCCCTCTCCCTTGATCCCCCTAAACCCTCCATGTGCTACTGCTCTCTAATAAATAAAATATTTTTAAAAAAGAATATTCCTCAATAAAATCTTTTTTAAAAAAGAATATTTTCAATTTATTTATCACCTTATTTTTTTATTTTCTTTAGTTTAAGTATTTAAAAATAAATATTAGGTATCCTATGATTTTACCCACATATACTTTAGTATGTAGCCTCTTTCTTCTTCCCTTTACATTACATTAATCACAAACATTTTCTTAAATTTAGTATTTTTTAGTTTGTATTTTAGCAGCTATATACTATTCCATGCAGGTATGTTGTGCCTTGCTTTGTTGAGTCATTCTTTTATTGTGGGGCACTTGATGTGTTTCAAAGGTTTTAACTTTAATGAAAAAAAATCTACAAAGGACAGTATCTAATATAAATATTTATTCCTAGGAGCCAGGGAGACATGTAGGTCAATGACTAAAGAGTACAGATGTTGTTAAGGTGTGACACATAATTGTAATTTGCTTTCCATAAAGGTGCCGATTTACATTCCTATGGCAGTGTGTGAGAAAAAGTGCTTAAGTGCAGAAATTCAAACATATTTCGATCAACTCTTTAATATATGATCCCCACTGCAACTTTATATTAGGGCATTATCTCAGAGGAATGTACCTCATTTGATCAGAACAGCGTAATCAGAATCCTTATAAATGATGATATATCTTACTTTATGTATCTGATAAACAGTCAAATACAGAGAAAGAAAAACTCAACTAATAAATGTGCTTTAAAAAATCAATATTCAGCAGTGATGACATCAGCGAGAAAAAAGCATAGAAAGACCTGGAACCTTTTTCCTTGGAGGGACACACCCAGTCAACAATGATAATATAGATCAATTCTTTGTCAGAAATCCAGAAACCAGTTGAGAGGCTCCCGCACCTGGGAGTTAGCAAGAAACCAGTCACACTGAAGTCCTTAGGAAAATCTAAGACATCCTCTTGCCACATTCCCACACTCTCCCCAACAGCACCATATGAATGTAATCAGCAAGAAGACCTCATCTCTAAACTCCTCCCTGGGGACTGAAAGAAAGGAGTGGAATTTATGTGGAAAATTCTGGGGCCTGCTCCTTGGACTGGTTTCTGTCTTGCCTAAATCTGAGCACTGACAGGAAAAAAAAAAAAAAAACCTATATAGAGAGCCACTGACAACACAAATATCACTTTGGACCAGCACACAAGCACTTGCTGTAGCCCCTCCCTCAGGCTGAATACAGAGTGACCAGGTGATAAGGTATAAATCCTTGCCACTCCCTGGGGAAGAAAAGAGCTGAACCCCGTGTTCCAACTTTTAAAATATTGGGGGGCAGCCCCGGTGGCGCAGCGGTTTAGCGCCGCCTGCAGCCCAGGGCATGATCCTGGAGTCCTGGGATCGAGTCCCACGTCGGGCTCTCTGCATGGAGCCTGCTTCTCCCTCTGCCTGTGTCTCTGCCTCTCTCTCTCTCTCTCTCTCTCTCTCTGCATCTCTATGAATAAATAAATAAAATCTTAAAAAAAATTTTTTTAATTTTTTAAAAAATTAAAATATTGGGGATGCGGTGCGGGGCTGCCCAAGGGACTACCTTGGCTTGCTTATCTTCGTGAGGCTGACTGGACAGGCATAGCGTAGATGCCCGAGGGCCAATGAGAGCCAAGGTTAACTTTTGGACTAGCCTATAATCACCAGCCAGAGACCGACCCCGCATCTCAGCCTGTCTCTCATCCACTGGCTAATCCCAGAGAAGAAAAGTAAGACTTATCTGGTGATCAATTCAAGGACTGGCTTTGGTCACCCTAGTCTCAGAGCACAGATGGTACCTGGCATACTCTACCTACCTGGGACCCAATGACAACAAACACAAGGTCAGAGCCTACTGCTACACCAGAAGACCTGAGGTACAGCAGAGTGGATGTGGATGTGAAGTGGAATCTCATTTTGGTATTGTTTTGTTGTTTTCATTTTAGTTTTGATTTGCAGCTCCCTGAGAGCTAACGGTATTCACATCTTTCAAGGTGTGTATTGTACATCTGTATGTCTTTGGAGAAATATCCATTCTGATCCTCTGCTCGTTTTTTCTTTTTCTTTTTTCTTTTGTATATATTTTTTATTGGAGTTCGATATGCCCACATATAGTATAACACCCAGTACTCATCCAGTCAAGTGCCCCTCTCAGTGCCCATCACCCAGTCATCCCTCCTCCACCTATCCCTCCTCCACCCAGCCCACCCCCCTGCCCACCTCCCCTTCCACCACCCCTTGTTCATTGCCCGGAGTTAGGAGTCTCATGTTCTGTCTCCCTCCCTGATATTTCCCATTCATTTTCTCTCTTTTCCCCTTTATTCCCTTTCACTATTTTTTATATTCCCCAAATGAATGAGACCATATAATGTTTGTCCTTCTCCGATTGACTTATTTCACTCAGCATAATACCCTCCAGTTCATCCACGTCGAAGCAAATGGTGGGTATTTGTCGTTTCTAATGGCTGAGTAATATTCCATTGTATACATAGACCACATCTTCTTTATCCATTCATCTTTCGATGAACACCGAGACTCCTTCCACAGTTTGGCTATTGTGGACATTGCTGCTATAAACGTTGGGGTCAGGTGTCCTGCCGTTTCACTGCATCTGTATCCTTGGGGTAAATCCCCATGCTCGTTTTTTCTTTATTTAGTTGTCTCTGTACTATAGAGTTGTAGAGTTATCTAGATACAAGACACTTCTCAGACATATAATTTGTAAACATTTTCTCCCATTCTGTGAAGCTGTCTTTGTGCTTTCTTGATTGTCTCCTTAAGCACAGGCACTTTTTAGTGTGTCTCTCATGAATAAATAAATAAAATCTTAAAAAAATAAAAATGTTGATGCTGTGCAATATATCTATTTTTGTTGTTGTTGCTTGTGTTTGTGGTTTCTAAGAAATAGATGCCTAATCCAAGACCATGGTATCTTCTGCCTATGTTTACTTCTAAGAATTTTATACTGATTTCTCTAAAATTTATATGTGGAATAGCATAAACTGCAAATTCATTCATTTCCATGTGGATATCTGGTTGCCATAGCACCATTTGTTTAAAAGATTATTCTTCCCATCATTGAATTATCTTAGCATTCTTAACAAATATAAATTGACTACAAACATGAGACTAAATTTCCATAGGTTCGTCCTTCTTCCAGTACCACACTACCTTGTTTACTATAAATCTGTATCAAATTTTCAAATCAGGAAGTATGAGTCCCACAACTTTGTTCTTTTCTCCCCAGGATTATTTGGCTATTCAGAGTCCTTTGAACTTCTAAATTAATTTTAGAGTCATTTTGTTAATTTCTACAAAGAAGCCAGTTGGGATTTTGATAGGGATTACATATAATCTGTAGATCACTTTTGAAGGTACCTTCATATTTTTTTTAAGAAAAGATTTTATTTATTAATGAGAGACACAGAGAGAAAGGCAGAGACATAGGCAGAGGGAGAAGCAGGCTCCCTGCAGGGAGCCTGATGTGAAACTCGATCCCAGGACCCTGCAATCATGATGCGAGCCAAAGGCAGACACTCAACCACTAAGCCACCCACGTGCCTCAGTATTCTTATCTTAATGTTAATTCACCTGACCTATGAACCTGGAATTTCATTCCACTTATATATGTTAAGATTTATTTCAGCAACGTTTTATAGTTTTCAGAGTATGAATTTTAATTTTTCCACTTATTCATAAGTCTCAATTTTGATGCCATTATAATTAGAATTGTTAATATCAGCTTTGATTCAATTCATTGCAAATGGATTGAGAGAGGAAGCAGAAAAGTATGCGGAAGAAAATGAAAATGAAAACACGACATTCCAAAACCTATGGGATGCAGCAAAGGCAGTCCTGAGAGGGAAGGATACTGCCATATACAGGTCTACCTCAAGAAGCAAGAAAAGTCTTGAATATACAACCTAATTTTACCCCTAAAAGACCTGGAAAAGGAACAGCAAATAATGCTTAAAGCCATCAGATTAGAGCAGAAAAAAATTAATAGAAACAAATAAGCAAAAAGCCCCTACAAGAATAGATCAACGAAACTAAGAGCTGGTTCTTTAAAAGAATTAATAAAATTGATAAACCCCTAGCAACATTTATCAAAAAGAAAAAAGATCCAAATAAATAAAATCATGAATAAAAGAGGAGAGATCACAACCAACAGCACAGAAATACAAACAATAATAGGAAAATATTATGAAAAATTATATGCCAACAAACTGGGAAATCTCAAAGAAATGGACAAATTTCTAGAAACATACAAACCACCACAACTGAAATAGGAAGAAATAGAATAATTGAGCAGACCCACAACAAGCAAAGAAATTCAATCAATAATCAAAAATCTCCCAACAAACAAAAGTCCAAGGCCAGATAGTTTCCCAGGGGAATTCTATCAGATATTTAAAGAAGAGTTAATACCTATTCTTCTCAAATTGTTCCAAAAGATATAAATGGAAGGAAAACTTCCAAACTCCTTCTATGGGGCCAGCATTACCTTGATTCCAAAACCAGACAAAGACCTCATTGAAAAAGAGAATTACAGGCCAATATCCCTGATGAACATGGATGTAAAAATTCTCAACAAGACACTAGCAAATTGAATCCAACAGTACATTAAAAGAATAATTCACCACAACTAAGTGGGATTTATTCCTGGGTGTCAAGGTGGTTCAATATCTTCAAGTCAATCAGTGTGATACAGCACATTAATAAAAGAAAGGATAAGGACCATATGATCCTCTCAATAGATTCAAAAAGTATTTGACAGAATACAGCATCCATTCCTGGTAAAAACCCTCAACAAAAGTAGATATAGTGGGAACATACTTGAACATCATAAAAGCCATATATGAAATACCCACAGCTAATATCATCCTCAATGGAGAAAAACTAAGAGCTTCTCCTCTAGGATCAGGAACAAGACAGGATGTCTACTCTCACCACTATAATTGAACATACTACTGGAAGTTTTAGCCTCAGCAATCAGACAACAACAACAAAAATAAAAGGCATCTACCAAATTGGCAAGGAAGGACTCAAACTTTCACTATTTGCGGAAGACATGATACTCTGTAGAAAACCTGAAATACAACACCAAAGAATTGCAGACCTAATACATGAATTCACTGCAAATGGATTAAAATGATTCATTTTTATACATTAGTCTTGTACCTTGTAATCTTGCTAAATTACTTTATTAGATCTAAATAAAAAGTTTTTTTCCTTTTCCAATCTGGGTAACATTAATTTCCTTTTCTAATTGCCCTGCCTGATGCCTCAAATATGTTGAATAGAAGTGGTGACAGCAATAATCTTTGTGTATTTCTCAAAGGGAGAGCATCCATTCTTCCACTATTCAATATGCTACCTATGAGTGTTTTTATAGATGCCCTTTATAAAGAAAATCTTCATTCCTAGTTGTTTTCAGTTTTTTATCATAAGGGCTATTGAATTTTTTCAAAAGCTTTTTCTACATTTATTATAATGATAATAAGGTTTCTATTCTTTATTAAATGACATCATGTATTTTATTAATTTATTTATGGTTTTATACAATCTTGTATCTCTAGGATAAATGTCACTTTTTCATGATGTCACTTTTTATATATTACTGGATGCAGTTTACTAGTATTTTGTTGTTGTTTGCATCTATATTCATAAGGCATATTGAGCTATAGATTTCTCTCCTTGTGATTCTTGTTTTATTTGTTCATGTTATTAAGGTTTTTTTTTTTTAAAAGATTTTCTTTATTTATTCACGAGAGTCACAGAGAGAGGCAGAGAAACAGGCAGAGGGAGAAGCAGGCTCCATGCAATGAGCACCATGCAGGATTCAATCCCAGGACCCTGGGATCACACCCTGAGCCAAAGGCAGAAGCTCAACTGAGCCAACCAGGCGTCCCTCATATTATTAAGTTTTATTGTTTTTCTTATCTTCAAGTTTTAACTTAAATTCCAGTTAGTAAAAATACAATGTAATACTAGTTTCAGGTGTAGAATTTAGTGATTTATCACTTACATACAACAGTCAGTGCTCATAACAAGTGCCTTCCTTAATATCCATCATCCATTTAATCTGTCTCACCTCTTCCCACATACCTCCCCTCCATCAACCTTCAGTTTGTTCTCTATAGTAGAATCTGTTTTTATGGTTTGCCTCTCTCCTTTTTCCTTATCCCCTAGGTAAATTTATTTTGTTTCTTACATTCCACAAATGTGCAAAAATTATGATATTTATCTTTCTCTGACTGACTTATTTGGCTCAGGATGATACTTCTCTAGCTCAATCCATGTGTTTTTAAATGGGAAGAATTCATTCTTTTTTATGGAATGGAACTTTATTATGTAATGGAAGAAGATATTTGCAAATGACATACCTGATAAAGGGTTAGCATCCAAAATTTATAAGGAACTTATCAAACTTAACAGAAAAAAAAATAATCCAGTTTAAAAACCGGCAAAAGACATGAATAAACATTTTTCCAAAGAAGACATACAGATGGATAACACAAAAAGAAGAAAAGATGCTCACTGTCACTCATCATCAGGAAAATACAAATCAAAACTACAATGAGATATCACCACACACCTGTCTGAATGGCTAAAATTACACAAGAAACAACAGATGTTGGCAAGGATGTAAATAAAGGAGAACCCTCTTACACAACTGGTGGGATTGCAAATGGGTGCAGCCACTCTGGAAAATAGTATGGAGGTTCCTCAAAAAGTTGAAAATAGAGCTACCTTACAATCCAGCAACTGTACTACTAGGTATTCATTCAAAGGATACAAAAATGCTGATTCAAAAGGACACATGAACCCCGATGTTTATGGCAGCATTATCAACAACAACCAATTTGTGGAAAAAAAACAAAAGTCCATCAATTGAGGAATGGATAAAAAAGATTATAAATAGATAAATAGGTAGACACATAGTATATTATTATATTATATATTATATACATATAATGGAATATTACTCAGCCATCAAAAAGAGAAATCTCCTTGTGATTTCAATATCTGGATTTGGTATAAAAGTAATGCTGGCTTTAATGAATGAGTATGGAAATATTCCTTGATATTTGATATTTTTAGAAGAGTTTATGTAAAATTGGTATTTCTTCATTAACTGTTTACAAAATCCATCAGTGAAGACATTTGCACCAAGGCTTTCCATTTTTGGTGGTGGAGGGAGTTAGTTTCTACTAATAGTAGCTTGCTAGGGCTACTGTAACAAAATACCACACACTAGGTACCTTAATAAAAATTTATTATTTTCACAATTCTGGAGGGTAGAAGCTTGAAATCAAGGTGTTGGCAGGATTGGTTCCTTCTGAGTGTCAAGAGGGAGAATCTGTTCCATCCCTCTCTCTAGCCTCTGGTGGTTTGCTTTCAATTTTTAGTGTAACTTTGCTTGTATAAACACCAATCCAGTAACTGACTACAGTGACATATGATGTTACTCTTATGTGCATGTGAGTCCAAATTTCTCATATTTATAAAAACACCGGTCACATGACCTTGTCATAAATAATTTTATCTACAATGATTCTATTTCCAATGATCACAGTCTCAGGTACTGCAAGTGAGGTCTTCAACATGAACTTTAGGGAGGGGGAATAAAATTCAACCCATAACACTTGTTTTTGATCTCTTCAGATATTTAATTTCTCCTTGAGACTTTTTTGGAAGTCTTTGTGTTTCTATGAATTTTTCCATTTCATCAAATCTATTTAAATCTAATTCATTTAATCTATTCGTTGGAATAGAGTTGCTCATACTATTCTCTTACATTTCCTTCTTGTTGTCATATCAGCAGTAATATCCCCATTCTTATTACTGACTTTCATAATTTGAGTCCTCTCTTTATCCTTGGTCAGTTGAGCTACAGGATTGCCCATTTTATTATTTTCCTGGTACCTTAAGATAGAAGGTTAGGCTGTTGATATGTGTTATTTCTTCTTTTTAAAAGTATTCTTTTTTACAGTTTAAAGCATTTACAACGGTAAGTTTCCTTCTTCTGTTTAGTTTTTCTAGCCATAATTCGCTTTATATGCATGTCAAGTAACTTAATGAATACCAGAAATGGTGTATTAAAAGAAAAACCCTAGAGATTCCAAATGAATTTATCATATACTACATACTATTCATACTCCACTCTACTAGGCAGTTAAATTTGGAGATAATGATTAATTTAATGCAGACAGGATCCATGGAAGTCAATGTTGAGTTGTAGGTTTGGTAAATCTGAGTTTACAACTGATTTATCATATGCTTATGTGGTAGTTCACTAGAAATTCCAAATTTAAGCCTGGGAGGTGTTCATGATAGTCCCTCTTGCTGATAAATAATAATCTTTTAATTTTTAACATTGCAAGATTTGGGAGCTTCTTCTTTTCACCTATCTTTTACCTTGCCTTTTAGCCCACTACCCTGCATTGGTTAAGAATATAACCAACGTTTTCAGAGGACTACAGTGTCTATCTATGGTCCTTAAAGTCTCTTGTCATTCCACTGCTTAAGATTTCCAAAAGTTCTTCTGGCTTCTCCAGCTTCCAATTTCTTCTCAACTTTATATTTCTTAACATCTTCCCAAATTTAAAATTTGCAACTGCTCCTAGAGGGAAAAATGATTGAATGCAGATCTTCAGCTTACCTTTACATGTTTCCACCTTGTATAGAATCTTATCCCCTATTCTCTGATGCATTAAGTAGATTATGGGAGAAAAAGAGTTACTGGGCATTTCCACTGGGCATTTCTCACAGGGACACAAATCACTTCATCCAATACATAAGTAGACATTAATTGGGAAGTGTTTTCATTAGGGATTCAAATTAATTACAACATCAAATTCAATAATGGATACAGAATTACTCATTTTCCATGTCCTCTTGTTTCAGTTTTTCACGTGTATTTTTAAAGAGACTTTCTCCTTCCATCGGTTTAAAAAATTTATTCTTCTAAAGTTCTTCAAATTATCCTGTTAATATCTTTATAATAATCCATAGGATCTGAAGTGAAGCCCCTTTTATATTCCACATATGGCTATTTGTGTCATGCCTTGTTTTTTGCTGGTTGTGATAGAGCAAAAAACAAAACAAAACAAAACAAAACAAAAAAACAAAAACAAAAAACAAAAAAGCCCTGAAACATACCATAAATAATGCGATGTTTGGCTTTATTTATTTATTTATTTTTAATATTTTTTTCTTTATTTATTTATGATAGTCACAGAGAGAGAGAGAGAGAGAGAGAGAGAGAGAGGCAGAGACATAAGCAGAGGGAGAAGCAGGCTCCATGCACCGGGAGCCCGACGTGGGATTCGATCCCGGCTCTCCAGGATCGCGCCCTGGGCCAAAGGCAGGCGCCAAACCGCTGCGCCACCCAGGGATCCCGGCTTTATTTATAATATATTTTATAGTTGCCTTATATTTTAGTATGTCTCCCTTTATTTTGATCATTTCTTTCTTTCTACTACCATTCAGCCAAAGTTGGTAATTGTGTTTTTCAATCTTGAATTATCTGATTTTATCATTTTATTGAAATTTAACCATGAAATACGTGTCAAGAATCTCCCTTTGTTGGCGTTTCTGTATTTTGAGATTTCATCAGATTTATGCAAAGTTAGAATTTGTATATATTCCTGGTATTTTGGGAGTCTCCTTATGAAATAACTCTATTTCTAATGATGCTTCTATTTTTATGTTCAAATTTTGTCATATGAAGGTAGCTAGAATAGTTTTATTTTTCCTGGTGTTTATATAGCAATCCTTTTTCATAACTTGTTCTTTAACATACTTATATCCTTTTATTTAAAAAATGTATCTAGGGGAGCCTGGGTGGCACAGTTGGTTAGGCATCAGACTCTTGGTTTCAGCTCAGGTCATGATCTCAGGGTTGTGGGATGGAGCCCTGTGTTGGCCACCAAGCTCAGTGTGGAGTCTGCTTGGATTTTCTCTCCCTCTGCTCCTTCCCCCACATCTAAAATAAATAAATAAATCTTAAGTTAATAAATAAATCTTTAAATAAATAAAATAAAATTTGTCTCTAGCAGTGCCTGGCTGGCTCATTGGATGGAGAACATTACTCTTGATCTTGGGGTTGTGGGTTTGAGCTCTATGTGGGTATAGAGATTGCTGTAAAATAAAATATTTTTTAAATCTTTTAAATTAAAAAAATGGAGAGTATATAATTTTTAACCAAGCTTTCTTCATCTTTAATTAAGAAATTATGCTCACTTAGATTTAATGGAATAACGGATGTATTTGCCTTAAAATCTACAATTATCTACCATGCTTGCTCTTGGTCCCACCTTTCTTATATGTACCCTATTTTTCCTTGGGTTTTTCAATTTAATGATTTATTATACTTTTTTATCCCCTTATTAACTGCTTAGTAGCACATTCTTTTACTCCTATTTTAGTGTTTACCCTAAAGACTGTAACATTTTCACTTTAAATACAATGCGAATTATTACTTTTACCAAATCCTAAAAGATACAAAGATCTTAGGCTAATTTAAACTCAGCTATTTTTAAGTTTCGGATATTTTATTTTTATATATATTTAAGTAAACATAGATGTTATTGATGACGTTCCATAGTTTTATATCAACAACATTAGATTTGATTTTTCTTTTTTTTTTAAGATTTTATTTATTTACTCATGAGAGACACACAGAGAGAGGCAGAGACATAGGCAGAGGGAGAAGCAGGCTTACTGTGGGAAGAAAGCCTGATATAGAACTTGATCCCAGGACCTCAGGATCATAACCTAAGCCAAAGGCAGACACTCAACCACTGAGCCACCCAGGAAACCTAAGGTTTGACTTTTTCTATCCTCCATCTGTAAGCTATAATCAGGAATAAGTTTCTAGGGACACCTGGGTGGCTCAGCAGTTGAGCGTCTGCCTTCAGCTTAGGGTGTGATCCCAGGGTCCAGGATTGAGTCCCAGGTCAGGCTCCTTGTAGGGACCATGCTTCTCCCTCTGCCTCTCCCTCTGCCTATGTCTCTGCCTCTCTCTCTCTGTCTCTCATGAATGAATGAATTAAAAAATCCTTTAAAAAAAAGGAATAATTTTCCATCAGCCAAAATAATACTTTTTCAATGTAGTGCAGGTCTGCTGATGATAAATTCTTTCATTATGAATTCTTTTAAATGTATTCTATTCACCTTAACACATAAAGGATAAATTTGATATTCTATAGAATTTTAAATTTTCATTTACTTTATTTTTACATTAAAGATATTATTCACTGCATTCTTACTTCTTTTTTGGTGGGGTTGAGAAGTAAGATGCCAGTTATATTATTGTTCTTAATGATATTGTGTAACTCTTTTATTGAGTTTTAAAGATTTTCTCCTTGTTCACATTCAGTAGTTTTACTGAGTTTGATTTAAATTTCTTTGTATTTATCCTTTTTTCACTTTATACTGCTTTTTCTGTTTATGGATTGAGATCCGTTGAGTGTTTTGAAAAATACTCAATCATCAATCATTGTTCATATATCCCTTCTGCTTCATTATCTTTATTGTCTTCTTATGAAACATTGATTAAACTGGCAAGAAAATACAGTGAAAGGAATATATTTCATTCGTAATAGAAATAATACCTTAGCTATTCCAAGTATGCAAAAACTCCTGATTTTTGTTTCTTTGTGAAAGTATCTATCACTTATAATAATGAGCTTGTGATTCCACAGGAGTTCCAACATATACATGATCATATTACCTACATAGAATGAAAATACTTCTTTTCTTCCAATTCATGTACTCCTGATTTATTTTTCTCATCATAATATTTGTGGCAAGATTACATGTATACGTTAAACAGTGATGGTAACCGAAAGCATTTTTGCCTTATACCTGATCTTAAAGAGAAAGTATATTAATTCTCCTCCATTAAACGTTATTTGCCTTAAGCTTTCAGTAGATAACTTTATCAAATAATGTTCTCATCATTCATATTTTGATCCAGATGTTAATAATAAACAGTTCTTGAACGTTCTGAAAAGTTTTATCTACTTATAAAGAGAAAATGTATAATTTTATTCTCTAGTAATAATATGAATTATACTGTTAATTTTTATAATTAAATTACACTTATGTTACTGGGACAAAACTTGTAGCAAATAAAATTACCAGATATAAAAAAAAAACTAAAATTGTCTGTATGTGTGTGTGTAATCAATCGAGAAAGAAAAAGAAAATAAAGACATAGATAATCCATATGCAACCTCATGCATTTTCTGAGAATGTAAAAATATAATTTAAATTTTGGATTCCCATTATATTCAGTCAACTAAATATATATTTGCTACTGTTTTATGGAGCATTCCAAAGAGTGCTATGTTACCTTTCAGAGAGCTACATGAATGTCATTTTCATAATTTTTCCACTGGAGATTGAATTGTCAGACAAATGTGACCATTAGCTAGTTGTTAGGAAAAATAATGTTTCTATAGCACTCAGGAGTAGTATGGAGAGTTGGGAATATGTATATCCTAAAAGAGGGAAGTTGATGTTAGTTCAACTCAGGTTTATACTTCAAAATGCTTGCCTTCTATAAATAACACCAGTTAAGTATTTTCTTTGTATTAAGGAGGACATTTCTGATATTTATTTCTTCTCTTCATATCTTCCAACTCTGTCAATAACTTTGCATTTCAGTACTCCATCATATCTTAGATTATTTTTAAGTAATAAAGATTGTGCAATAGAAAAAGACATAGAGATCAACAGAACAGAATAGAGAAGCCAGAAATGGGCACTCAACTCTATGGTCAACTAGTCACTGGAAAAAGGACAGTCTCTTCAATAAATGGTGCTGGGAAAACTGGACAGCCACGTGCAGAAGAATGAAACTGGACCATTCTCTTACACTATACACAAAGATAAACTCAAAATGGATGAAAGATCTAAATGTGAGCAAGGATCTATCAAAATCCTACAGGAGAACACAGACAACACCCTTTTTGAACTTGGCCACAGCAACTTCTTGCAAGGTACATCTATGAAGGCAAGGGATACAAAAGCAAAAATGAACTATTGGGACTTAATCAGGATAAAAAGCTTCTGCACAGCAAAAGAAACAGTCCACAAAACTAAAAGACAACCTACAGAATGGGAGAAGATATTTGCAAATGATGTATCAGATAAAGGGCTAGTTTCCAAGATCTATAAAGAACTTCTTAAACTCAACAGCAAAGAAACAAACAATCCAATCATGAAATGGGCAAAAGACCTGAACAGAAATTTCACATAGGAAGACATAGACATCGCCAACAAGCACATGAGAAAATGCTCCGCATCACTGGCCATCAGGGAAATACAAATCAAAACCACAATGAGATACCACCTCACATCAGTGAGAATGGGGAAAATTAACAAGACAGGAAACAACCAATGTTGGAGTTGATGTGGAGAAAGAGGAACCCTCTTGCACTGTTGGTGGGAATGTAAACTGGTGCAGCCACTCTGGAAAACAATGTGGATATTCCTCAAAGAGTTAAAAATAGATCTGCCCTATGACCCAGCAATTGTACTGCTGGGAATTTACCCCAAAGGTACAGATGTAGTGAAACACCAGGATACCTGCCCCCCAATGTTTATAGCAGCAATGTCCACAGTAGCCAAACTGTGGAAGGAGCCACAATGTCCTTAGACAGATGAATGGATAAAGAAGATGTGATATGTATATACAATGGAACATTACTCAGCCATCAGAAAGGATGGATATCTACCATTTGCTTCACATGGATGGAACTGGAGGGTATTATGCTGAGTGAAGTAAGTCCGTCGGAGAAGGATAATCATCATATGGTTTCACTCATACGGGTAATATAAGAAATAGTGAAAGGGATTTTAAGGGAAAGGAAGGGAACTGAGTGGGAAAAAATAGAGAGGGAGACAAACCATGAGAGACTAATAACTCTGGGAAATGATCAAAGGGTTGCGGAAGGGGAGGTGGGCAGGGGTTTGGGGTAACTGGGTGATGGGCACTGAGGAGGGCATTTGATGGGAAGAGCACTGGGTGTTATACTATATGTTGGCAAATTGAACTTCAATAAAAACAAATTTCAAAAAAATAAAGATTGTGCAAAGTTACTATTGTGCCTTGTAGGTATTACAAACTACAAATTCCTAGGAGAAACAATTGTGAATATTCCCACAATCTGACTGTTGAAGCCTATGTAATATCAAACTATATGTAATATCAAACAAACTATAGGTAACATCAAACTATAGCTAGCTCACTTCAAACAAAGACATTTCTAAGCCATACTGCTTTAATCATGCAGAAGATTTAAAGACAATGCTAGGGGGAAAAAGTGAAAGCATAAAGAAAAATACCAGATAATTAATAAAAAAAAAAACATTAGAATAGATTAATTCTGATTTCCTGATATACATAAAGCACAAGAGGCAGCCACCTACTATACAGTAAATTAATAGTTCCAAAAACTTGTCTGCTTCCAAATTTTAGATAGAATGGTCTGTTATTATGTTGCTTGGTTATTCCTTTCAGTTGACATTGACTTCTCAGAAAGACTCAGTTAAAAAAAAAATGTATTTTTACTTTGTGGAATGGATTAACCAGTTGGTACAGGTTTGTTCCCCAGGTGGGCTATCTACTACTACTTGAGTGTTGAATCACTATTCAGTAAAAATTGGAATTAAAATATAAAATATGGGATCCCTGGGTGGCGCAGCGGTTTGGCGCCTGCCTTTGGCCCAGGGCACGATCCTGGAGACCCGGGATCGAATCCCACGTCGGGCTCCCTGCATGGAGCCTGCTTCTCCCTCTGTCTGTGTCTCTGCCTCTCTCTCTTTCTCTGTGTGACTATCATGAATAAATAAATAAAATCTTTTAAAAAATATATAAAATATTATTTTATGTGCTGCATTAACCCTTCTTAGCTCTGTGATCACACACATAAGGGCTGTCAACCTTTCTCGTAGTCAAGAAAGACTATACACCAATCAAAGATTATCTGTCATATGCTTATGCCTTCTGAACTTTACAGTGTGTGGGCCATTTTATTTCTCTACTACAATTTTTTTTTTACATTTTTTCATTTGAAGTAACTTCAGACATGTGAGAATAGTATAAAATATCCCCATATATCCTTCACCCACATTCCTCTAATGTTAACATGGAATAAATATAATAAAAGGAGGGAGAGAAAGAAACATTTCTACTATATCATTCACTAAATCATAGATCTTATTACAATTTCATCAACTTTTCCTCTGATATCCTTTTTCTCTTCTTGGAGCCTACGTAACATTTCACTTCTCATTTACTGTTATTTCTCCTTAGTCTCTTCCAGTCTATAACACAACCTCAGTGTTTCTGAGTTTTAAGTGATCTGGAGATAAATGAAAAGCACTAATCACTTATTTTATAGAATGCCCTCAATTTGGGTTTCTTTGCTGCTTTCTCATGAGTAGAGTGAGACAATGGATTTGGGGAGAAAAAAAAGTAAATTTAGAGAAACAATGTCAATTTTCAGTGTGTTGTATCAATACAGAAACCACCACTACGTAATCTGCATGATTTGCTTCTTACATTTGCAATGTTCAATGCATTTAATCAAATTGAATAAAGAGATGAAACCTTTAAGCGTAAATCATTAAAAAGATACACATTTTGCTTTATTTAGTTCTTTTTATTGTTTTGAAAAAATTAATGTTTGAATTTCTAATAATTCTAATTCTACTCCTATTTTGTTCTTTCACTGACCCATGTAAATGATTACATTTCTACCTCCCAGATTATCTAGAATAATCTCTTTATTTAAATGTCAACTGATTAGTAACTTTAATGATATGTCCAATTCTTTTTGTCATGAAATGTAACATATTCACAGGAATAACACTAGGCAATACAGATCATGGGAGTCACAATTCTGCCTAGAAGTGGAGGAGTCAATATTTAATAGTATCAATTTTTCCTAAATTGATCTGAGATCCAATATAACCCCAAATAAAACCCTTGTATGCTTTTCTGATTTCTTTTTTAGAAATTGACAAGGTAATTCTAAACTTTACACGAAAATACAAAGGGCTCAAAATATCTATTACAATGTTGAAATAAAAGAAAAAAGTTGGAAAGTATAAATGACATAACTTTAAAACTAATTATAAAGCTACAGTAAACATGACACAGTGGCACTGGCATAAACACAGATATAGATTAATGGAAAAGAATGGTGAATTTAAAAATACATTTGGAGGGCGGGGTTATTGGCAGAAGAGTAGAGCCCCACAATCTGTTCCCACCAACTCACCTAGATAACTTTCAAATCATCCTGACAACCTGAGATTTAAAGAGAGAACAGCTGAGAAGAGTTTGCACTTCTATCAAGGTAGGAAGACGAAAATAAAGAATTAAAAAAGCATCCAGTGGAGGAGCCCCCCCCCCCCCCCCCCCCCCGCGAGGAGCCAGTTAAGGCCCCACGGCAAGAGCCTCCAGGACAGGAAAGCCCAGTCCCAGAGAAGCAGGTGCTTTACCAATCTTCCCAGATGGAAAGGTGCTTGCAGGGAACTCGGGCAGGATGCCAGGAGGGGCAGTAGAGCCCCCAGGTTCCCGGGGTCACTAACAGAGGAGAGCCCGGGGGAGAGCACCCGGCCGGCCAAGCGCGGTAAAGGGCTGCAGTGAGCCCGGCGGGGCCCGGGGGACACAGCTCAGGGTCCAGCGGTCCCCTCAGGACAGGTGGAGGTGGGGAGGGCCCAGGACAGCAAGGAAGATCCTGCCAACGGGCGCCCCCGAGCTGTGCAGGTAAGCGCCCCCTGCCCCCAGAGCATCCAGGTCCCTGCGGACTGGGAGCTGCGGTAGTTACTGAGGGAGCTGACTCCAGGGCTGGAGAGCTGGCTGCCGCCAGTGGGGTTGTCCCTCCTGGTGTCACCCTGTGCCTGGGACTGAGCGGGCTGCCAGGGAGCAGGGGCTTCACAGGATAAACAGCTCCCACTGAGCAGTGCACCTGGCAGGGGGGCGGGTCAGCTCCTCCAGGTGCACACACCTGAGAATCAACACAGAAGCCCCTCCCCCAGAAGGCCAGCTGGAAGGGCAGGGGAAGAGCAAGTTCTTGACGGAGCAGTGCTGGAAAGTTCCAGGGGAAATCTAAGGACTTACAGTATATAGAATCAGAGGATGTTCCTCCTTGTTTTTTGTTTTCTGTTTGTTCCCCCCTTTTTTTCTTTTCTTTTTCTCCTTTTTCCACTACAACTTGTTTTTAGCCACTCTGCACTGAGCAAAATGACTAGAAGGAAAAACTCACCACAAAAGAAAGAATCAGAAACAGTACTATCTCCCACAGAGTTACAGATTTGGATTACATTTCGATGTCAGAAAGCCAATTCAGAAGCACAATTATAAAGCTTCTGGTGGCTCTAGAAAAAAGCATAAAGGATGTAAGAGACTTCATGACTGCAGAATTTAGATCTAATCAGGACGAAAATAAAAATCAATTAAATGAGATGCAATCCAAACTGGAGGTCCTAATGAAGAGGGCTAATGAGGTAGAAGAACAAGTGAGGTACATAGAAGACAAGTTGATAGCAAGGAAGGAAACTGAGGAAAAAAGAGAAAAACAAAAGATCATGAGATAGATTAAGGGAAATAAATGATAGCATCAGAAGGAAAAATCTACGTTTAATTGGGGGACGCCAAAAGGGACAGAGGGACAGAAAGTGTATTTGAACAAATCATAGCTGAGAACTTCCCTAACTTGGGAAGGGAAATAGGCATTCAGATCCAGGAAATAGAGAGATCCCCCCCACCCGCCAAAATCAATAAAAACTGTTCAACACCCCGACATTTAATAGTGAACTGTGCAAATTCCAAAGATAAAGAGAAGATCTTTAAAGCAGCAAGAGACAAGAGATCCCTAACCTTTATGGGGAGAAGTATTAGGTTAACAGCAGACCTCTCCACAGAGACCCGGCAGGCCAGAAAGGGCTGGCAGGCTATATTCGGGGTCCTAAATGAGAAGAACATGCAGCCAAAAATACTTTATCCAGCAAAGCTCTCATTCAGAATACAAGGAGAGATAAAGAGCTTCCAAGGTAGGGAGAAACTGAAAGAATATGTGACCACCAAACCAGCTCTGCAAGAAATATTAAATGAGACTCTGCAAAAGAAAGAGGAAGTCCAAGGAAACAATCCACAAAAACAGAAACTGAATAGGTATCATGATGACACTAAATTCATATCTTTCAATAGTAACTCTAAACGTGAATGGGCTTAATAATCCCATCAAAAGGCGCAGGGTTTCAGACTGGATAAAAAAGCAAGACCCATCTATTTGCTGTCTACAAGAGACTCATTTTAGACATAAGGGCACATACAGCCTGAAAATAAAAGTTTGGAGAACCATCTACCATTCAAACGGTCCTCAAAAGAAAGCAGGGGTAGCCATCCTTATATCAGATATTAAAGTTTATCCCAAAGACTGTAGTAAGAGATAAAGAGGGACACTGTATCATACTTAAAGAATCTATCCAACAAGAGGACCTAACAATCAGGAATATTTATGCCCCAAATGTGGGAGCCGCCAAGTATATCAGTCAATTAATAATCAAAGTTAAGACATACTTAGACAATAATACGCTTATAGTTGGAGACTTGAACACAGTGCTTTCTATAATCGATAGACCTTCTAAGCAAATCATCTCCAACGAAACAAGAGCTTTAAATGATACACTGGACCAGATGGATTTCACAGATATCTACAGAACTTTATATCCAAACTCAACTGAATACACATTCTTCTCAAGTGCACATGGAACTTTCTCCAGAATAGACCACATACTGGGTCACAAATCGGGTCTGAACCGATACCAAAAGATTGGGATCGTCCCCTGCATATTTTCAGACAATAATGCTGTGAAACTAGAACTAAATCACAATAAGAAGTTTGGAAGGATTTCAAACATGTGGGGTTAAGGACCATCGTGCTAAAAGATGAAAGGGTCCACCAGGAAATTAAGGAAGAATTAAAAAGATTCATGGAAACTAATGAGAATGAAGATACAACCGTTCAAAATCTTTGGAATGCAGCAAAAGCAGTCCTGAGGGGGAAATACATCACAATACAAGCATCCATACAAAAACTGGATAGAACTTCCATACAAAATCTATCCTTCCACCTAAAAAAGCTAGAGAAGGAACAACAAATGAAACCTTCACCCAGCAGAAGAAGACAATATATATTCGAGCAGAACTCAATGAAATAGAGACCAGAAGAACTGTGGAGCAGATTTACAAAACCAGGAGTTGGTTCTTTGAAAGAATTAATAAGATAGATAAACCATTAGCCAGCCTTATTAAAAAGAAGAGAGAGAAGACTCAAATTAATAAAATCATGAATGAGAAAGAAGAGATCACCACCAAACCAAGGAAATACAAACGATTTAAAAAATTTATGAGCAGCTATACGCCAATAAATTAGGCAATCTAGAAGAAATGGACGCATTTCTAGAAAACCACAAACTACCAAAACTGGAACAGGAAGAAATAGAAAACCTGAACAGGCCGATAACCAGGGAGGAAATTGAAGCAGTCATCAAAAACCTCCCAAGACACAAAAGTCCAGGGCCAGATGGCTTCCCAGGGGAATTCTATCAAACGTTTAAAGAAGAAATCATACCTATTCTACTAAAGCTGTTCGAAAGATAGAAGGAGTTGGAATACTTCCAAACTCGTTCTATGAGGACAGCGTCACCTTAATTTGAAAACAAGACCAAGACCCCACCAAAAAGGAGAATTACAGACCAATATCCCTGATGAATATGGATGCAAAAATTCTCAACAAGATACTAGCCAATCAGATCCAACAGTACATTAAGAAGATTATTCACCCTGACCAAGTGGGATTTCCCTGGGATGCAAGGCTGGTTCAACACTTGTAAAGTAATCAATGTGATTAACCATATCAACAAGAGAAAAAAACAAGAACCATATGATCCTCTCAATAGATGCATAGAAAGCATTTGACAAAATACAGCATCCATTCCTGATCAAAACTTTTCAGAGTGTAGGGATAGAGGGAACATTCCTCAGCATCTTAAAAGCCATCTACAAAAAGCCCACAGTAAATATCATTCTCAGTGTGGAAATACTGGAAGCCTTTCCCCTAAGATCAGGAACACGACAGGGATGTCTACTCTCACCACTGGTATTCAACATAGTACTAGAAGTCCTAGCCTCAGCAATCAGACAACAACAACAACAACAAAAATAAAAGGCATTCAAATTGGCAAAGAAGAAGTCAAACTCTCTTCGCATATGACATGATACTGTACATAGAGAACCCGAAAGACTCCGCCCCAAGATTGCTAGAACTCATACAGCAATTCAGCACTGTTGCAGGATACAAAATCAATGCCCAGAAATCAGTGGCATTCCTATACACTAACAATGAGACTGAAGAAAGAGAAATTAAGGAGTCAATCCCATTTACAATTGCACCCAAAAGCATAAGATACCTAGGAATAAATCTACCAAAGAGGTAAAGGATCTATACCCTAAAAACTACAGAACACTTCTGATAGAAATTGAGGAAGACACAAAGAGATGGAAAAACATTCCATGCTCTTGGACTGAAAGAATTAATATTGTGAAAATGTCAATGTTACCCAGGGCAATTTACACATTTAATGCAATCCCTATCAAAATACCATGGACTTTCTTCAGAGAGTTGGAACAAATCATCTTAAGATTTGTGTGGAATCAGAAGAGACCCGGAATAGCCAGGGGAATATTAAAAAAGAAAACCAGAGCTGGAGGGCACCACTATGACAGATTTCAGGTTGTACTACAAAGCTGTGGTCATCAAGACAGTGTGGTACTGGCACAAAAACAGACACCTAGATCAATGGAACAGAATAGAGAACCCAGAAGTGGACCCTCAACTTTATGGTCAACTAATATTCGATAAAGGAGGAAAGACTATCCATTGGAAGAAAGACAGTCTCTTCAATAAATGGTGCTGGGAAAATTGGACATCCACGTGCAGAAAAATGAAACTAGACCACTCTCTTTCACCATACACAAAGATAAACTCAAAATGGATGAAAGATCTAAATGTGAGACAAGATTCCATCAAAATCCTAGAGGAGAACACAGGCAACACCTTTGTTGAACTTGGCCACAGTAACTTCTTGCAAGATACATCCACGAAGGCAAAAGAAACAAAAGCAAAAATGAACTATTGGGACTTCATCAAGATAAGAAGCTTTGGCACAGCAAAGGATACAGTCAACAAAACTCAAAGACAACCTACAGAATGGGAGAAGATATTTGCAAATGACATATCAGATAAAGGGCTAGTTTCCAAGATCTATAAAGAACTTATTCAACTCAACACCAAAGAAACAAACAATCCAATCATGAAATGGGCAAAAGACATGAAGAGAAATCTCACAGAGGAAGACATAGACGTGGCCAACATGCTCATGAGAAAATGCTCTGCATCACTTGCCATCAGGGAAATACAAATCAAAACCACAATGAGATACCACCTCACACCAGTGAGAATGGGGAAAATTAACAAGGCAGGAAACCACAAATGTTGGAGAGGATGCGGAGAAAAGGGAACCCTCTTACACTGTTGGTGGGAATGTGAACTGGTGCAGCCACTCTGGAAAACTGTGTGGAGGTTCTGGAAAACTGTGTGGAGGTTCCTCAAAGAGTTAAAAATAGACCTGCCCTACGACCCAGCAATTGCACTGTTGGGGATTTACCCCAAAGATTCAGATGCAATGAAACGCCGGGACACCTACACCCCGATGTTTCTAGCAGCAATGTCCACAATAGCCAAACTGTGGGAGGAGCCTCGGTGTCCATCGAAAGATGAATGGATAAAGAAGATGTGGTTTATGTATACAATGGAATATTACTCAGCCATTAGAAACGACAAATACCCAGCATTTGCTTCAACGTGGATGGAACTGGAGGGTATTTTGCTGAGTGAAGTAAGTCAATCGGAGAAGGACAAACAGTGTATGTTCATTCATTTGGGGAATATAAATAACAGTGAAAGGGAATTAAGGGAAGGGAGAAGAAAAAGACTCCTAACTCGGGGAAACGAACTAGGGGTGGTGGAAGGGGAGGAGGGCGGAGGGTGGCGGTGAATGGGTGACGGGCACTGAGGGGGGCACTTGACGGGATGAGCACTGGATGTTATTCTGTATGTTGGTAAATTGAACACCAATAAAAAAAAATCAATTTATTTTAAAAAAATAAAAAAATAAAAATTACCAGTATAATTGAAGGAAAAAACAATAAATTTAATTGGATTGAAAAATTCCAATCATCTACTTTGGTATTGCTATCTCTTCAACCTAAATTTGCCTCTCTCTCTCTTTTTTTAAAGATTTTACTTATTTATTCATGAGAGACACAGAGAGAGAGTCAAAGACACAGGTAGAGAAGCAGGCTGCACATAGGGAGCCAGATGTGGGATTCAATCCGGGGACTCCAGGAACACGCCCTGGGCGGAAGGCAGATGTTCAACTGCTGAGCCACCCAGACGTCCCTAAGTTTGCCTCTCAAATAAGCACTTCACTTTACTTACCTTTCACACTCTCTAAAGCACACATACACACTTTTGGTGTCCTTTGAGCTATGTCACTCAACTTTTCAGGAGATAAGTTTTTATTAACTAAAGTAGGAAGGTCCACTGGGAGTACTACACCTTTGAGCCCACAGATGAATGTGATTTTGCATGAATCATTGAGAAAGAAAGCTCAGATCTCAGATGAATATTCCTCTTAAAATTAAAGCATTCAAAATACAATAGTCATTTGGGTTTACTAGAATTTGGCGACCAGGCTTTTGCTTACTGGTTCTCTGCAAATAGTATTTTTCTCTTCCAAAGGGTATAAAACCTAAAATTTGTCTACCCCACACCACTTATTTAGGGATATAAAAGCCCTGAAATCCTGGAAAATATGGTTTTATAAACTTCCAATACAAGGAGCATTTTGTCTTCAGTTTGACCAATCTCAAAAGATATGTATTTTTAATCCAAGATGAGCCTGTTTAATCAAAAGAGAACATGAACTTTAATCCTCAATGAGGTATTTTTTACTAAGGCTAAAAGTAGCCCTGTGGGAAGTATTTGAAACTTCATAATTGGACTCACTCATTATCAGGACAAATTCTGAGTTTACCATATACCCCCACCTAGAAGCTTGAGTTGTCTCCACATATGTAAATCTGAAAAGGTACATTAGAGATTGTATCTGCTGAGCCTACGTGCAAAATTCAGTGATCTGAATTTCAGATGGTACATATAAGGCAAATAAAAATAAAAAAGTTATTCAAAAGAAGAGGAGATGTGGCTGCAAAATA
The DNA here is from genome assembly GCF_048164855.1 of Canis lupus baileyi. Lineage (NCBI taxonomy): Eukaryota > Metazoa > Chordata > Mammalia > Carnivora > Canidae > Canis > Canis lupus. Next base: position 30,370,591 of record NC_132876.1, read on the forward strand.
ATAGCAATCTCTAACCTGTATACTGTAATTAAATGTGGAAACTAGTTTCCTTAATTTTTGTTGTTCCATAATTTGAACGACTCTATAAGTGAGGAAATTAGAGCTAAAAGAAGTGACTTTCGCAGATTTAAAAAACAAGCAAATGGGAGAGATAGATTTCATCCCTTCAGCTGTTCAAATTAAATAGAATTTGGACTGTGGGAGTTGTTCCATAAATATGTTAACTGCTTGAGACTTAAATCTACCAACTCCCAACCCTCTATATGACCATGCCACCACTACTTCCTACTACTTCGGTATATTCACATAAGAGCAAACTCAAAAGTTTTAGAGAAAACAAGACTGATACGCATTAAATCAAAAAAGGAATGCAGAGAATAAACATAATTTTAAACCAAATTGTGAATTACTAGTAAAACCTAGAAAATGTATGTCTTCTACATAAGTAGGCAAAAATTTGTTACAGTTCTTCTATTCATGGAGAATATTCAGATACATGCTTACCTTTTGGTAGTTAACAATAAGAAGCATAACCAAGTCCTGTTATACTATATCTGCTCAGACAATATCCAGTAGTAGATACATTACAGCCATAATATAAAATGATGTATCACCTGTCTTTTGTCCTAATTTAAAGAAATGGATTGATTCTCCCAAACTATAGATATAACATGTCACATTTAGCAATGTATTTCAAATGAAAGAAAAACATTTTCATATTGGTCAGCCTCATGGTCCACTCAGTTTATGCAGAATCTCATTTAATAAAAATACCATCGGATATTTTTTAAAGATTTTATTTATTTATTTGAGGGAAAGAGAGAGCGTGCATGTGGCAGGGGGAAGGGCAGAGGGAGAGGGACAAGCAAAGCCACCACTGAGCACAGAGCCGGATGCGATGCATGGATGAATCCCAGGGTCCTGAGGTCATGACTTGAGCCGAAGTCAGATGCTTAATTTACTGAGCCACCACCCAGGTGCCCCTCCACCAGGTAATTCGGGAGATATGTGACATTTGACTTCTATGACACTGTCAAAACGTTTGGTAATTAATAGGTATAAAAAATACTAGAGATGGTCCAACATATCTAATAATCAAAGAAATACAGTTCCTAAGAGAAAGATGTCATGTTTTGCCTATTACATTGGCAATTTAAAAAGTTATTAAGGGGAAGCCTGGGTGGCTTAGCGGTTGAGCATCTGACTTCAGCTCAGGGCGTGATCCTAGAGTCCCCAGATAGAGTCTCACATCAGGCTCCCTGCATGGAGCCCGCTTCTCCCTCTGCTTCTGTCTCTGCCCCTCTCTCTGTGTCTCTCGTGAATAAATAAATAAAAAGTCTTTTTTTAAAAAAGACTTATTGGGATCCCTGGGTGGCGCAGCGGTTTGGCGCCTGCCTTTGGCCCAGGGCGCGATCCTGAAGACCCGGGATCAAATCCCACATCGGGCTCCCGCTGCATGGAGCCTGCTTCTCCCTCTGCCTGTGTCTCTGCCTCTCTCTCTCTCTGTATGTGACTATCAAAAATAAGTAAAAAAAAAAAAAATTTAAAAAAATTTAAAAAAAAATAAAAATAAAAAAAAATAAAAAAATAAAAAAGACTTATTAATGTCAAGTATTACTAGATTGCTTATCTATCAATCTTCCTCTTTTCCCTATGGAAAGACTTCCATCAATTAATATTACTGGACAACTGCCTTACCCTTAACTTTTAATGCTGAGGAATGAAGTACTTGGTTGAAGAGTAAAAGCCATTTATATGTATTTCTTGATTGTTTGGATCTAGTCTGTTAAAAAAAAAAAAAGCATTTGGGGATTTATCCCATTTTTTCTTCCAAGTTTTCTCCAGACACAAGGTAGCAATGGTGTTCTGTAGACCTAAATCTTCATATGGATAGGTTATCCCATGGTTGAGACCTGGGGTATAAGTGCATAGGGAATATTAGAAAATCCATTTGGCCCTAAATACAAAATGGTGTGGATTGAGGTTTACAGCTCTGGTTGCTTGCTATTTCAAGATAAATGAATAGAGCAGAAGGACCATTCTAAAAAAATGGAAAAGAAATTCATGAAGGTGTTACTAAAGCTATACCAGCAGGTACAAAACCTTATTCTTTTCACAAAATATCTTTGTATCTCATATTGACACACAGCTTTTATGTAGGTGCAGGATGATTAGAAGAAAGGCATACTTTTGACTCTAATATGACTCCAGAAAAAGAAAAGTCATTCTATGACAACTTAAAGCAAAAGATGAAGGATCTAACACTGGAGAATTTGTTTAAATTTTATTTATTTATTTTTAAGATTTTATTTATTAATTCATGAGAGACACAGAGAGAGAGGCAAAGACATGCAGAGGGAGAAGCAGGCACTCTGCAGAGAGCCCAATGTCGGACTTGGTCCCAGGATACCAGGATCATGACCTGAGCCAAAGGCAGATGCTCAACCACTGAGCCACCCAGGTGCCCATAACACTGGAAATTTTAATGCCAATAAAGTATGGTTTAATAATTTTAGAAAGAAGTTTGACTTTAAAAATGTCAAAATAACAAGAGATAAGCTTCTGCCAACAAAGAGGCAATGAACAAATTTCTAGACAACGTTAAATAAAACACTGAGGACAAAAGATGACAACTTGAACAGGGTTTTAATGCAGATCAATGTGCAGTGTTCTGGGGAAAAAATGCCACAAAGGATATTTATTAGTAAGAGAGAGAACTGAGAACCAGGATTGAAGGCAGGAAAGGATAAGCAACCTCTACTGTTTCATGCAAATGTGGTCAGGCTTTTAGTTGGGATTGCTGTTTATCTACAAAGCTGCTAATACCCAAGTCCTGAAGGGGAGAAAGATGAGCATTAGCAGCCAGTCTTTGGTTGTACAAGAAATCCTGGACAATGAGAACTGTTTTTCTGTAGTGGTTCTATCAGTGTTTTGTCCCTGAAGTCAGGAAGTAGCTTGCCAATAAGGGATTGCCATTTGAAGTTCAAAACTACAATGCAATGTTAACCCCCTACCAGTCAGAATGACAAAAATCAACAACACAAGAAACAACAGGTGTTGATGAGGATGAAGAGAAAAAGGAACACTCTGTGCACTGTTGGAAGGAATGCAAATGGGTGCAGCCACTCTGGAAAACAGTACGGAGGTTCCTTAAAAAGTTAAAAAATAGAGTAATCTATGATCACACTACTGGATATTTACCCAAAGTATACAAAAACACTAATTCAAAAGGATACATTCACCTGTATGTTATAGCAGCATAATTTATAATAGCCAAGATATGGAAGCAGCCCAAGTGTCCATCAACTAATGAATGGATAAAGATGATGTGTATACATATACAATATTATTCAGCCATTAAAAAGAATGAAATCTTGCCATTTGTAATGACATGATGGAGCTAGAGCGTATAATGCCAAGTGAAATAAGTCAGTCAGAGAAAGACAAATGCTGTTTGGTTTCACACATATGTGGAATTTAAGAAATAAAACAAATGAGCAAGGGGGAAAAGAGAAAGAGAAAACAGTCAAGAATCAGACTCTTAGTTATTGAGAATAAACTGATGGTTACCAGAGGGGACAGGGGAGAGGGGATGGGGAAGGATTAAATAGGTGTTAGGAATTAAAGAGGAAACTTGTAATGAGCACTGGGCGGTGTATGGAAGTGCTGAATCACCTTATTATATACCTGAAACTAATAAAGCACTGTATGTTAACTGTACTGGTATTAAAATTAAATTATTTAAAAAAAATAATGTTCTTTTGATATTAGACAATGCCTCTGGTCACCCAGAACTCCATGGGTTCAACATCAAAGGTATCAATGTGGACTACTTGCTCCTTAACACAACATCTCTAATTCAGCCTCTATTTCAGGGAGTCATGAGGACCATTAAGGCTCATTAGAAAAAAAAAGGCTCATTAGACACGTTACTCTATTGAAAGGATTGTCAATGCTACAAAAGAGAACCATGATAGAACATCATGAAAGTCTATAAGGATTAGACCATTGAATATACCATCAGTGTTGAAAGCCATTTACCACAGGACAATAAATTCCTGGAGAAAAGTATATCTAAATGTTGTACATGACATCACAGAATTTATAAAAGAGAAAATCATGGAAAAATTTGTAAAAGAGATTGTGGATATGGCAAAAAAAAGTTGGAGAATGAAGGGGTTTAAAGATATGGATCATGGAGACGTTCAATGTCACAACCCAGAGGAATTAACAGACTACTTGACAGAAATGAGTAGTTTTAAAACAGTACAAATGATGAGGAAGAAGACATAGAAGAAGCAATGTCAGAAAACAAATTGACATTAGACAATGTGGCTGAAGGGTTCCAATTACTCAAGATTGCTTTTGACTTCTTTTAAAACATGGACATTCTATGATACAGAAACTGACATCGAACCAAACAGAGCATTGGTACCATGAAAATATATTTATAGAGAATTGAAAAAAAAAGTCAGAAATTACAATGTATTTCAAGTTATACTAAGTGTGCCTTGCCTCTCCTACCTCCCTTTCTACTTCCTCCACATTCGCCTCCTCTGCCAACAGAGCAGAAACCCCTTCTTTTTCTCCTCTCTTTAGCTTACTTGATGTGCAGACAATGAGGATAAAGATCTCAATGATTATCCACTCCCACTAAAGAATTATAATCATTGTTCCATACACTTAATAAAATTATCTGCTGTATTTGTAAATGTGTTCATATGAAAATATAATAGCTGTTTGACAATAACTGTAAGACATTTTTGCATCAAAATCATCATCACCCAAGTATTCATTGTGTAGACATTGGAGAAACAGTGTATCAGACTATTACCACAAGTGAGTGTATTTTTTTAAAGAAGTAACAATGTTTCCAGCTATATTATGAATATGACTATAGTAATGTATGCCATAAAAATTTTATAACGATCCAATCATCAGCATATGGGATAGGTTACTGTGAAGTAATAGTATTGACTACATGAGGCCATCATAAACCAATTTACTGCAGGTGCTGTGTTATCAATGAATGAATCATTACATTCTAAATAAATACGAATTATGTTTTAACATCTTTTCATTTTCAAAATATAGTGTTAGTAATATGTATAACACCTACAGTGCTGTGCATTATATAAGACCATATTGAGGTGGTACTAACAGACAGAGCTCATTGAGCCATCCTGTAAAGATCATACAAACTTAGGGTACCAATAAATACAGCAGTGTATTTTTATCTTCCTTATGATTTTCGTTTTTAAAAAAAAAGATTGTATTTATTTATTCATGAGAGACACAGAGAGAGGGAAGCAGAGACACAGGCAGAGGGAGAAGCAGGCTCCATGCAGGGAGCCCGATGTGGGACTCGATCCAAGGTCGCCAGAATCAGGCCCTGGACCAAAGGCGGCACCAAACCGCTGAGCCACCGGGGCTGCCCTCTTCCTTATGACTTTCTTAACATTTTCTTTTCTCTACCTTACTTTATGGTAAGAATACAGTACATAATACACATAATACGTAAGATAAGTGTTCATTAACTGTTTATGTTATCAGTAACACTTCCCATTTACAGCAGGCTACTAGTATAGTATGGGGGGGCAGAAGTTATATGCAGATTTTTGACAGTGAGGGCAGTTAATGCCTCACTAACATCCACGTTGTTCAAGGGTCTACTAGAATAGAATCTAGGGAATATATTAACACATAAAGAAGTCTTTCACAGCCTCAGAGTATGGAGCAATAAAGCTAAATTGAGGATTTTTTTTTGTTGTTGTTAATGTAGGTCTTTGATTTGGCTACCTTAGTTTCAATCAAAGGATACTTTTCCCTTTTTTAATATTTCATTTATTTGAGAGAGAGAGAGAGCATGAGCAAGGGGAGGGGCAAAGAGAGGGGGAGAAGTAGACTCCCCACTGAGCACAGAGCTCAATGCGGTGCTCTATCTCAGGACTCTTGAGTTTATGATCTGAGCCGAAGTGAGACATATAACCAACTGAGCAACACAGGTGCCTCCAAAGGATACTCTTCTAAAAAGAGTGATACATATTCTTGACAGAATAGTTTCATTCCCTCTATTGTATTTCTTAGCCAGATGTATAAAGCATTAGATTTTTGGTCTACAGAGTATAAATTCTAGTATTTATCAAGAGTCAAAGCTGGACTGATAATACATACTGCTTTACACCCAGAAATTTGGTGGATTTTACTAATCAACAATAAAAACACTGGTGGTCAATCTATTTATACATTGGAAAAGCTCATTTGAAATAAGAGATAAAAGCTGAAATAGAAATTATTAAAAATCCAGCCATCAAATGATTATACAAGAAAGCCAGGGACAAAATATTTATGAATTGAGATTTTTCCCTTCCTATACAGACAAGGTGGCATAAATTTCTCATTGTTCATCTCCTATAAATGTAACAATAACCTTTGTAAATAACAAGTGTCAACCAAAAGATAATATGACAGAAAGAGAAAGGCAAATTGTTTAGGGACCTCAGGACTGAAGGGAAAACACAGAAGCAGGTCAAGTGATACGCATCATACAGAAGGTGACTAAAGTCCAGTAACCTTCCAGCAAAAGAAGGCAAGCTAGGTAGCCTTATGCTTCCTTTATATAACAGGAATCCAGGTGACAGTATATGCTCAAGGATAATAAACTCCTTCTCAAACAGGCTGGAGACTCCCCCTCATTTACTTAGAGATACTGGACAAGTGGAAAATACTGGAATGAAGATCCTAACCAAGTGGCAAAATGGCACTGACAAGACGGATCTGCCACAACAAGGAACCTAAACCAGGAAGTGCTCGCTTTCCACTAAAAACCTGAGTGAAAAAAAAAAAACCTGAGTGAAACTCCCCTCCACACCAAGAAACATCAGGCTGCAGTGTTGGCAGATAAATCAGCATGGAGAACATTCCCAAAACAAAGTTGCCTGCCTCTTTGTTCCTGCATGCTTGACACTACATCCCCCTCTACACCCCACCTTCTCAAGGCATCAGGCAGCCAAGAAATATCATGGAAGGAGAATTTGATACAATAAACACATGACACTGAAAACCTCTTCATCCTCTTAAGCCAAAGAATCTCTTCTGCCACCTAGGATCACCAGGCTGTCCAGTCTAGAAAAACCCCTTCTGCCCATTCCTGTAGCACTAGCCAGGGCCAGTGGAAACCATAGCAACAACATATAAATCAAGCAGACCAAAATAGTACCACGAGGGCTCTGAAAATTAAATTGTCATTGGAATCATAGCACACAAAAATAGGCTAAGATCTGCAAGTTAAAACTAAACAGGGTGAATGCCTGATAAATAAAGAAATTTTAAATAGAACACAGAGTCTCCTAATAGCCAGAATTATGTGAGACAAAATAAAAAATCAACTATCATACCAAGAACCAGAAAAATAGGACTGGTAATGAGAAAAGACAATCAACTGATACAAACACTAAGATGAACCAGATATTGAAATTATGCCACAAATATTTTAAAGCAGACATGATAAAATGCTTCAACAGGCAATTATAATTCTCTTAAAATAATTGAAAATAGAAAATCTCTGTAAAGAAATTGGTATTATAGGAAAGAAACAAATAAAATTATATTACTGAAAAATAAAGCAGCCTTACTTGAAATCACCAAACACTGGGATGCCTAGGTGGCTCAGTGGTTGAGCACCTGCCTTCAGCTCAGGGCATGATCCTGGGGTCCTGGGATCAAGTCCCACATCGGGCTCTTTGCATGGAGTCTGCTTCTCCCTCTGCCTATGTCTCTGTCTCTCTCTGTGTCTCTCGTGAATAAATAAATAAAATCTTTAAAAATAATAAAAAAGAAGTCACCCAAAACTGGAAAAAACTAAAATGCCCTTCAAAAGGTGAGTGGATAAACAAACTAGGATACATCCATACAATGGATTCTTATTCATCAATAAAAAATCAAGTAATCAATCAACCAAACAAACAAACAAAAACCCCAAAGACCATTAAGTCATGAAATGGCATGGATAAATGCAATATGCATATTGCTAGGGGAAAGAAGCAGTCTGACAAGTCTGTGTAGCGTATAAACCCAATTAAATGATATTCTGGAAAAGGTAAAAGTGTATGTGAGGAAAAAGATCAATGTTTGCCAAGAGTTCAGATAAAGGGGTGAGGATTGAGTAGGTACACCACAGGGATTTTCTTAGTGTACTGAAACTGCTCTTCCTAATATCATAATGCTAGATATAAGATGTTATGCATATGTCAAAGCTCAATGAACATTACAGCACATTGGACATTGTGATTGTCCAAGCAGGCGATTATATTTTTAGTGACTTTCAGTAGTTGATGGTGAATCGAGACCTAGTTCTGTCCCAAAGAGGAGGATCTCAGTCAAGACCTAGTCTGATTGGAAGCCAGACTTTTAGGAGCAGCTTTTAAGGTATGCGAATATAAACAGTCCCATGGGACCACAAGTGTAAGTCCCACTAGCCTTTGTCAAACACTTATAGTTGGATAGCTACCACAATAATAAAGATACAAAATATTTCTTTTATCTCAATTTCCCATACTACTTTCTTTTTTGGGGGGTAAAGATTATTTATGTATTTATTTGATTTATTTTAGAGAGAAAGAGAGCAAGTGAACACACAAGCTGAAGAGAGGGAGAAGAAGACAGAATCTAAAGCAAACTGTGCTGAGCACAGAGCCCAGTGTAGGGCTTGATCCCACAACCCTGAGATTATGACCAAACTCTTCTAAATGAAAAGTCAGGAGAAGGCTGCTTAACTGACTGGACTTCAGTCACCCCTCCCATACTGCTTTCTAATTCAATTCCTCTGCTTTCCTCAGATTTTAGCAATCATTGATCTGTTTTCTATTCCTAAGGTTACCAGGTTTAGCAAAGAAAAATACATAATTGGGAAATTCTTTCGCTTTTTTTTCATTGTTTAGCTGAAAATTAAATATAACTTTATAATATAAATATTCATTTACTTAGGTCTTCAAAACTATTTCTCAATGTATCAGGCTTTCCTCTGACATTGTTGGTAGTAGCACCAGGAATAGCAAGGACAATGAATTATAATATAGTTGAAGTGGAAGTCAAGCTAAAGAGAAAACTAGATGAAGAAAGTTTATTTGTGAAATAAAATCTATTAAAAAATGTTATTGGGATGCCTGGGTGGCTCAGGGCATGATCCTAGGGTCCTGGGATGGAGTCTCACATCAGGCTCTTTGCGTGGAGCCTGTTTCTCCCTCTGCCTATGTCTCTGCCTCTCTCTCTCTCTGTGTCATGAATAAATAAATAAAATCTTTTAAAAAGTTTTTATTATGGTACCAGGGCTCCTCTTACTGCACTGGTATCTTATCTCTACACTAGAGATATTGAAATATCAGAATGGTAAAATAAACTTAATTTAATCCATTTTAAAATTATCAGTGTGAGTAAAGTTTCTATGAGTATCCTGGAAACTAATAGAGAAATCTAAGGAGAACCCACCCACACCACTCTTTAGGATATATATCAGGCCACATTTAAGTAGGAAAAACAGCAAATTAACAACTGGGCCATTAAAAGATTTTTCAGAATTATTTAAAGGAACAAAAGAAATACTAAAGAGAAAATAATATTGTTTGTTAGAATGATTGCTAAAATAGAAGGAAATGTTAACTAGCATCGGCATTGTGCTCAGGGAAGGAAACAAACAGGAACTCCATAGAGGAGCTGAAAGCTGTTCTGATGAAATAAATGATTGCAATAAATGAGATACAGAGTATAATGGGAAAAGGGCAGAGGGAAATGAATACTATAGCATATTGGAAAATAACACTACAAACAGATATAATTATTACTACATAAATGAGTCATCTGGAGAGTACCTAAAACAGCTTTCTCAGATTGCACAAAACAAAAAGGCAAACTATAAAGAGAATAAAATTATAAGAGAGGCTGATAGTTATAGAAGATGGATTATTAACAACAAATTCACAAATAACTATGTTCCAAAAAAAGAGACTTGAGATATATAAAAGAAATAATATTTAAAATTTAAAATGAGGGATCCCTGGGTGGCGCAGCGGTTTGGCGCCTGCCTTTGGCCCAGGGCGTGATCCTGGAGACCCGGGATCGAATCCCACGTCGGGCTCCCGGTGCATGGAGCCTGCTTCTCCCTCTGCCTGTGTCTCTGCCTCTCTCTCTCTCTGTGACTATCATAAATAAATAAAAATTTAAAAAAAAAAATAAATAAATAAATAAATAAAATTTAAAATGAAGAAAGATCTAAAATTGCAGATTGAAAGAGGGTAAGTGATACAAATAAACAGGAGCAGTGAAGAGAAGAGAGAAGTGCAGAAAACTAATGTTACTTTGTAGATGTTTATTAAGAGATTATGTTAATTTATATATTACCTCTAAAATACTTAGAGTGACGGATTCTATTTCTAAACAAACAAAAGCAAAAAAATAGATAAATTGATCATCCAACATAAATACAGAAAAGGGTAAAAGAATGAAAGTACAAAATAAGATGGCAAAAATAAAGCCAACTATATCATTATTCACATAAATTTTCATTACTTAAAATGATCTGAGACAGAGATCCTCAAATTGGGTTTTTTAAAAGTCAAAGCATAACTGTTCATAAGACTGATACCTAAATAAAATCACAAAAAAGGTGGAAAATAAATGAATAAAATATTTACATCAGATGGTAAGTGTTAAAATAAACGCAGTTGTAGACAAAATAGATCTCACCTCGGAAAGCATTAAGTAGGACAAAGTAAGATATTATATGTTAGTAAAAGAAAATCAACTAAAATATATAAATATATAAAATATTTAGTCAGGAACATTTATTCACATAGCCAACACATTTTTGTTAAAGAAAATATTATCAAAGAAAATTTTGAAAAATATGCAATAATAGCAAGAAATTTGAGCAGACCTTTCTCAAAAAACAGTAAATCAGATGAATTAAATAAGGTTTATAAAGGATTTCAATAACCAAATTAACCAGAAAACCAGAAAGAAAACATAATCTACACAGAGAGGTAGGGTAAAGGCATATTTAGAATGTTTGCAAAAATTGACACAGGATTTCTTAACTAAAGCAAAATAATTACATTGTACCAATTATGTTCACACAGCACAATTCAACAAATTTAGAAATCATTTTTAAAAAGGTCATTCCTAGGGGTGCCTGGATAGCTCAGTTGGTTAAGTATTTGACTTCATCTTAAGTCTTGATCTCTGGGTCCTAGGATGATCCCTGCATCCAGCTTCCAGCTCAGCATGGAGTCTCTTTGTCCCTCTACCCTTACCCTAACTTGTGATTTCATACTTTCTCAAATAAATACAATCTTTTTAAAAAAATTTAAAAAATAAAATAAATAAAAAGTCATTCCTAAGTTCCATAAACTAAAAGATACTTCAAATATATCTTTCTTTAAAGAAAAATTGAAGAAATTGTTAAAAAATATATTCAGAAATAAATGATCATAAAAATACTACTTCTGAAATGTAGCCAACATTATATTAAAAAGGTAACATATGTGACTATGGCAGATTAAAAATAAATGAATTACATTAATGAAATATAAAAGTAGAAAGACAACTGTAAAATGAGAACAAATAAAGCTGAATGAAAGGATAAATGTAAAATCTGAATATGAGAATATTTTCTAAAAAGCAGAAGAAAATATCCATAAAAGTAGTTATTTCAGAAAGAAATTAAAATACATATCCATAGCAGGATTATGTATAATAGCTAAAACATGGAAATAATCTCAATGTCTATCAAAGGATGAATGGAGGGCACCTAGGAGGCTCAGTCGGTTGAACATCTGCTTTCAGTGCAGGTCATGATCCCAGAGTCCTGGAATCAAGTTCCACCTCAGGCTCCCTGCTCAGTGGGGAGTCTGCTTCCAGCAACCTACACCCTGCTTGTGCTCTCTCTCTCTCTCTCTCTCATGCTCTCTCTCTCTCAGTCTCTCAAATAAATTTAAATATCTTTTAAAAAAAAGGAGGAATGAATGAATAAGTTGTAAATATATGCAATAGAATATTATTGACTCTCAAAAAAGGGGAAATCCTACCATTTGCTACAACATGGATGGACCTTGGAGTCACTATGCTAAGTGGTCAGACTGAGAAAGACAAATTCTGCATGATCTCACTTATATGCAGAGTCTTTAAAAAAAGAAGTAAAAAAATAACCATGAACTCATACAAAAATTGATTAGACTTTTGGTTACCAGAGGTAGAAGGTAGGAGGAGAGGGAATTAGAGGAAGATGGTCAAAAGGTTCAAACTTGCAGTTAGAAGATGAGTAAGTACGAGGGATGTAATGTACAATATTGTGACTGCATCTAACACTGCTGTATGGTATATAGGAAAGCTCTTGTAAGACTAACTGCTAAAAGTACTTGTCATAAAGAATTTTTTCTATTACTCATTTCTTCTTTCTTTTCTTTTTATTGTATTTATATGAGAAGATGGATGTTAGCCAATCATATTATAGGTAATCATTTCACAATATATGTAAATCAAACCATCATGCTCTACACCTTAAACTCAGTGATGTATGTCAATTATTTCTCAATAAAACTGAAAGAATACAAATTTTGACACTTGAAAGAGAAGAGGTAAAATATAAAAATATCAGATGACTACTATGACACAAGACTACTATGTACAAATTTATGCCAATATATGTGCCCACACAGAGTAAACAATAATTTAGAAATATATATAATATATATAACATATATAATATAAAAGCATACAGAATTTTCCAAAATTATAAGTTAAAAATCTGAATAGACCAATACACTATAAAATGAATAAATCTTTGACAGAAGACCTTTTAGTACCATTTCATGTGCTTCTATGGGGTATTCAAATACAAACCTCAAGGAACAAATAACTGTCTTAAGCACAGTGTTCCAGAGCTTCAGAAAAATGAGTAGATCATAATTTCCATTTGGGTGGTTAGCACAAACTTATACCAAATCTGGAAAAGGCTGTACTACATATAATAATTGCTAAAACTCATATATAGTTATAAAAGCAAAAATCCTAAGTAAAATATTAGTGAATTGAATTCAGGAAGATTCTAAAATAGTAATATAGTCAAAGCAAGTCAGATGTATCTTGGGATGTCACAAAGAATTGATAATCTATTGCTGTGGTTCACCTCTTTAGTAGATTAGGAGGAAAATATTAACATCTCAGTGATATGATAAAGTACTTAATGAAATTCAATGTACCATCATTATAAAAATGTCTAGCAAACTAAAGATAAAGGAATACTTCCTTAAGTCGATGAAGGGTAACTACAAAAAAAAGATCATATTTCTGATAAAATTTTGGAAAATACTTTTCTTAAGGTCATGAATATATTAAAGATACTATAACTGTTACTATTGAGCATTTTAATGATGGTCCTAGTCAATATAAGTAAAGAAAAATAAATAGAAAGTATAATAAATGGATAATAATAGATAAAACTTTCCAAACTGAAAATTCTACTTGTATTTTTAGGTGACTGGGAATACATGTTATTACAAAGAAAGAGTGGTCAAATAACAGAAATAATAAAACTCACTGTATAGACTCAATAATAGGATGGGGATGACAACTGATAAAATTAGTGAAACTAAAGGCAAATCCACAGAATTCACACAATCTAAATAATAGAAAATATGCCGAAAAAAGTAAACAGAAGAATCTGCGAAACAAAATTGTGTATCATTAGAACACCAGAAGGACGGAGCATGTGGATGTCTCATTTGGTTAAGCGTCTGACTCCATTTCGGCTCAGGTCAAAATCTCAGTATTGTGAGGTTGAGCCCCAGATTGAGCTCCACACTGAACATGGAACTTGCTTGATATTCCCTCCCTCCTTCTCCCTTTGCCCCTCCAACCTATCTAAAAAACACAAATTAATTAATTAATTAATTAAATAGAATGCCAGAAGAGAAGAAATAGAGTGGGGCAAAAAGAACATTCAAATAAATAACAGCTGAAAACATCCCAAATTTTATGGAAGGCACAAACTTACAGATTCATAAAACTGAGTAAATAGCATATAGGGTATGTTCAATGACATCCAGCCTCAAACACATCATAATATTCTGAAAATAGGGATCCCTGGGTGGCGCAGCGGTTTGGCGCCTGCCTTTGGCCCAGGGCGTGATCCTGGAGACCCGGGATCGAATCCCATATCAGGCTCCCGATGCATGGAGCCTGCTTCTCCCTCTGCCTGTGTCTCTGCCTCTCTCTCTCTCTCTGTGACTATCATAAGTAAATAAATAAAAATTTAAAAAAAAAATAATATTCTGAAAACAAAAATCAAGGAAAATATTTCGAAAGCAGCAGAGAGAAACAACACATTATCTATTTTAAAAGGCCACCAATTCAAATGACAGCGCATTTTTCATTTGAGACCATGGGGGCCACTTCAAGTACTAAATGAAAGGAACTGTCCAACAACTTTAGGAACACAGGGAATATAAAAACACTCCCACATGAAAGAAAACAAAAAGAATTTGTCACTAGCATATCTATGCTTTTATTATCAGTTTTATTGAAGTATAATTGAAAAATAAAAATGTATATATTTAAAATAAAGAAAATGATTTGATATACATATACTTGGTAAGATGATTAATTAATCAGGTTAATTAAGACACCTATCACCTCACATAGTTATTTTGTGTGTGTGTGTGGTCAGAAAGCTTAATGACTGATATTTTTAGCAAATTTTAACTATACAACAGAGTATTATTAATTATAGTCACAATGTGGGCAGCCTGGGTGGCTCAGCGGTTTAGTGCCTCCTTCAGCCCAGGGTGTGATCCTGGAGACCCGGGATGGAGTCCCGTGTCAGGCTCCCTTCATGGAGCCTGCCTCTCCCTCTGCCTGTATCTGTGCCTGTCTCTGTGTGTGTCTCTCATGAATAAATAAATAAGATCTTTAAAAAAATATAGTCACAATGTTATACATTACATTCCCAGAGTTTATTCATCTTATAACTGAAAGCTTGTACCTTTAACTGGCATCTCCCCATCCTCCCTACTCTCAAACCCTTGAGAGCCACCATTCTACTCTCTGTTTAGTAGATCTGTAGTTACACAGAAGGCTAAAGGAAGTTTTTTAAACAGAAAAGTAATAATGAGAAAAAACAAAAACAAAAAACTTTGGAGCATCAGGAAAAAAGAAAAAACAGAAAGAGTAGATATATGGATACACATAATATTTTGCTCATGAGCTTTATAAACTGTATTTAATGAATGAAACAAAAAATACAATATCATCTGACACTCAAAAAATTGTATTTTAATAAGGAGAAGGCTAAGTAATCTGAATGCAAGTGAATATTCCACTCTTATTTGAAGTGAGGTAAATTTTTATGTAGAAATATATAAATAAAATAGTAAGGCTGATTAAATAAAGCAATAAATGACAATGTCTGTCTCCCATGTCTGCAGTTATATAAATTTATATGCAACAACAATGGTTTTAAATGTTAAAACCAAGCCCGTTCACTTATCTCTGGAATGAGCCCTGGAAATTAAGATTTAGAGGAGTGAACAAAAGAGACTTGACCACTAGTTAAAATTTTCCACCTTGATGCCTTGAATCTGCTTATATACTAATTATATAATAATAAGTAATCAGAGGAGACTTACAATTTCTGGTTAGCACGTAAGGAGCACAGAAGTCATGACTCCCATTCTAACAACAAGAAAAAAGTTAAATGCACTGAAAAAAAAAATCAACAAATCTTCTTAGATCCAACCAAGAACTGAATCACAGATCAAACAGCTGTCTGTAAAACTTGGGAAACATATAGGTGGACATAGAGAATCACAAATTAGTCGAGTAAAATACAAAGGCAGAACATGTCATGGGAACCAGAATAAAAGTAGGAAAACCTAACCTAGAAATAAAACATTACTGGAGGCATTGTGCAGACAAGCTTAAGAGTTAAAAACTCCAGGAGGACCCATTCTTGGGGAAGAGGTGGGATAATTCTGTGAATTTTATCTCCAGAAGCCCTACTACCAGGCTCTCATAGTGAATACCAAAGAAAAATCTCTTTGTACTTCCAGCAAGAGGATGCAAAAAGTAGCCATTTTGAAATGTGCCCAGGACATTCTGTTGTTCCTAACAATGTCCACTCTCAACAGAAACTATTTTACCAGAGTCTAACTGACCTAGGAAAAGGGAAATACCCATTACTAGGCTCTTCTAGCCTTCTTGTCCCATCTAATGGGGGCAAACATCTTGAGAAGCACTTATGAAGGTCACAACCAAATGATACAGGCTTACTAAAAGACCTAATTGCAAGACTATAGAATATTTCTTCCTTCATAACATGTTACTACATCAGTAGGCACCTATGAAACAAGAGAGACAAAAACCAAGGACACTAAAGAAAATGTACTCTGTGACACTAACAGCTAAAAACAAATGAAATAAAAAAAAAAAAAACAGTAAACTACTCTTACCAGATAAACATAAAACTGTAAAATACAGTTTATATTCCTGGGGCTGCTACTAACAAAGGAAAAGGGTAGACATCTTCCTATAGCCCAGCACAACTCTGCAAAATTAGGAGAAGCACAGAACTGACATCTCATACTGGAGGGAAGAAGGAGTAGAGCATGTCTCTAACATCTCTAGATTTTTCAATGTTTCCCCAAGTACTTGGTTCCTAGACACCTCACCCCACCCCTGCGCACTACACCAACACTGAAAAAAATCAGCCAGGCCCAGATGCTTCTAGTTTATAGGAACAGAGAAAAAGAAGCAGGAGGCTCAGTGCAGCCAGCAAGGTTCTGTAAGATGGAAAAATTACATAACTTAAGCTGCTTCTCCCTGAAGAGGGAGAGAGAGGAGTAAAGCTTGCCTCTAAAAATCCTTGGGATTTAATATGTTGCTCAAGGGCCAGCTTTATACAATACAATGATGGACTCCACAAGGAGTAATAGATTAAGCCATACTCAGACAACAGAGGGAGCAAGAGATTATGGGCTGCTGATGAATTAAAAAATAAAATAAAATCTGAATGAGAGTAGGTAGGAACAAAAGTATACAATCTCTAACCAGGATGCCCAAAATCTGAAACCAGGCTGATTGTTGAAGATCTTCCATGGTCATATTTAGCTCAGAAAGACTGGAAAAGGTGGCCATTTCTTCAAAGATGCAATCACTGTGGAAAACTACAAGAAACATGAAAAAGAAAAACATGGCTGCAAAAAAAGAATGAAATAGATCTCCAGTAATTGTCCTAAAGAAAGGGAGATTTAGGAGTCGGCAGACAAAGAATTCAAAATTACCATCTTGAGGAATTTCAGAGTTGCAAGAGAACAAAGTCCAATATTCCTGATGAACTTAGATGCAAATATCCTCTACAAAACACTAGCAAAGCAAATTCAATAGTACCTTAAAAGGAAGAAACACCATGACCAAAAGGGATATATCCTAGGATGTTACAACATACCCAGATTTATGTGATAACACCACTTTAACAGAATAAAAGGGGGGAGTGGGAATCAGATGATAATCTCAAATAATACCAAAAAAAAGCATTTTGCTAATTCAAGACTCTACATGATAAAAAATGTCAACAAATTACATATAGACAGAATATAGAACATAATAAAGTGGGGATCCCTGGGTGGCTCGGCGGTTTAGCGCCTGCCTTTGGCCCAGGATCCACTTTGGAGTCCCAGGATCCAGTCTTACTCGGGCTCCCGGGATGGAGCCTGCTTCTCCCTCTGCCTGTGTCTCTGCCTCTCTCTCTCTTTCCATGTCTATCATGAATAAATAAATAAAATTTTTTAAAAAAAGCAAAAACAATCTTTTTAAAAAAAAGAACATAATAAAGACCACGTATGAAAATCAACAGATAACATCATGATCAATGAAATAAAACTGAAAAATTCTCCTCTAAGATCAGGAACAAGGCAAAGATGCACTTGCCACTTCTATTCAACAAAATACTGTATGTTCTAGTCGGGGTAATTTAAAAAGGAAAAGAAATAAAATGTATCCACATAGGAAAGAAGAAATAAAATTATCTGTGTTCACTGATGACATACATGATCCTATATGTAGAAACTCTAAAGACTTCACAAAAAAGAACTAAAAACCAAATTTAGTACAATAGGATGAAAGATACATCACCTATATTTCTATACACTAACAATGAACGATGTGAAAGAGAAATTAAGAAAATAATCCCATTTATAATAGTATCCAAAGTACTAAAATACTTGTGAATAAACTTACCAAGAAGATAGAAAAACTTGTATGTTGAAAAAAAAAAACTTGTATGTTGAAAACTATAAATTATTAATGAAATTAAAGAAGACACAAATGTAAAGACATACAGTCTTCATGGATTGGAAGTTGTGATACTATTAAGATGATAACCAGAGTGGGACGCCCGGGTGGCTCAGAGGTTGAGCATATGACTTTAGTTCAGGATGTGATCCCGGGGTCCCAGGATTGAGTCTCACATCAGGCTTCCTGCCTGGAGCCTGCTTCTCCCTCTGCCTGTGTCTCTGCTTCTCTCTCTGTGTGTCTCTCATGAATAAATAAATAAAATCTTTTTTTAAAAATGATAGAGTGATCTGCACATTAAATGCAATCCCTATCAAAATTCCCATGGCATTCTTTTCCCATGGCATTTTTTAAATAAATATAAAAAATAATTCTAAAATTCAGATGGAACCACGAAAGACCCCAAATATCCAAGGCAATCTTGAGAAAGAGAAATAATGCTGGAGGCATCATAATTCCTGATTTCAGAATATATTATGAAGCTATACTTATTAAAACCGAAAGATACTGGCATAAAGACATACAGACCAATGTAATGTAAAAAAGAGCCCAGAAATAAACCCATGCACATATGGACAATTGACATTTCACAAAGATACCAAGAATACAGAATGAGAAAAGGAATAGTTTTTCCAACAAATGGGGTTAGGGAAATGGCATATTCTTATGCAAAAAAAAAAAATGAAATTGGACCCTTATACTTTACATAAAAATCAACTAAAAATGAAATAAATTTTAAATGTTAAGATCTGAAACTATAAAATTCATAGAAGAAAACAGAGGAAAAGCTTCATGATTTGTCAATGATTTCTAAAGAACTGAAATCAAGAATTCAAAGATACATGCAATTCCATGGTCACTGTAGTATTATTCGCAGTGCCCAAGATATGTAAACAACTTAAATATCCAGCAACTTATCTATGGGTTTAAAAAGTGTGGTAAAAAAAAAAAGAAAAAAAGAAAAAAGAAAAATAAATAAAAAAACAAAAAGTGTGGTATACACATTTCATATATATGTGGAATATTATTTGTCCTTACAAAGGAAGGAAATCCCACCATACGTAATGACATTGGTATATGTAAAGGACATCATGCTAAGTGAAATAAGCCAGGAACAGAAGGAAAAATAGTGCATTAATTCATTTATATAAGCTATCTACAATAGTCAAACTCATAGAAAACAAGAGTAAAATGTTTGTTAGTAGTAGTTGAGGGTAGGGGGAAATTGAGAGTTGATGTTCAGCGGGTATAAAGATTCAGTTCAACAAGACGTATAAATAAGTCTTAGAAATCTATAAAACATTATGCCTACAGGTGACAGTTCTATATTATACACTTAAAAATTTGTTAAGAGGGCATATCTCACATGAACTGCTTTGACAAAAAAAAAAAAAAAAAACACAAACGAAAAAGGAAAAAACCTATGTTGTGTGATAATGAATTGATGGATATGTGGCATCATATATTCATCAAAACTCATACATTGTACAACACAATGAAACTTTAGTTAATAATGATGTATCAATATTTACTCATTATTGTAACTTACTTACCACACTAAAGCAAGATATTAATAATAGGGAAAATTAGGAGTGAGGAGAAGGGAGGGATTTGCAGGGGGTACAAAAAGTAAAGTGCATTGATTTTATAAAGGAATCAATGTATACATCTAGAACAATGAAAAAACATGTTATACCAATGTATGATAAGCTATTATGTTAGAGGAAATAAAATATACAAGGAATATATCCTAATCTAAGAATGAGTTAAGAATTTCCCAGAGCAGTAATGTGGAAGCTATTGAGATAGTATATTATGAATAATCCACAAGGAGAAGAATCAGCAAGCTTGGCATATAAGTAAATAGATAAAAACACTGTGTATTTAGTTAAAAAGAGAGACATTTATTGTGTAATAAGTAAAATAATTCGAGAGAGATTGTAACAAGAAATGAAACTGGAGAATATTTGGACAGTAGAGGTATTTGTAAGCAATGTGTACTGGTAAGTTTTCCAGAAAAATGAAACTAGCAGAATATAGAAACAGACAGACTTATTGTGAGGAATAAGCTCATGGGATTATGTAGTTTGAGAAGTCCTATGATCTCCCATCTATAAGCAGAAGATCTAAGAAAGCTAGTGCTATAATTCACCCTGAATCTGGGCTTAAGAACCAAGAGATGAGATAAGATATCCCCCAGAAGCAGGCAAGCAGGAACTAAAAAAGGGCCAATTTTCCTTTGTCTGCCTTTTGTTCTAGCCTGGCCCTAAATGGATTGAATGAGGCAAACCACCTTGAGGAGAATAATCTCTTTTACTAAATCCACTGATTCAGATGCTAGTCTGGAAACACTCTAACAGACATCTCCAGAACTAATATTTCACCAGAGAAGACCTACACATGGCCAACAAGCACATGAGAAAATGCTCCACATCACTTGCCATCAGGGAAATACAAATCAAAACCACAATGAGATACCACCTCACACCAGTGAGAATGGGGAAAATTAACAAGACAGGAAACAACAAATGTTGGAGAGGATGTGGAGAAAGGGGAACCCTCTTGCAGCACTGTTGGTGGGAATGTGAACTGGTGCAGCCACTCTGGAAAACTGTGTGGAGGTTCCTCAAAGAGTTAAAAATAGAGCTACCCTATCACGCAGCAATTGCACTGCTGGGGATTTACCCCAAAGATACAGATGCAGTGAAAACCTGAGACACCTGCACCCCAATGTTCATAGCAGCAATGTCCACAATAATCAAACTGTGAAGGAGCCTCAGTGTCCAACAAAAGATGAACAGATAAAGAAGATGTGGTCTATTGTATACAATGATATATTACTCAGCCATCAGAAGAGATATGAATACCCACCATGTGCTTCAACGTGGATGGAACTAGTGGGTACTATGCTGAGTGAAGTAAGTCAATCGGAGGACAATCATCATATAGTTTCAGTCATACAGGGAATATAAAAAATAGTGAAAGGGATCATAAGGGAAAGGAGAGAAAAGGAGTGGGAAATATCAGAGAGGGTGACAGAACATGAGACCCCTGATTCTAGGAAACGAACAAGGGGTAGTGGAAAGGGAGGTGGGTGGGGGGTTGGGGTGACTGGGTGATGAGCACTGAGGGGGGCAATTGACGGGATGAGCACTGGGTGTTATACTCTATGTTGGCAAATCGAACTTCAGTATATATATATTGAATATATATATTTAAAAACTTGGGCTAAAGACAAAAAAAGAAAGAAAGAGAGAGAGAGAGAAAGAAAGAAAGAAAGAGAAGAAAGAAAGGAAAGAAAGAAAGAGAAAGAAAGAAAGAAAGAAAGAAAGAAAGAAAGAAAGAAAGAAAGAAAGAAAGAACTAGTGTTTAATCCAGGCACCCCATGGGCAGTCAGTTTGACATGTAAAATTAACCATCACATAATGTTTAGGATTTCAGACCTCATCCTAAGGATAATGGAGAGGTAATCCAAACAAATACTCTCACAAGTAAAAATAATCTACCCTGTTTTATTCAACTACAATGCAATGCAATTCTGCAGGTGGGGGAATTCTTTTAAATTTTAAAGATGAAGAGGAGGAGGGGCAAGATGGCGGAAGAGTAGGGTCCCCAAATCACCTGTCCCCACCAAATTACCTAGATAACCTTCAAATCATCCTGAAAACCTACGAATTCGGCCTGAGATTTAAAGAGAGAACAGCTGGAATGCTACAGTGAGAAGAGTTCGCGCTTCTATCAGGTAGGAAGACGGGGAAAAAAGAAATAAAGAAACAAAAGGTCTCCAAGGGGGAGGGGCCCCGCGAGGAGCCGGGCTGAGGCCGGGGCGAGTGTCCCCAGGACAGGAGAGCCCCGTCCCGGAGGAGCAGGAGCTGCACCAACCTTCCCGGGCGGAAAGGGGCTCGCAGGGAGTTGGAGCAGGACCCAGGAGGGCGGGGATGCCCTCAGGCTCCCGGGGACAGTAACAGACACCTGCGCCCCGGGAGAGTGCGCCGAGCTCCCTAAGGGCTGCAGCGCGCATGGCGGGACCCGGGAGAGGATCGGAGGGGCTCGGGGGCGGCTCCGCGGAGGGGGCTGCGGGGCGGGAGCGCGAATCCAACAGCGCAGACCGGGAGCATTGGGAGCCCGGGACACAGCCCAGGATCCGGCCTCCCCCCGGAACAGGCAGAGGCCGGGAGGGCCCAGGACAGCAAGGACGCTCCTGCCCCAGCTGAGCAGATCAGCGGCCCCGCCCCGGAGCCTCCAGGCCCTGCAGACGGAGAGCTCCGGAGTTCCTGCGGGAGCTGAATCCAGGGCCCAGAGCTGGCCCCGCCACTGCAGTTGTTCCTCCTGGGGCCGCAGGGGGTAAACAACCCCCACTGAGCCCTGCACCAGGCAGGGGGCAGAGCAGCTCCCCCAAGTGCTAACACCTCAAAATCAGCACAACAGGGCCCTCCCCCAGAAGACCAGCTAGACGGACAAGCTCCAGGGGAAGTCAAGGGACTTAGAGTATACAGAATCAGAAGATAATCGCCCGGGTTTTTTTGTTTGTTTGTTTGTTTGTTTGTTTTATCTGTTTGCTTCCCCCACACTTTTTTCCTTTCTTTCTTTTTCTTTCTCTTTTTCTTCCTTTTTTTCTTTTTTCTTCCTTTTTTCTTTTTCTCTTTTCTTTACTTCTTTCTCTCCTCTCTTTTTCTCCTATTCCCAATACAACTTGGTTTTGGCCACTCTGCACTGAGCAAAATGAGTACAAGGAAAACCACACCTCAAAAGAAAGAATCAGAAACAGTCCTCTCCCCCACAGAGTTACAAAATCTGGATTGCAATTCAATG
Source organism: Canis lupus baileyi (assembly GCF_048164855.1). Classification (NCBI taxonomy): domain Eukaryota; kingdom Metazoa; phylum Chordata; class Mammalia; order Carnivora; family Canidae; genus Canis; species Canis lupus. The sequence goes on from NC_132876.1 coordinate 30,393,742, forward strand.
TCAGAAAGCCAATTCAGAAGCACTATTATACAACTACTGGTGGCTCTAGAAAAAAGCATAAAGGACTCAAGAGACTTCATGACTGCAGAATTTAGAGCTAATCAGGCAGAAATTAAAAATCAATTGAATGAGATGCAATTCAAACTAGAAGTCCTAACAACAAGGGTTAACGAGGTGGAAGAACGAGTGAGTGACATAAAACACAAGTGGATGGCAAGAGGGAAACTGAAGAAAAAAGAGACAAACAATTAAAGACCATGAGGATAGATTAAGGGAAATAAACGACAGCCTGAGGAAGAAAAATCTACGTTTAATTGGGGTTCCCGAGGGCGCCGAAAGGGACAGAGGGCCAGAATATGTATTTGAACAAATTCTAGCTGAAAACGTTCCTAATCTGGGAAGGGAAACAGGCATTCAGATCCAGGAAATAGAGAGATCCCCCCCTAAAATCAATAAAACCGTTCAACACCTTGACATTTAATAGTGAAGCTTGCAAATTCCAAAGATAAAGAGAAGATCCTTAAAGCAGCAAGAGACAAGAAATCCCTGACTTTTATGGGGAGGAGTACTAGGGTAACAGCAGACCTCTCCACAGAGACCTGGCAGGCCAGAAAGGGCTGGCAGGATATATTCAGGGTCCTAAATGAGAAGAACATGCAACCAAGAATACTTTATCCAGCAAGGCTGTCATTCAGAATGGAAGGAGAGATAAAGAGCTTTCAAGACAGGCAGGAACTGAAAGAATATGTGACCTCCAAACCAGCTCTGCAAGAAATTTTAAGGGGGACTCTTAAAATTCCCCTTTAAGAAGAAGTTCAGCAGAACAATCCACAAAAACAAGGACTGAATAGGTATCATGATGACACTAAACTCATATCTGTCAATAGTAACACTGAACGTGAACGGGCTTAATGACCCCATCAAAAGGCGCAGGGTTTCAGACTGGATAAAAAAGCAGGACCCATCTATTTGCTGTCTACAAGAGACTCATTTTAGACAGAAGGACACCTATAACCTGAAAATAAAAGGTTGGAGAACAATTTACCATTCGAATGGTCCTCAAAAGAAAGCAGGGGTAGCCATCCTTATATCAGATAAACTAAAATTTACCCCAAAGACTGTAGTGAGAGATGAAGAGGGACACTATATCATACTTAAAGGATCTATCAAACAAGAGGACTTAACAATCCTCAATCTATATGCCCCGAATGTGGGAGCTGCCAAATATATAAATCAATTAATAACCAAAGTGAAGAAATACTTAGATAACGATACACTTATACTTAGTGACTTCAATCTAGCTCTTTCTATACTCGATAGGTCTTCTAAGCACAACTCCAAAGACATGAGAGCTTTAAATGATACACTGGACCAGATGGATTTCACAGATATCTACAGAACTTTATATCCAAACTCAACTGAATCTACAGAACTTTATATCCAAACTCAACTGAATACACATTCTTCTCAAGTGCACATGGAAGTTTCTCCAGAATAGACCACACACTGGGTCACAAATCGGGCCTGAACCGATACCAAAAGATTGGGATCGTCCCCTGCATATTCTCAGACCATAATGCCTTGAAATTAGAACTAAATCACAACAAGAAGTTTGGAAGGACCTCAAACCCGTGGAGCTTAAGGACCATCCTGCTAAAAGATGAAAGGGTCAACCAGGAAATTATAGAAGAATTTAAAAGATTCATGGAAACTAATGAGAATGAAGATACAACCGTTCAAAATCTTTGGGATGCAGCAAAAGCAGTCCTGGGGGGAAATACATCGCAATACAAGCATCCATTCAAAAACTGGAAAGAACTCAAATACAAAAGCTAACCTTACACATAAAGGAGCAAGAGAAAAAACAGCAAATAGATCCTACACCCAAGAGAAGAAGAGAGTTAATTAAGATTCGAGCAGAACTCAACAAAATCGAGACCAGAAGAACTGTGGAACAGATCAACAGAACCAGGAGTTGGTTCTTTGAAAGAATTAATAAGATAGATAAACCATTAGCCAACCTTATTAAAAAGAAGAGAGAGAAGACTCAAATTAATAAAAACATGAATTAGAAAGGAGAGATCACTACCAACACCATGGAAATACAAACGATTTTAAAAACATATTATGAACAGCTATACGCCAATAAATTAGGCAATCTAGAAGAAATGGACGCATTCCTGGAAAGCCACAAACTACCAAAACTGGAACAGGAAGAAATAGAAAACCTGAACAGGCCAATAACCAGGGAGGAAATTGAAGCAGTCATCAAAAACCTCCCAAGACAGGCTGCCCCTGTGGCGCAGCGGTTTAGCGCCACCTGCAGCTCAGGGCATGATCCTGGAGACCCTGGATCAAGTCCCAGGTCAGGCTCTCTGCATGGAGCCTGCTTCTCCCTCTGTCTGTGTCTCTGCCTCTCATTCTCTCTCTGTGTCTCTATGAATAAATAAATAAAAGATCTTTAAAAAATAAATAAATAAAAACCTCCCAAGACACAAAAGTCCAGGGCCAGATGGCTTCCCAGGGGAATTCTATCAAACATTTAAAGAAGAATCCATACCCATTCTACTAAAGCTGTTTGGAAAGATAGAAAGAGATGGAGTACTTCCAAATTCGTTCTATGAGGCCAGCATCACCTTAATTCCAAAACCAGACAAAGACCCCACCAAAAGGAGAATTACAGACCAATATCCCTGATGAACATGGATGCAAAAATTCTCAACAACATACTGGCCAATAGGAACCAACAGCACATTAAGAAAATTATTCACCATGACCTAGTAGGATTTATCCCCGGGACACAAGGCTGGTTCAACACTCGTAAAAAAATCAATGTGATTCATCATATTAGCAAGAGAAAAACCAAGAACCATATGATCCTCTCATTAGATGCAGAGAAAGCATTTGACAAAATACAGCATCCATTTCTGATCAAAACTCTTCAGAGTGTAGGGATAGAGGGAACATTCCTCAACATCTTAAAAGTCATCTACGAAAAGCCCACAGCAAATATCATTCTCAATGGGGAAGCACTGGGAGCCTTTCCCCTAAGATCGGGAACAAGACAGGGATGTCCACTCTCACCACTGCTATTCAACATAGTACTGGAAGTCCTAGCCTCAGCAATCAGACAACAAAAAGACATTAAAGGCATTCAAATTGGCAAAGAAGAAGTCAAACTCTCCCTCTTCGCCGATGACATGATACTCTACATAGAAAACCCAAAAGCCTCCACCCCAAGATTGCTAGAACTCATACAGCAATTTGGTAGCGTGGCAGGATACAAAACCAATGCCCAGAAGTCAGTGGCATTTCTATACACTAATAATGAGACTGAAGAAAGAGAAATTAAGGAGTCAATCCCATTTACAATTGCACCCCAAAGCATAAGATACCTAGGAATAAACCTAACCAAAGAGGTAAAGGATCTATACCCTCAAAACTATAGAACACTTCTGAAAGAAATTGAGGAAGACACAAAGAGATGGAAAAATATTCCATGCTCATGGACTGAAAGAATTAATATTGTGAAAATGTAAATGTTACCCAGGGCAATTTACACGATTAATGCAATCCCTTTAAAATACCATGGACTTTCTTCAGAGAGTTAGAACAAATTATTTTAAGATTTGTGTGGAATGAGAAAAGACCCCGAATAGCCAGGGGAATTTTAAAAAAAAACCATAGCTGGGGGCATCACAATTCCAGATTTCAGGTTGTACTACAAAGCTGTGGTCATCAAGACAGTGTGGTACTGACACAAAAACAGACACATAGATCAATGGAACAGAATAGAGAACCCAGAAGTGGATCCTGAACTTTATGGGCAACTAATATTCGATAAAGGAGGAAAGACTATACATTGGAAGAAAGTCTCTTCAACAAATGGTGCTGGGAAAATTGGACATCCACATGCAGAAGAATGAAACTAGACCACTCTCTTTCACCATACAAAAAGATAAACTCAAAATGGATGAAAGATCTATTTTTTTATTTTTATTTATTTATGATAGTCACAGAGAGAGAGAGAGAGAGGCAGAGACACAGGCAGAGGGAGAAGCAGGCTCCATGCACTGAGAGCCCGATGTGGGATTCGATCCCGGATCTCCAGGATCGCGCCCTGGCCCAAAGGCAGGCGCTAAACCTTTGTGACACCCAGGGATCCCATGGATGAAAGATCTAAATGTGAGACAAGATTCCTTCAAAATCCTAGAGGAGAACACAGGCAACACCCTTTTTGAACTTGGCCACAGTAACTTCTTGCAAGATACATCCAAGAGGCAAGGGAAACAAAAGCAAAAATGACTATTGGGACTTCATCAAGATAAGAAGCTTTTGTACAGCAAAGGATACAGTCAACAAAACTAAAAGACAACCTACAGAATGGGAGAAGATATTTGCAAATGACATATCAGATAAAGGGCTAGTTTCCAAGATCTATAAAGAACTTATTCAACTCAACACCAAAGAAACAAACAATCCAATCCTGAAATGGGCAAAAGACATGAAGAGAAATCTCACAGAGGAAGACATAGACATGGCCAACATGCACATGAGAAAATGCTCTGCATCACTTGCCATCATGGATTTGCAAATCAAAACCACAATGAGATACCCCCTCACACCCGTGAGAATGGGGAAAATTAACAAGGCAGGAAACCACAAATGTTGGAGAGGATGCGGAGAAAAGGGAACCCTCTTACACTGTTGGTGGGAATGTGAACTGGTGCAGCCACTCTGGAAAACTGTGTGGAGGTTCCTCAAAGAGTTAAAAATAGATCTGCCCTACGACCCAGCAATTGCACTGTTGGGGATTTACCCCAAAGATACAGATGCAATGAAATGCCGGGACACCTGCACCCCGATGTTTATAGCAGCAATGTCCACAATAGCCAAACTGTGGAAGGAGCCTCGGTGTCCATCGAAAGATGAATGGATAAAGAAGATGTGGTCTATGTATACCATGGAATATTACTCAGCCACTGGAAACGACAAATACCCACCATTTGCTTCGACTTGGATGGAACTGGAGGGTATTATGCTGAGTGAAATAAGTCAGTCGGAGAAGGACAAACATTATATGGTCTCATTCATTTGGGGAATATAAATAATAGTGAAAGGGAATATAAGGGAAGGGAGAAGAAATGTGTGGGAAATATCAGAAAGGGAGACAGAACATAAAGACTCCTAACTCTGGGAAACGAACTAGGAGTGGTGGAAGGGGAGGAGGGCGGGGGGTGGTGGTGAATGGGTGAGGGGCACTGAGGGGGGCACTTGACGGGATGAGCACTGGGTGTTATTCTATATGTTGGTAATTTGAACACCAATAAAAAATAAATTTATTTTAAAAAATAAAATAAAAAATAAAAAAATAAATTTAAAGATGAATTATAAATATGCAAGAATAGATTATTATTATGTTAATTTATATTTTATTTTAACAGCTGTTAATATAAGTGATAGATGAATTGTGTGTTCTCTGGATTTTTTGTTCTCCAATTTCAAAGAGATAGTCAGACCTTAGCTCCCCTATCTCAGATGTGTTTGAAGTATCACAAGTAAAAGTTACTTAAAAACAACTTAGAGAGATACAGAATAATGTTATAAATGTTCCTTATAAAAACACATGACAGGGAGAGATTGATAAAAACATATGGTAAGTGCTATGGAGGGTAAAGATTTTCCTAGACTCGGAAGAACTGAGAAGTTTGTGGTTTGTACAAATAATGGGCATGCATATATAAAGATGACAGGATCTCTAGAATAATGGTTTTTAGCTTTGGAAAAGAATCCTTGTTTTTAAAAAGAGCGCTAAATCAAGAAAGCTACCAGTCTGCATGGAATCATAGAGATTTAAACAATTTAGCAGTGTGGGCAAAACTCCAGAGTGCCCTCTACCAATTTCTTACTTCATATAACTCTGGCATATTTTTATAATTCTAGCTAGATTACAGAGTATTATCCCTAAGAATGACGCAAATTCTAATCTTTTCTAGACTAAACAAAATAGAGGTGATAATTTTATATTAGTTTCCTAAGACTGTCAAAACAAAGTACCACACACACACACACACACACACACACACACAGAAAAAGTACTACAAAGGTGGGTGGCTTAAAACAACAGAAATTTATTTTTTCACATTCTAGAATCTAAAAATCTTGAAATCAAGATATCAACAGGGCAATGTTGATTATGGTACATCTTGGGACAAAATTCTGCTCTACATGTAGGCCTGTAAAACTAGAAAACAAGTTATGTTTCCATAATATAATGGTGTGACAGGCATGAATAGACAACTCCGTTTGAAAAAGGAGAAATTGGAAGGAATAAAGGGATCATAGAATTGAGGCAGGAAGGGAGACTAGGGAGACAAGCTGACCAAAGTAAAGTCATTTAGATTTTATATTGACCCTTAACAAAAGTCAGTTGGTCATAATAAGGGTCACAAGATTGGGTTCGTGGAAGACCACAGGATCCCATTCACTCCGACAGTAAAAGCCACAAAGGCTGGACATTCGTTAACATTGGTCCCTGTGGGTAATTTCACAATACCAAGAAAATGGAAACACTAACAGCCCAATGTAACTGATAAACCCGATGTTAAAAGAGTGAGCCTCTCCCTATATGGTTAACTAATTTGAAAAAAGTTTATTAGAGGTAAAGGGCAGTGTTCCCTTCCCCATCAGGGAGGAGAGACAGCTACTTGTTCATGAAGTATTTCCATTCTTACTTCTATACTTAATAAATCTAATGTCCCTTTCTCTAAATAGCTTTCTCTTGAATTATTTCTCCTAGAAGGCCAACAACCCTCTTGTCAAGCAGCCTGAGGCCCTCCCACTTGGCACATAGACCCATCTAGAATCAAAACTTATGCAAGTCCAAAACTCGGGAGAACAAATTCGATTATGTGAATAAACCTGTGAATAAATCTCTAGCTTGATAGTCCACCTTCTAGGCCTATAGATATCCCACTGCTTTCTAAGAATTAGAACAATCAAGGAATCTTACTGCATTCTTACTCATTTTTCCACCTCTACTAGACAACCATTCATTGAAAATGATTTTTAATTTTTAATGTTTTAAGATGTAATTTATTTGAGAGAAAGAAAGAGAGAGAGAGAACATGAGAGAGAGCACAAGCAGAGGGGCGAGGGGAGGATAGATAGAGAAGCAGACTCCTTGTGGAGCAGGGAGCCTGATGCAGGACTTGATCCCAGGAGACTGGAATCATGACCTGAGCCGAAGGCAGACACATAACCCACTGAGCCACCCAGGCACCTTAAAATTATTTTTTATAAAGGAAAAGGAAAGATAAAGCAATCTTAATTTGACATTCAGTCCTTCTCACTCATCAATATGCCGTAGGCAGAATATCTATAAAATGTGTACAGATCAAGTAGTGAAACAAAAATGGTTTTGCCAGTTTTCTGTAGCAATTTCATTACTGTCATAAGAATGAAATGCACACACATGTATGAGGTACAAAATATACATGGTGTAATTTCAGTTACGTCACATGATTAAAATGCTGATATATTTGCATTTCAAACTGAAGTTGCACAATGTGAAGATGAACAGTAAGACTTAGGTCAGTAGCTTAAGATTTTAATTTTTTACAACAAATGGCATCAAATTACAAATTCAAATACAAGACACCCTGAAAAGTGAGAAAAAGACTTTTTTCTCCATATGCACATAATTAGGCACAAGAGGATGGAGTGAAAAGCAAAGTTACACATCTAATAATGAAATAAAATATCCGTACTGAATAAAATATCCGTACTGAATATCCGTACTGAATTCTAGGCTCCCTTTGTCACCATGCTTCAAGAATTTCAGCATCTAGTCTTAAACTTGCTAGGGAGGTAATTCAATAATTTATCTATGGAAATATATAAGGATATTACAGAAGACATTTGGAAATTCTCCTAATGAAAGAGCTGAATTACTGTACAATCACTGTAATTTAAAGTTTACTATTTGAAAGCCCTATTCACACACATAGAGCTTATAAACAATTTTTTTTGTCTAAGCTATTCTTTAATATTTCACTCCTCAATAAAATCTGACAATGATCCATGAGCATAGAAGTCCAATGAACTAAAAAAAAAAAAAAAAAAAGAAGTACAATGAACTCAAGATGTCTATGAAAGATAATAATATGTTCAGGAAATTCTTCTGAATGAGGAAAAACAACACCTCCACCCCCTCCCCCCAAAAAAAGAAGAGAAAAGGAAGCAAGATAAAAAGCAAAAATTTTATTAAAAAAGATAAACATTCAAAAATGTCAATAATTCACATTTTCAGAAAAAAATACTTTATCTTTGGAGTAATAACCGATTGTTACTAAAAGAGGAAGAACTAGTGAAATATAGAGTTCTCAGAATTTATTTTAAAGTTGAAACGTCGGAAAGAGAAACCAAAATTTCCTAGAAACTTAAATAACACTGAAAACAACAACAAAAAATTGCAAAATAGGAGACAGAGCAATTTTTAATTTAAGGATTAATTCAAAAAATACAACAGTTTATTAGTAAGATAACCTAAGATTAAAAGCTAAGGAAACAGAGAAAATTATGAAAGAAATAAAATGGAAAAATTCCATTGACATAAAAAATAGGTGTTTCCTAATGGACCAAAAAAGTATCAACAAAATGCCTGGGAAAAAGCCTCCAACATAGGGCAGTACTGTGAAATTTCAGAACACTAAATATAGTAGACTTCAACCTAAAAGGATTAAGAAACAAAACAACAACAAAGTTCACAAGTGTAACCCTACATTTCCTTTCATAGAAAGGTACTGGTAAATTTGCTCCAACAAAACAGTTGAGTAAAGAGGATAATCACGAGATTCAGAATCCTTGGAGAACAACATAGGAGGTGAATGAAACTACTCCTAGGATAAAACTTTGGTATACATAGAAAACAATCATTGTAGAATAGAGCAGAAGAATGTTGGGGTTAAAGGGAAATATCTCTAGGGAAAAAATACAAACACTAGATTAAACAATGCATTTCATTGTATAAAAAATGGTAATTGATAGGTATTTCAGACACATGTTGGAACAATTGTTAAGAAGCAGCTAATAAAAAAACATTATCGTTATTAACTGAATGAAAATTCAAAACTATAAGACAAGAAACATTCACAGTACACTGGTTGGCTTAGAAGTTGATATTAATATAGTCATAATAATATAAACACTAAAATTATAACTGGAAAATGGAAGAAAAATAAGTCTGAATTATATCATAGTTAAATGTTCCTTTGCCAAAACTGGAAATAAATACATAATTTCTAATGACACTAAAGAAATAATGGCATGAGCATATAACTTTAAAACACAGAGGTGGGCAACCCAGGTGGCTCAGCGGTTTAGCGCCGCCTTCAGCCCAGGGTGTGATCCTGGAAACCCAAGATCCAGTCCCATGTCAGGCTCCCTGCATGGAGGCTGCCTCTCCCTCTGCCTGTGTCTGTGCCTCTCTTTCTCTATGTCTCTCATGAATAAATAAATAAAATCTTTTAAAAATAATAAAAATAAAATAAAACACAGAGGTAATGCTAGAAGGAAAATTTTATTTAAAAAAAGTTTTTTAGAAGAAAAGGTTTATATAGTTTAAAGTTGCTCTAACTGGGAAACAGTACCATGGAATGGGATGTTTATGTGACTAGTGTTTTCCATTATTAGCCCTTAATACAATATGAACTTAAAAACTTATATGTATACACTACCCTAATAAAATAAATGTTGACTTATAAAATTAGAAAAGAACAATAAAAATTCTTAACTCTATTCTAATAAAAATTTAAAAACTGATATAATGGACTATTATGCATCAGAAAATGTATATAACTATATAAACTAAGAAAAAATATAAAAATATACCAGCAACCACTGGGGTGTCTGAATGGCTCAGTCAGTGAAGCAGTGTACTCTTGATCTCAGAGTTGTGGGATCAAGCCCAGTGCTGGACATGGAGCATTGAGACACAGGCCGAGGGAGAAACAGGCCCCATGCAAGGAGCCCGATGTGGGATTTGATCCCAGGACTCCAGGATCATGCCCTGAGCCAAAGGAAGATGCTCAACCGCTGAGCCATCCAGGCCTCAGATATACATTCATTCAGAGAAAATACTTTATCTTTGGAGTAATACATACATACATATATATATATATAATATATATTTTTCTCATATATAAATATATATATGAGAAAGATGGTAGAGGAGTAGGGTGACTCTAAGCCTGTCTCCTCAAAAACAGCTAGATAAATATCAAATCATTCTGAACACCCATGAAATTATCAGAAGTCTTAGAGAATGAAGCTGCACATCTACAAATCAGAATACAATCCCCAGGATATGGAAGAATTCAACCCAAAAGAAAGAACATGAAGAAATGACAGCCAGCAATGTCTAAACAAGAACATAAAACAACAATTATAAGGATACCTGCTGGGCTTTAAAAAAGGATAGAAGACACTAGAGAATCCCATACTGAAGAGATAAAAGAACTAAAATCTAGCCATGCTGAAATTAAAAATGCTATAGCTGAGATGCAAACACAAATGCAATGCCATAAAAATGAGGATAGACAAATCAGAGGAATAAATCAGTGATATAGAAGATAAAATTATAGAGGTGCCTGGGTGGCTCGATTCGTTAAGTGTCCACCTTCAGCTCAGGTCATGATCTTACAGTATAGGGATCAAGTACTGTATCAGGCTCCCTGCTCAGTAGGGAGTCTGCTTCTCCCTCTCCCTTTGCCCCAGCTCCTGCTGTCTCTCTTGAACTCTCTCTCTCTCTCTCAAATAAATAAAATCTTAAAAAAAGAAGATAAAATTACAGAAAATAAAGAAACTGAAAAGAAGAGGAAAGAAACGGTAATGGATCACCAAGGTACACTTAGGGAACTCAGCAACTTATTAAAATGTAATAATATTTGTATCATAGGAGTCTCAAAAGATGAAGAGAGACAAAAGAGTGCAGGTTTATTTGAGGAAATTATAGCTGAAAACTTAGCTAATGTAGGAAAGGATACAGGTGTTAAAATCCAAGAAGCACAGAGAACTCCCATTAAAGTCAACAAAAAACAACCAATGCCAAGACATATCACAGTCAAATTCACAAAACCCACAGAAAAGGAAAAAGTCCTGAAAGCAGCAAGGGAAAAAAGTCCTTAACCTACAAGGGAAGACAGATCAGATACACAGAAGATACATCCACAGAAACTGGCAGACTAGAAGAAAGTTACATATTCAATGTGCTGAATGAGAAAAATATTCAACCAAGAATTATTTGTCCAGTAAGGATGTCATTCAGAATATGGGAGATAAAGAGTTTCCCAAACAAAAACTAAAGGAGTTCATTACCATTAAACCTGCCCTGCAAGAAATATTAAGGGAGATTATGTGATTGGGGAAAATAAACCTAAACAACAAGTCACACGAAACACCAACTCTACAGATAATGACAATAAATTTGTATTTTCAATAATCATGCTAAATACAAATGGACTAAATGCTCCAATCAAAAAACATATGTAGGTTCCTCAGAAAGTTAATAGAACTATCCTATGACCCAGCAATAAACTACTAGATATTTACCCAAAGGATACAAAAATATTGGATTTGGAAGGGATACATGCACCCCAATGTTAATAACACCATTATCAACAATAGTTGATAACTCTGGAGAGAGCCCAGATGCCCATCAACTGATGAATGGATAAAGAATAAGTAAGATATATATATATATATATATATTATGCATGTATATGTGTTTATAATTGAATTGAATATATATAATTGAATTATTACTCAGCCATGAAAAAGAGTGAAATTTTGCCATTTGCAATGACGTGGATGGAGCTAGAGTGAGTTATGCTAAGTGAAATAAGTCAGAAAAAGAAAAGCATCATATGATCTCACTCATATGTAGAATTTAAGAAAGAACAACAGATGAACATTTGGGAAAGGAAGGAGAAAGGGGAAAGGAAAAGAGAGAAAAGGAGATTAACAATAGAAGATTCTTAAAGATAGAGAACAAACTGAGGGTTGATGAAGGAAGGTGGGCGGGGGGTTGGGATAGATGGTTGAAGTATTAAGGAGGGTACTATATATCGATAACCATGAAAAAAAGTTGAAAAGTCTCACAATGAATTACTTCAAAGAGTGACACTATATGCCAGTGGTGTTATGCAGACTACTTTATTTTTTCATAAATTTATTTTTTATTGGTGTTCAATTTGCCAACATATAGAATAACACCCAGTGCTCATCCTGTCAAGTGCCCACCTCAGTGCCCGGCACCCAGTCACCCCCACCCCCCGCCCCCCTCCCCTTCCACCACCCCTAGTTCGTTTCCCAGATTTAGGAGTCTCTCATGTTATGTCTCCCATTCTGATATTTCCCACTCATTTTTTCTCCTTTCCCCTTTATTCCCTTTCACTATTTTTTATATTCCCCAAAAGAATGAGACCATATACTGTTTGTCCTTCTCCGAGTGACTTATTTCACTCAGCATAATACCCTCCAGTTGCATCCACGTCAAAGCAAATGTGAGTATTTGTCGTTTCTAATAGATGAGTGCAGACAACTTTAAACCTTAAAGTGAGAGACGCCTATTTTATTCAAAATGCTTCATAGTATAGGAAAAAAAATAGAAAGCTTGGAATAATTTTTATCAACCTGTTATAACTGATATACAATGCCAGAGAAAGAATGAAAAGACTGATACATTTCACTAATAAATATAAGGTGAGATCCCAAATACCTAACAAATCATGTCCAATCATGCATTATTAAAAAATATATATTATGACAAGAGAGATTTTATCACAAGAAATGATAGGTGAGTTTTAATTAGAAATTCTTTAACTTAGAGACACCTGGATGGCTCAGCGGTTGAACGTCTGCCTTTGGCTCAGAGTGTGATCCCAGAGTCCCCGGATCGAGTCCCACATCAGGCTCCTGCACAGAGGCTGCTTCTCCCTCTGCCTGTGTCTCTGCCTCTCTCTCTGTGTCTCATGAATAAATAAAATATTTAAATATATAAAAGAAATTCTTTAACTTATTCTGTATATTGTTTTATTTAATAAAGAACCATAAAAATTTTAACAGTTGCTAAAAACCTTTTATTTGATAAATTTAAACACCAATTTCTGGAAAAAAAAACACATAGTAAAGTGAAAATAGAAGGAAACTTCTTCAGCTTGTTAAGAATATATGTTATATAGCTATTTGTAATGTTTCGTGGTGAAAGAGAAAAGCAGATATGTAAAATTAGGATATTTACTACCATTCCCATTCCACATTCATAAATATAATGAATTCAACTATAAAAATCCCCTTTAGGGGAGGAGGGCGGGGGGTGGGAGTGAATGGGTGACGGGCACTGGGGGTTATTCTGTATGTTAGTAAATTGAACACCAATAAAAAATAAATTAAAAAAAAATCCCCTTTAGAGCTGAGTTACAAAAGACTAAAAACCTAAAAGTTAAGAGACACCTATTCAAAATGCTTCATAGCATAGGACAAAAAAAGAAAGCTTGGAATTATTTTTACCAATCTGTTATAACTGATATACACTGTCAGAGAAAGAATGAGAAGACTGATAAATTTCTCTAATACATATAAGATGAAAATCCCAAATATCTAACAAATCAAGTCTAATCACGTGCTAATAAAAACATATATATTATGACAAAATAGATTCTATCACGTGAAATGACGAGTAACAAAAGACTAAAAACCTTCCTGTATCTAGTACCTCAGGTATCTGTGTGAACACTTGCCACAAAACATGACACCTATTTTATCTATCAGAGCACTAAAATTATTACTGTCATGGTTTGGGATAAAAAGTGTGCCAACAACTGTAATTTAACATGGGATGAATTAACCTATACAAAATAATAAAACATAAAATTCTGGGAATTAATGAGAATAAATAAATTTCTTCAATTTGAATATGAAAAGAGATTATGGAAGGGGATGAAAATCAATTGGATAAACTAACATGCTTTTGGAAGGAAAATTTCCAAATTTGAAAAGATTACACATTACGTACTATTCAAATTTTCAAAGAGAAGGTGGAGTTGCAGAAGCTTTGATAAAACAATACTAATATCAATTTATAGAAAACCAGAACAATATAGCAAAAACACACTGTAAACACTAATGAAATGATGCATTGATTGACATTACTTCTAAAAGTGAAATAATGAGAACAGTATAGTACTCTTATTTCAACAGAGCTATTGGAAATGAAAAATTATCTATGCCTCTGGCATATGACTATATTTGACAAAATAAAACTAGCACTTTAATTCATCAGGAAAACATTAAATTTTTAGGTTTTTTGGCCATTATGTCTGTGTAGAAACTACTCAACTTTGCCATTACAGAACAAAAGTGGCCAGAGGAAATGAATCAGCAAATGAATGAGGCAGTGTTTCAATAAAACTTTATTTGCAAAAACAGTCAGCAGGGTCCAGGGACAATGAAAATGTCAGAGTAGGGAGCTCCAAGGAAGCATCACTCCAAAGAAAAATGAAAACTCTGCCCAAATTGTCAAAATCAACTTTGTTGAAACATTGAAAACTAGCAAAGGTTTACGGTAACAAATTAAATTTCTAATCAAGAAAAACACAACTAAAACACAGGAGAGCTTTTTGATGTTTAAACTTTCCTTTCCTCACTGCTCTCCACATGTAGCATTAGCTCAATGAAACAGCTAATGTTTCCAGTGTGAATTCATGACTCTGGAGCAGAGTAGATCTTGTTCTCAAAATTGAGTTTGTTAGAGGCTATGTAGCAGGTTCCATTAAATATAAAAGAAGACTATAATGAAGAAATTGAAAAAATAAGAATAAGAAATACAGAAAGAGACTAGCAAATTGCAGAAGCAAGTCCTTTCTTATCAGTAGTTACAAAATACAATTTCTACACTCAAACATGTAAAAATGAGAAATATGGATTAAAAAACTGATAAAACTCTCTTGTAGCAAATGTCAAGATTTCATTCTTGTTTATGACTAATATTGCATTGTATACATATGTGTGTGTGCATGTATATATATCCATTCTTATTTATCCAATTATCTATTGATGGATAATTTTGCTGTTTCCATATCTCAGCTATTGTAAATAATGCTGTAATAAATATAGAGGTTCTTACATCCTCTTGAGTTAGTGTTCATGTTATTAACATTAATTAAATAGTGGAATTACTGGAACAGATAGTATTACTATTTTTAATATTTAAAGGAATCTCCAAACTATATTCCATAGTAACTGTACCATTTTACATTCCCACCAATAGTTCAAAAGGGTTCTCTTTTCACCATACCCTTGCCAACACTTGTTATTTCTTATCTATTTGAACTAACCATTCTGACTGGTGTGAGGTGGCATCTCATTGTGGCAATGTGGATGGACCTAAAGGGTATAATGCTAAGTGGAATACATTAGACAGAGAAAGACAAATACCATAAGATATCACTTATATGTAGAACCTGAAAATAAAACAAGCAAACAAGCAAAAAAAAAAAAAAAAAAAAAAAAAAAAAAAAAAAAAAACCCAGACTCTTAAATATAGAAAACAAACTGGTGATTGTTGGAGGTGAGGCAGATGAGGGAATGGAATAAATAGATGAAAGGAACTAAGAGGTTCAAACTTCCAGTTAAGATAAGTCATGAAGATAAAAAGTACAGCAGAGGGAATCCAGTCAATAATGTAATAACATTGGATAGTGACAAATGGTGACTATAATTATTGTGATGTGTACTGAGTAACATATAGAATTCCTGTATCACTATTATATGCCAGAAATGAATATAACATTGTATGTAAACTATACATCAATTTTTTTTAAAAAATGGGAGTGGCTCAGTCATTTAAGCATCTGACTCTTGGTTTCAGCTCAGGTCATGATCTCAGGATTAGGAGATAGAGCCTCACATTGAACTCCTTGCTCAGTGTAGAGTCTGCTTGGGTTTCCCACTCTTTCTCCCTCACATGCTGTCTCTCAAATAAATAAATAAAATGTCTTTTAAAATTTTAGGGATAATACATATAAAGCAAATATTTATAGCAGTAAATATCATTGCTGTTAAAATTAACAAAACAAATTTTATTTTATTTTTTTTCAAAACAAATTTTAAAACAGTGATCTATATGCTGTTAACAAAGGACTTATTTTAGATCAAAAGAAACAAATAGTTTAAGTTCAAAAGAAAACAAAGAGATATGTTATAAAATTTATAACCCAAGGATAGCTGGGGGGCTATACTAAACTATTATAATAGACAAAGGAGGACATTATTTATTGATAAAAGGTCAATAATTACAAAAGATGTAATAATTATAAACTTACATGCAACTAACAACTTCAAAATATATGAATCAGCATTGTCAGAATTAGAGAGTCAGTTCTACAATAACATTTGGAAACAATAAGACTTGGAAACTTTAAAGATTAACTTTCAATAATGCATGGAACAAGTATAAAGACGAATGAGGAAACAGAAGACTTACCAACATTATAAAACAACTGGATGTAACAAAAACAGAACACTTCACACAAGAGTACAAGGTACATGCTTTTCAAGTGTATATGGAACATTCTTCAGAATAAGAATATAATAGGAAACAAAACAAACATCAATATATTTAAAAAGATTGAAATCACACAAGTATGTTTCTGGCAACAATTAAATTAAACTAGGAGGAAGTTAACAAAAGGAAAAGTGGGAATTTCACAAATCTGTGAAAATAAACAGGACACTCAAACAATTAATAGGCCAATGAAGAAATAACACAGGATATTAGAAAACACATTTTGGAAAATGAAAATAAAAACAGTATATGAAAAAATTTAAAGGATGCATTAAAAGCATGACTCACAAGGAAATTTACAGCTGCAAATGGCCACATTAAATAACAACAACTCAAATCAGTAACCTTACATTATACCTTAAATACTAGAAAAAGAAAAGCAAATAAAAATCTAAGCTACTGGAATAAAGGAAACAATAAAGACTACATTGGAAAGAAATAAAATAGAGAATAGAAAATTAATTGTGTGGCGGGAAAAGATGGATTCTTTGAGAAGACTAACAAAATTATCATACCTTTAGGGAGAGTGATCAAGAAAAAAAAACACTTAAATTATTAAAATGAGTAATGGAAGTTTGACCATTGTTACCAAACATACAGAAATGAAAATGATTTTGGGAGAATGTTATAAACACTTGCACACTAAAACAACTAAACAAAAGGAACAAATTGGTTGATACAAAGAAAACACCAAAACTGACTTAAGAAATATAAAATCTGAATATAACTATAACAAGTAATAGCACTGAACATTGATCATTGTCTCCAAACAAAGAAAAGCCCAGGACCATGTGCCTTTTCTAGTGAATTCTACCAAATATTTAATGAAGAAATAAAACCAATCATTCTCAGACTATTCAAAACACAGAAAAGAAGCAATTCCTAAATCATTCTATATGAGGCCAGAATTACACACAACAGAGTTAATCACAAGAAAAGACTACTACAACCAGGGGCACCTGTGGTGCAGAAGGTTAAGCACCTGACTCTAGTGTCAGCTAGGTAAGGATCTCAGTATCCTGGGATCCAGCCCCTAGTCTGGCCCTGAGCTCAGGGAGGAGTCTGCTTAAAAGATTCCCTCACCTTCTACCCTTCTCTTTCTCTCTTTAAAATAAATAAATAGATATTTTTAAAAAGTACTACTACAATCAATATCCCTTATGAATATAGTCGAAAAATCATCAAGAAAATACCATCAAACCAAATCCAGAAACACAATAAGAGGATTATGACCAAGTGGCATTTAATTCAGAAATGTGTGGTTAGTTAAATAGATGAAAATCAAACCATCTAAGACACCACATTAATAGAATAAAGGGAAAAAATCACATGATCATGCCACTAAAGAAAGATCATTTGTCAAAATTCAACAAACTTTCACAGTGAAAACACTCAAAAAACTAGGAATATGCAATACAATAAATGGCATCTATGGAAAACTCACCATTAATATAATATTCAAAGGACAAAGACCAGAAGCTTTCCTCTTAAAATCAGTAAAAAATATGGATGCCCAACTTTGCCATTTCAAGTTAATACTGTACTGGGAATTCTAGACAGAAAAATTAGGCAAGAAAAGGAAGTAAAGCTCAACCAAAGTGAAGTGGAAGGAGCAATAATATAATTGCAGGCAATCTGATTTTACTGTATAAGAAATTCACATTCACACACAAAATCATTTGAGCTAATAACTGAATTCAGACAAGTTGCAGGATATAAGATTAAGAGACAAAATACTTTTATTTCTATACACTAGCAAATAACAATCTGAAAAGGAAAGTCAGGAAAAATAATTCCATGTTCAATGGCATAAAAAATAATGGATAATAGAGAAAGACTGCTTATATGTATAAAGTTTCCTTTTGAGGTGATGAAAACTTCTGACACTAGACAAAAGTGATGGTTGCACATCACCATGATGTGCACTTATGCCACTTGATGATGCTTAATGCCACTGAATCGCATATTTTAAAATGGTTAAAACTGTCCATTTTATGTTATATATATTTTTATCAGAATAAAAAGGTGATAGTAATCTCATATCAAGTGTAAATATCGGTTATTTCTGTCCAGAAGATGAACACTTTTAAATAGAAATAGATGTAAAAAAAAAGGAGGGGATTTTGAAATTTCTAGTTTCTCCTTTTCCTGCTTTTTACCCACGTAAGAGAATGTGATTGACTTTGATTTTAATCAAATGCTTAGACATATGATAATGTTTCACAGTATTAATGCTTTTGCACATGTAACAGAAAATAATCAGTAATGAGATTTAGCCTATGGGTCATACTAATTTGAACCTGGATTAACAATATAGATATGATCTATCTTAAGAAAACAATAAGGGGCACCCAGCTGTCTCAGTCAGTAGAGCACGCAACTCTTGATCTTGAGGTTGTAAGTTCAAGTTCCACGTTGATTGCAGAAGTTATTTTAAATTAAAAAAAGGGCAGCCCAGGTGGCTCAGCGGTTTAGTGCCGCCTTCAGCCCAGGGTGTGATTCTGGAGACCTGGGATCAAGTCCCATGTCAGACTCCCTGCATGGAGCCTGCTTCTCCCTCTGCTTGTGTCTGTGCCTCTCTCTCTCTGTGTCTCTCATGAATAAATAAATAAAATATTTTTAAAAATAAATTAATTAATTTTTAAAAAGAAAAGAATAAAACTGTATTGGAAAATATGTAATAAACAGTTAACATATTTAAGTACATGAAGGTTTAATCACTAAAAATTTCAGTTTCCTACCAAAGGTGACAATTTAGTGAATACCACATAGCTAGAAAAATATAGATCTAAAATCAGATTCACCCAAAATGATAAATGTATAAATATAATTCTAATAAACTCTAAAAATGGAAATGAAGAATAGGCCAGATACAAGTATCAAAATATGAACATATGATGACAAAAGCTACAAAATTTAATACTTGGGAAGCTTCACTTTCAAAACTATACAGAAAACTGAAAACTCCCACATTACTTAAAAGCAAAATTATTATCTATTCTACAAAAAATATTGCAAATATTTATATTAACATAGGCGAGCTAACAAGGAAGCAAACTTACTTTCACATGGAAAAAAGAAATTATTATGAAAAGAAAAGTTAATGTAAAAAGATCTATTGAGTAAATTCTAGGTATTAAATACAGGAAAATAATAAAATTGAAAAATCAATATTTTGCAAACAATAATGAAAAATGAAATTTGGGCAACAATTATCAAGGGGAATTTTACAATGACTGACATCACCTAAACTCACTGGTAAATGTTAGCACCACCAAAAGTGAGAAATGCAGATATTACGTGCCTCTTGATATGATGCAATATATAAGATAAAGAATTGAACCAAATATAGGATATGGACTGTAATTGTATAGAATAATCTGGTTTTATGAACCAATAAATAACAAAATAAAATGCAAAGAGAATCTAATTTGGTCTAATTTGAAGGAGACCAATAAATAACAAAATAAAATGCAGAGAATCTAATTTGGTCTAATTTGAAGGAGACAAGACATAATAAAAATTATCTTCAATGAATATGACTTACATGGATCCTGATGGAAAGAAATAACTATAAAACAACTAAAAAATACATAATGAAGGAAATCTGCATATAGGCATGGACTTAGATACTATTAAGAAACCACTGTTAATTTTGCTGTCATTTTGGCATTGCTAAAGAAAAACAAAACAAAACAAAACATCCTGCGCTTTTTTGTTTTATTTTGTTTGACAATATATACTGTAGGATTGCCTGGGGGATAAATGACATCTGAGATTTGCTTAAAAACACACTAGCAAAAAATCGCAGAGAGGAGATAGATAAAATAAATACAAAAAAAAATGATCATTGTTTTGGAAATGTTCAAAATATCGCAGAGAGGAGATAGATAAAATAAATACAAAAAAATGTTCATTGTGTTTAATGTTACCTTGGAATTTGTTGGATATTCTGCATTTGTGTAAATGTGAAAAATCTACTAATAAAGTTATATTAAAACAAATATACAAAAGGAGAAAATGAAAGCACAAAATCCAACAATATACTTTATTTTTCAAATAGTAGATGGCTTTAAAATATAAATATTTCTGGAAAGAAAAAATATAATCAATATAGTCAGATATCAGATGATATGCAGATAAAGAGGAAAGTCATGAACTAGAAAATAATCAAGGGGGATAAACCAGATGCAACACAGTGATAAAGTGGAATAGGATTGGGAGAGAGATGGGAAAGATTGATTGAGATGACTCAAAAGGCATTCTGAAACAGCAAAAGAAAATGAGGGAAAGAAAATAATAAAAGTGGCATTATGCAAACATTACGGAAAAGTAGTGAAAGTCTTACTCAGATATGTTTATTGAAATGATCCTAATTAATAATTTTTAAAAATCAAAAGCTATCCTAAGCACACCAGACTAGACCTTAAGGACATAAAATTAGAAAAAAAAATTTTTTTAAAGCAAACAGGAATCAAAGACATATTGCCCACCAAAAAATAACAATGAAACTGACAGCAGTCTTCTCCACAGCCACAATATATCCAGTAGACAAAGACATACTATTCTTAACTTGCTGAAAAAACAGAATTGCAATCTTGAATTTTGTAACTTGTTTTTAATTTTAATTAGCCTCATGTGTACAGTAGAGATCATCACCACAACTCAAAATTTAACAAATAGCAAACAATGGGTGTCACTCAATGTTTTCTTACCAGAAATAAAATTATGTTAGCAATCAATAACAAAAAGATAATTTGCAAAGCCACTATATTTGAGAATGTGAAACATCTTAAAATATCAGTTGAAAGAGGAAGCAAAATGGAATTATAATCCATTTTAAAAATTAAAGATAAAAAATATATATAAAAGATTGATTTTTGACTCTTATCAAGACTGGGTGGAAAATTTATAGGTAAAGGATATTACCCCCCAAAAAATGATAATTTTTGATAATGATAAATATTAATGAGTTAAGACTGCAAGTCAATGATTGAGAAATGAGACAAGAGAGAACAATGAAAGGAAGTAGAAATAAACAGAGGTTATATGACAAATAAATGTAATAAATAAAAATGACAAAATACAGAGTATAAAAACCAATCTCTGTGTAAAAAGTAATAGACAAAACAACGTTAACAGTTATCAACAAAAAAGGAAATATGTAAATTATAATAGAAAGGAAAATAAGACATATATCCATACACATCATAAAGTTTTAAAGACTTAAGATTAATCTTTTTTTATTTGAAACCTTTAACAAAATTCATAGAAAAATTAGCATATCAGATATATAATGAAGAAAAAATAGAAAATCCAAACTTGATTATGACTATTAAAAATTGGACCCCATTGGCCATTTTGCCCACATACCCAGATAACCATTTGGCCCAACTGTATACCCCATACAGCAACTGAGTCACATGAGTCATAGATCCTGACAGCCAGCTCATGTATACCACCACAAATGATCTTATAGTGACAAAGAAAATACTAAAGACTCAGCCAACAGTTTGAATTAAACAGAGTAAAACTGTAGGATAGAAAGAGCACCATACAGAATTCAGTTATTTCTCTCTACACAAACAATAACATATCTGAAAAAGAAATACAGAAAACTATCAATTCACAATAACATGAATTAAAACACTTAAGAATACATTTAATAGGGAAGTAAAAGCTCTTGACACTGAAAATCATTTAAGACTTATGCTGAAAATCATAAGGCTATTCAATAAGCAGCAAATAAGTGGAAAGAGATTCTACATTCATGGACTGAAACCATTAATATAGTTAAAATGTCTGTATTGGAATAAGCACCGTATAGATTCAATGCAAAACCTATAAAAATTCCAATGATATTTTTCACAGAATAAACAAAAAGGACTACAGTCAATGTCAAAGAGGCCTGTGTTCTCCTGGAGGATTTTAATGGTTTCCTGTCTCATGTTTAGGTCTTTCAATGATTTTGAAATTATTTTTTTGTATGGTGTAAGAAAGTGATTCAGTTTAATTCTTTTGTACCTTGCTGTCCAATTTTCCTGACATTATTTGTTGTTTTTTTAAAAAAGATTTTATGTATTTATTCATGAGAGACAAAGAGAAAGAGAGAGAGGCAGAGACACAGGCAGAGGGAGAAGCAGGCTCCATGCAGGAAGCCCAACATGGGACTCGATCCCGGGACTCCAGGATCACATCTTGGGCCCAAGGCAGGTGCTAAACCGCTGAGCCACTCAGGCATCCCCTGACCTTATTTGTTGAAGAGATTGTCTCTTTGCCATTGGATATTCTTTTCTGTTTGCTGAAGATTAGTTGACCATAGAATTGAGGGTATATTTCTGGATTTTCTAGTCTGCTCCATTGAACAATATCTGTTTTTGTATCAGTAGCATACTGTCTTGATGACAGTTTTGTAATATAGCTTAAGGTCTCAAATTGTGATGCCCCTAGCTTTGTGTTGCTTTGCATTTTCAAGATTGCTTTGGCTATATGGGGTCTTTTGTGGTACCGTACAAATGTTAGGATTGTTCCTTCTAGATCTGTGAAAAATGCTGGTGGTATTTTGACAGAGATTGCATTAAATGTGTAGATTGCTTTGGGTAGCATAGACATTTTAACGATGTTCTTCCAATCCCTGAGCATGGAATGTTTTTCCATTTCTTTGTGTCCTCTTCAATATCTTTTGCAAGTGTTTAATAGTTTTCAGAGTATGGATCTTTTACTTCTTTGTTTGGATTAATTCCTAAGTATCTTGTAATTTTTGGTGCAATTGTAATGTAATGATTCCTTCATTTCTTTCTGTTGCTTCCTTATTGCTACATAGAAATGCGACAAATTTCTATAAATCAATTTTATGTCCTGTGACTTTACTGAATTCATGGATCATTTCTAGCAATTTTTTGCTAGATACTAAAAATTTGCATAGAATCATACAAGATCCTGAGAATAGCAATCCTGAAAAGGAACAAAGCTGGAAGCATCACACTTCTTCATTTCAAACTACACTAAAAAGCTGCAGTAATCAAACATCATGATATTGGCATAAGAACAGACAGACCAAAGGAACAGACTCAAGAGTCAAGAAATAAACCCATTCATAGAATCAGCTAACATGGGATCCCTGGGTTGCGCAGTGGTTTGGCGCCTGCCTTTGGCCCAGGGCGCGATCCTGGAGACCTGGGATCGAATCCCACATCGGGCTCCCGGTGCATGGAGCCTGCTTCTCCCTCTGCCTGTGTCTCTGCCTCTCTCTCTCTCTGTGACTATCATAAATAAATAAAAATTAAAAAAAAAAGAATCAGCTAACATTTGACAAGGGAGCCAAAAATACTTAATGCAGAAAAAAAAAATCTTTTCAATATACGATGCTGGGAAAACCAGATAATCACATGTAGAAAATTAAAATTGTATTCCTCTCTTACACTATTCACAAAAATTAACTCAGAATGGATTAAATATTTAAACATAATACCTGAAATGATAAAAAATCCTGGAGGAATACACAGGGATACTTGACATTGCTCTTGGTCATGATTTTTTTTGTATAGTACACAAAAAGCATGAGACACAAAAATCACCCAATGAGACTACATGAACCTAAAACAAGTTTCTTCACAGTAAAGGAAACAATCAAAAAACTAAAAGGCAATCAACATAATGGGAGAAAATATTTGCAGACTATATGTCTGATAAGGGGTTAATATATGAAATATATAAAAAAAAATATATGAAATATATAAAGAAACCAATAACAAAACGTACTAGACAATCAGATTGAAAAATAGGCAGAAGAACCAAATGGACAATTTTTCAAGGAAGACATACAAAGGGCCAACAGTTGCATGAAAAGATTTTCAACATTACTAATCATCAGGAACATGTAAATCAAAATCACAATGAGATATAACCACATCTGTTGTTGTTGGTACAGACGTAAAAAGAAGGAAACACTTGTGCACTGTAAGTGGGAATGTAATTGCTATAGCCACTATGTATAACAGAATGCTGGATCCCACAACAATTAATAATAGAACTACCATATGATCCCAGAATTCTACTTCTGGGTATGTATCAAAAGGCAATGAAAACAGTACATGAGAATACGTACACTGTCATGTTTATTGTAACATTATTCACAAGAGCCAAAATATAGAAACAAACTAAGTGTCAGGGAATGAATGGATAAAAAAGATGAGAAATATATTATTCAACCACAGGAAAAGAAATTTTACCATGTGCAATAACATTGATGGCCCTTTAGAGTATTATAATAAATGAAGTAAGTCAGAAAGAAAAAGAAAAATACTCTATGATATCACTTTTATGTGAAATCTAAACTAGCCCAATTCAAAGAAAGAGGGAACAGAAGAGTGCTTACTGGGGACTCCCGGGCAGAGGAACTGAAGAGATGTTTGTCAAAGGGTACAAACAAGCACTCAAAAAATTAGTGGTCCAGAAAAATTCTGGGGACCTAATGCACAGCATTTGATTGCAGTTTGAAACTATATATACATATAGTATATATTTGGTATAAATACATATATATTTATTTGATATATATAAATATATATACTATTTGAATGTTGCTGAAAACAGTAGATCTTAAATGTTCTGAACACAAGAAAAAAATAACTATGTGACACATTTGAGGTGAGAATTAACACTATAATAGTAATCATATGGCAACTCGAAGTATATCAAATCAGTATGTTGTACACCTTAAACTTACATAATGTTTTATGTCAATTATACCTTTATCTAAAAGTAGTGTATCAGTGATTGCTCAGCAGAAACCTGGCAGGCCAAAAGAAAGTGGAGTGATATATCAAAGTGCTGAAAGAAATGAACTTCAAACAAACAATACTATAATTTGCAAAATTAACTTTGAAAAAGAAGGGGAGATAAAGAATTAACATCTTAAAAAAATGAGGGAGTTCATCATTACTAGACACAGCATACAAGAAGTGCTAAAGGGAGTTCTTCAATTTGAAATAAAAGTGCTGTAAACTGCAACACAAGAACCCAGGAAAATATAAATCACACTAATAAAGGTAAATATATAGGCAGATACAGAATAATATAATACTATAATGTTAATGTATAAGTGACTTTTAACCCTGTTGTAAAAATTAAGATGAAAAAGTATTGAAGAATAACTAATTATAACAATCTATTAACAGATATACAAAATGAAAGGTGAAAATTGTGATATCAATAAATTGTTACAGTAGAGTTGTAAACATGTACACTTCATGTAAGCAATTAAACTTAAGTTGTTATTAGCTCAAAATAGGCTGTTATGACTATATGATATCATTATGTTTTACATAACCTTCAAGGTAACTACAACGACAATACCTAAAGGAGATACACAAAGGTAAAGAGAAAAAAATTAAAGTATATCAATGTGGTAATACATGAAACCATAAAGGAAGATAGGAAGAAAGGAATACAAGAACTATAAAACAAAACCAAAGAAAACAACAAAATGGCAAACTCACAAACTTGTCCTTTATAATATCTTTAAATGTAAATGAACTAAACTCCTCAAGCAAAAGACAAACTGGCTAAAAAGATAAAAGAACAGAATAAAACTATGTGTTGTCTATAAGAAATATATTTTAGATTTAAAAAAACACATAGAATGAAAGTTAAGTGATGAGAAAGATATTCCATAGAAATGTAAACATAAAATAGCAGGGGACAGGGGAAGCTATAACAGACAAAATAGACTTTAATTGAAAATTTGTCATAAGAGACAGCAATGGTCATTATATAATGACATAAGTGTTGATTCAATTGGGAGATATAATAATTATAAATATATATGCACACAATGCCAGATTACTTAAATGTTCGAACAAAATACTGACAGATTAGAAGTGGAAAATAAATAACTGTACATTGGAAGACTTCAATATTCCACTTTAAATAATGCGTAAATCATTCAGACAGAAATCAATAGGGAAATAGCACATTTGAAAAACATTGAAGACCAGAGAGAAATAAGATATATAACTGAACATTACATGCAACAAGAGAAAAATACTCTTCTCAAGCACACATCATGGAACTTTGCAGGGTGTATCATATTTTACAACAACAACAAAAAAAAAACCTTAGCAAATTTAGAAGATTGAAAAAAAAATTTAGAAGATTGAAATCCTCACAATACAATAAAACTAGATTCAAATAACATGGAAAATCAAAAAATTCAAAAATATATGGAAATTAAACAAACTCTTAATAATCAATGGATTTAAAATGACACCAAAAAGGAAATCAGAAACTATTTGAAGAAAAATGAAAACTACAATTTAACACACCAAAACTTATTAAATATAGCGAAAGTACTCCTAAACTGGAAGCTTATGGTGATGAACTCTTAAATTAAAGAAAAATCTCAAATAAATAATCAATTTTATACCTCAAAGAAGTATAAAAATAAGAATAGAATAGGCCCAACATTGGCAGAAAAAAATTGACAAAACTAAGATTTGGATTTTTGAAAAGTTAAAAACAAATTCATATCATAGCTATAAAATAAAGAGAAGACTCCAATAAATAAATCAGAATTAAAAGAAGAGGCATTAAAGTTGATGTCACATTAGTTTAAAAAGATTGCGAGGGGCGCGCCTGGGGGTGCTCAGTTGGTTAAGCATCTGATTGTTGATTTATTTTATATTTTTTTAAAGATTTTATTTATTTATTCATGAGAGACAGAGAGAGAGAGAGACATAGGCAGAAGGAGAAGCAGGCTCCACGCAGGAAGCCCGATCGATGTGGGACTCAATCCCGGGACCCCAGGATCATATCCTGAGCCAAAGGCAGACGCACAACCGCTGAGCCACCCAGGCATCCCTGACCATTGATTTTAGCTCATATAATAATCTCAGGGTTGTGGGATGGAGGCCCGTATAGGATTCCTTGCTCAGGGGGGAATCTACTGGAGACTCTCTCTCCCTCTCCCTCGGCTGCTTCCCCTGACTCTCCGTTTCTCTTTGCCTCAACCTCAATCTCTCTCTCTCTCTCTCTCTCTCTCTCTCTTCCCCCCCTTTCTCTCTCACTCGATAAATTTAAAAATCTTTGAAAAAAATTTAAAAAATAAAAAGATTATAAAGGACTATTATGAACAATCTGGTGGCAAAAACTGGATAACCTAAAAGAAGTGAACAAATTCCTACAAAAATGCAATGTACTAAGAATGACTCGAGAAGAAATATTAAAAAGACCAATAACAGGGGATCCCTGGGTGGCGCAGCGGTTTTGCGCCTGCCTTTGGCCCAAGGCGCGATCCTGGAGACCCAGGATCGAATCCCACGTCGGGCTCCCGGTGCATGGAGCCTGCTTCTCCCTCTGCCTGTGTCTCTGCCTCTCTCCCTCTCTCTGTGACTATCATAAATAAAAATTTAAAAAAAATTAAAAAAAAATTAAAAAAAATATAAAAAAGACCAATAACAGGGGATCCCTGGGTGGCGCAGCGGTTTGGCGCCTGCCTTTGGCCCAGGGCGCGATCCTGGAGACCCAGGATCGAATCCCACATCAGGCTCCCGGTGCATGGAGCCTGCTTCTCCCTCTGCCTGTGTCTCTGCCTCTCTCTCTCTCTCTCTCTCTGTGACTATCATAAATAAATAAAAATTTAAAAAAAAAGACCAATAACAAATAAAAGAGATTTAATCAGTAATCAAAACAACAACAACAACAAAGAAGATCCCAGAATAAGAAAGCTTCATGGATGAATTCTATCAAATATTTAAAGAATTCACAACAACATTCCTTATAATTTTGCAAAAAATAGAAGGAACACCTACAAATTCATTTTGAGGCCATCATCACTCTAATACATAAACCAAAGACATCACAAAAAAAGAAACTATAGGCTAATATGCCTGATGAACACAGATGGAAAAAATTTTAATAATACAATAGCAATCTGAATCTAATAGCACATTTAAAAGATCATATGCTGATACCAAACGATATTTATCTTTGGAATACAAAGATGGGGGGCTCCTGGGTGCCTCAATTTGTTAACATCTGCCTTTGATAGTGGTCATGATCCCAGGGTCCTGGAATCAAGTCCCACTTCCAGCTCCCTGCTCAGCATGAAGCCTGCTTCTCCCACTCCTCCCAGCTTATACTCTCTTTTGCAATCTCTGTTGCTATCTCTGTGTCTCTCTCAAATAAATAAATTAATTAATAAAATCTCTTTAAAAAAGGAATACAAAGATGATTTAACACATACAGTCAATATAATAAAGTACATTAACAGAATAAAGGTTAAAAATCACCTAATCATCTCAATAAAATCAGAAAAAGCATTCTACAAAATGCAAACCTTTCAAAATAAAAAATCTCAACCAAATAGGCATAGGAGGAACTTATCTCAACATAATAAAGGATATATATGAACTCCCAAGCTAACATCATATATAATGGTGAAACACTGAAAGATTTTGCTCTAACATAAGGAACAAGGTAAGGATAACTATGCTAGACACATCTATTCAATATAGTCTTAGAAGTTCTTGCCAGAAAAATTAGGAAATGATGATAGTGTTAACCAAATTGGAAAGAAAGAAATAAAATTGTCCCATTATGCAGATATGATCTTATATATTGAAATCCCTAAAGACTCCACACACAAAAAAAAACATAACCAACAAATAAATCCAAAGCAGTTGTAGGATACAAAATCAATATGCAAAAATCAGTTGCATTTTTATAAAGTAACATTAAACTATCATAACAGGAAAACCACCACTTAAAATAAGATAAAGAATTTGGAATAAAATGATTAGGAATAAACTTAACCAAGGAGATGAAAGGCTTGTACACTGAACACTATAAAATACTGATGACAGAAATTTAAACAATACACAAATGAATGGAAGACATTCCATGTTCGTGGTTTGGAAAAATTAATATTAGAATATTCCTATTACCCAATGTGATCTCCAGAATCAATGTAATCCTCATCAAAGTCCTAATGACTCTTTTTTTTTCTTTTACCAAATTAGAAAAAAAAATCCTGAAACCTATATGAACCACAAAAGGAAAAGCAACCAGGCTCCCTGCTCAATGGGAAGTCTGCTTCTCTCTCTCCCTCTGCACGGTCCTGCTCATGCTTGCTCTCTCTCAAATAAACAAATAAAATCCAGAGGCATCATACCTCCTGATTTCATAATATTTTATATAGCAACAGTAATCAAAACACTGTTGTACTTGCCATAAAAGCAAACACATTGACTTCTGGAATCCATAGACCTATAGAGCCCAGAAATAAACCCACACATATATACACATATACCCATATATCTATTATACAGTCTCTGCAACAAATGGTGCCAGAAAAATAGCATGTACACATGTAAAAGAATTAAATTGAACCCTTAACTTATACCAAACAAAAAATCAACTCCAAGTGGATTACAGAATTAGATATATAGTACCTAAAACTATAAAACCGAAAGAAGAAAACATAGAGTAAAATCATCATGGCATTGATCTTGGCAATGATATCTTAAACAAAAATAATAAAAGCAAAGACAAAAGGAAAAATTGACAAGTGGGATTATAGCAGATAAAGTTTTCTGCATAGAAAAGAATATAATCAACAAAGTGAAAATGCAACATATGAAATAGGAGAAAATATTTGGAAACCATATATATGATAAAGAGTTAATATGGCTATAGTTAACAACATTGTACTGTATATTTAAACATTTAATAAGAGGGTAGATCTTAGGTTGTGTTCTAATCAGAAGGAAAAGAGGGGCACGTGGGTGGCTCAGTCAATTAAGCATCTGCCTTCAGCTCTGGTCATGATCTTTGAGTCCTGGGATGGAACCCTGTGTCTGCTTCCCGGCTGAGTGGGGAGTTTGCTTCTCCCTCTCCCTCTGCCCCGCTTATGCTTGTGCTCTCTCTTTCTCTCACTCTCTCAAGTAAATAAATAAATTATTTTTAAAAAATAAAGAAGGAAACTATTGAAGCTGATGGATATGGTGATGACATTATGGTGATTGTTTCCTAGGTGTATACTTAGCTCCAAACTCAAGTTATATGTTAAAAATATAGAATTTTATATATGTCAGTCATTCCTCAGTAAAATGGCTTTTTTAGAAACTATAAAAATCTGTATCAGTAGTTCTTATCTATCCACTAGACCAAAATAAGACCAGATTTGTATTTTTTACCTAAAAAGTTATAGCATTCAATATAGGACCAGATAGCTTGAATTTTATAAAGAATTTCAAGGATAACAGGAAATCTACTTATGTCATTTTATTATGGTGGTATTATATATTTTGATCCTAGCATCAAGTACAACAAACTATGAGAGAATAAAGGAAATTATTTATAAGATTTCAGAAAATCTCATTTATGAACATTGTTGAAAAATCTAAATAAAATATAAGAAAATAAAATACAATATGTTGAAAATGATAATACATTATGAATAATTGGAGTTTATCTAGGAAATGACAGTAATATAGATTAAATAAAATTATTTAAAGTCATTTATCATAACAATAAATTTTAAAACAATAAAACGTATCTTCATCTTAGTAGATGGGGAAGACATTTTAGATAAATTCAACAGTCATAATTAAACACTGCAAGAACATATGAATGGAAGAAACATCCCTTATCATCATAACGTTATCTATATCAAACTATCAATATATAATACCATGTCAAAGTTATCAACAAAAACTATACAATGTTAAGTTATAAATCTAACAAAATGAGCAAGACATTTATGGAAGAATGTATAAAATATTATTGAGTGTTTTAAATACATTTTTTAAAAGGAAAAAGAAACCAAGTTTGTGGAAAAAATTATTCAATATCATGAAGATGTTTCTTTTTCTAAAATTTATTTAAAAATTCAATATAGTTTTAGTCAAATATAAATCACTTTTTTTGTGGGGACTTAAAAACTAGTTTCCAAAGCCTACTTTATGTAGGGAAAGGGAAAGATAATAAATCAATTTTTAGAATTACGAAGTGGCGCTTTACAAGATCTTGCTAATAACAGTTAACACTTATTTAGCACATCCTATTTGGCACTCTTCCAAGTATTTTACATACATTAGCTCATTACTTCTCATGATTATTTTTCATAAAAAGAGTTTGAGATATGAAGTTACATTATTCTTAAAAGGGCAAACAACAGACAGGAGCAGATTTGAACATGGGCACCCTGCATTTTGAGGTTATGTTTTGATAATCTTTTTTGATACTTCCTTTCATCATGGCTTCCTAGAAAAAGTAATAAGACAGTGTGGTATTTGACACAATAAATGATATAATGACTAATGGAAGAGTTCAAAGACATATATGGAACAATACATGATAGAAGTGAAAATAAAAATCAATAGAATAAACATCTAAAGTTCATATACAATGCTGGCACAATGAGTTATGCATAAAGAAAAAACAGAAATCGATCCTGCGCCCTGACCATATATTACCAAAAATCAATATCTGGAAAAGTAGAAACATACATGTAAAAGTTAAACTTTAAGTGTGCACAAGGATAATACTCATTCATGACGAAGACATTCAACAAAAAAGAAGTAGAGGGGAGGAAATTCCGCCACTTGATGAAGAACATCTCCAATAAACCTAAAGATAACACTACATTTAATGACAAGAAACTAAATGTATTCCCCCTAAGATCAAGAACAAGAAAAGATAAGAAAAAAAAAGAACAAGAAAAGTATGTTTCCTTTCATCACTCATAATCAACGGCATAGTGAAAGATCTACCTAATGCCATAAGAGAAGGAAATAAAAGGTATATTAGTTGGAAAAGGAAAAAATAAAATTGTCTTCATTTGCAGATGACATCACTGTCTATAGAGAAAATGCCTCAAATCAACAAAAAAAACCTCCTGGAACTACTAAGTAATTTTTAAAAAGATAAAATTGTAGGAAATAACATCAATTGTTTTCCTATATAACAGTGATGAACAATTGAAATTTAAAATACAACATTTATATCAGCACCAAAAAAAAACCCTTAGTATAATTACAAAAAAAAAAAAATAAGTACAAAGTCTATATTAGGAAACTACAAAACTCTAAATTAAAAAAATCAAATAAGGTCCAAATAAATGGAAATATATTCCGTGTTCATGTACAAGAAGACTCAATAACATCAAGATGCGAGTTTTTCTCAACTTCACTGATAGATTTAATGCTGTAATAATCAAAATATCAGCAAGTTAATTTGTTTACTTAGATAAACTGATTCAATGTTTATATGGACAGGGAAAAGAGCCAGGGTAGCCAAAACAATACTGAAGGAGAAAATAAAACATTAGGACTAAAACCATACAACCTAAAGATTTGCTATAAAGCCACAGTAAGCAAAACATTGTGATATTAGTAATATATATATATATATATATATATATATATATATATATATATGAATAAAACCATATACAAAGTCCGGAAAAATACAACATAAATACAGTCTATTGAACTATAGGAGCATAAACAATTCAACAGAGCGAAAATAATCATATCAACAAATTGTGCTGAAACAAGTGGACATTCACTTTTCACAAAAATTACTCAAAATGGATCATAGATCTAAATGTAAAATGCAAGCATAAAAAGTCTTAGAAGATAACAGAAAGTAAAATCTAGGAGATGTTGAGTTGAAAAATTATTTATTTATTTATTTATATTTCCACTGTATTGATAAGTAACAAAATCACAAAAAAAAGTCAAGATGTCCTTTAGTAGATGGATGGATAAACAAACGCCAGTACATTCATACAGTGGAATATTATTTGGTGGTAAAAAAAAATGAGCTAACAAACCATGAAAAGCTATGGACAAACCTTAAATATAAATGGCAAAATTAAAGAAACCACTTTGAAAAGGTCATACCCTGTATGATTCCAAATATATGAAGTTCTGAATAAAGCAAAATTATACAGAGAGTAAAAATATCACTGGTTTCTAGGGTACAACAGAAGAGATGGAGGGATGAATAAATGGAGCACGGGTATGCTTAGGTAAAACTAGTTTGCCTGATATTCTAATGCTTTTAAAATGATGAAATGTATTTGTCAAAACCCATAGAACTATACAATACAAGAGAAAGACTTAATGTAAACTATGGAGCTTATTTAATAATAATTTATCAATACTGATTCATTTATTATAACAAATGTATAGAGTAATGCCAAAATGTCTACAATGGTGAAAACTATGTGGGATATGGAGAAAAGGTGGCATATTGGAACTCTCTTTAGAAATTGCTGAAAAAACTTGGAGAGTTGGAAAAGATTTTTTTAGTAAAATTGAGGAAATCACAACCAACTGAAAAAAAACACTGATACCACTTATGACCCTAAATTTGAACATTTTTTATAGCAAAAAGTATCACACATATGATAAAAATAAAGCAAAGCATGACACAACATATCAATTCATTCCACACAAATGCTTCCACCAAAAAAAAAAAAAAAAGAAAAAGAAATTATAAAATAATTCTAACACAAGGCAGGGAAGACCTATTAAAATAGCAAGGGCCAGAGAAGATAATTCTTGAATAGGAGAAAGTGTCACTTCCCACAAGAAATTCTTTTATTTTGAACAAATTCAAGAAAATACAGAAGCATGACCTAGTATTGTTGCATGAGGAAGAATGCAAAATGCTAAGCAAAAAGATATTTAATAAAATATCAGAAAGGAATATGGGAGTTCCATAAAAAGTCAAGGAGAATTACATTTTTAAGTTTTATTTATTTATTAGATATACAGATAAAAATGGTGGGGGAGAGGGAGAGAATCTCAAGCAGACTCCCTGCTGAGTAGGAAGCCCAATGCAGGACTCGATCTCATGAACTTAAAATCATGACCTGAGCTAAAATCAAGAGTCATACACTTAACCAACTGAGCCATCCAGGCACCCCAAAAAGAACTACTTTTTATTACCAACCAATTAAATTCATAGCTATATACCCAATACAACCCAATATGCAAAACATGTTTACAAGTAAATTGTACATGCATGTATAAAGGAGTATTATTCATAATAGCCAAAAGGTAAAAACACCAGAAATGGCCATCAACTATGAATGGATACACAAAATGTGGCATAACCATACAACAGAATATATAGTAGTGATGAATGCTACATTATGGACTTTGAAAACATTACCCTATGTGGAAGAAGTAAAACCTTAAAGGGCACATATTGCATGATTCCATTTATATGAAATGTCCAGAATAGGCAAATATATTGACTAAAATTTGTTTAGTGGTTACCACAGGGTAGGAATATGGGAACTGGGAAATACCTGATTATGGTTGCCAGGGTTGTGTTGGGGTTGAATTAAAATATTCTGAAACAAGATAATGGTGATGGTTGCACAATTCTGAATATACTGAAAACCATAAAATGCTATGCTCTAGAAAAGGTAAAATTTATGAACCGTAATTACAATTTTATTTTTTCTAGATTACCCACTTAAATGTTTAATTTACTGAAGTTTTTTTAACAGAATCAATTATTTTGTGCAAATGGCTTCATTATTTATCTACATCATAAAAAAACTGACTACAGATTCTGCTTTTTTTTAAAGAATTTATTTCAGTTAATGGACATTCGCTACTACACTAGTTTTAGGTATACAACATAGAGAATCAACTTCTCCATACTGTTATACTATGCTCACAACAAGTGTGTCACCATCTGTCCCCATATCATGCTAGCTTTTATCCCAATGAATTATTCATTGCATAAGTGGAAGCCTGTATTTTCCCTTCCCTTTCAATAATTTGTGCTTCCCCACTCCTTTCTCTCTGGCAATCATCACTATGTTCTCTATCCTTATAGATTAGGTTCTACTTTTTATTTGCTTAATCATTTTAGTGTTTAGATTCTACATATGGATGAAATCATATTGTAGTAGTCTTTCTCAGTACGGCTTATTTCACTCAGAATAATATCCTTCAGTCTATTCATGTCACAAATGGCAAGATCGCATTCTTTTTTACAAGCTGTGCAATAATCCCATTGTATATATGTACACCTCTTCTTCCTGACCTATTAGTCTATTAATGGACACACTGTGAATATACTAAAACTCAATTAATTATATGATGCAACAATGGTGAATTTTATGATGTATGAGTTACATTTTAAAACAAAAATTCTAAAAATGAATTTTCTTTCTCAAAAAAAATCTTTTTGTATACTGCTAAAAATATTCAAGATCATATATGCAAAACTGAACATTATAACATCATTTGTTAAAGCAAAATATAAATTATGAAATAAATGCAAACATCCAAATGAAAAGAAAATGACACATACCACAGAAACAGTAATGAGGAAATGAAGAATAAAATTTAGGACCTGCCAGAGGTATGGACCCTGTAAGACATGTAAAATTTTAAGTTGCAATTCTAAAAGGATAGCTCCAAGGGACACAGAGGAACCAGAGATACACAGGGCAACAGTCACAATTTCAAGGCAATCTAGACCCAGCAAAGCATCTGAAAAGATTAAGGTAAAGAGCATCCAACTTTACCTACCTAGCAAGCAAAAGATCTCTGAAAGAACAAAACACTATCTGGAACTACTAAAAGTTCTACACACATTGTCCAGCCCTTGTTTAAAGTTCCTGAGCATTCTAAGGAAAAGGACCTACTAAAATGAAAGTAAATTTTCAAAAGAAAGAATAAAAATTAAGAAATGCCCACTGGTGATATAAAAATTAGAATTTCCAGAAAAGACTTTAAAAAAATAAAACTAGTTAGTATGATTCATAAAATAAAAGAAGAAATTAAAAGTAGATGAAAATACAGGGAATTTTACCAAAGAATATAAATCTATTAGAATGAACCAAGAGGGTAATGGCAAAGTAGTATCAGGCTAACTTCACCACTGATAACACTTATAAAGGTGGACTTCATTTTTACAAAGACAAAAAGTAAGCAAAAACAACAAAGGGACACCTGGGTGGCTCAGCAGTTGAGCATCTGCCTTTGGCTCAGGGTGTGATCCTGGGTCCCAGGATCGAGTTCCATATCAGGCTCCCTGCATGGAGACTGCTTCTCCCTCTGCCTGTCTCTCTGTCTCTCTCTGTGTGTCCCTCATGAATAAATATATAAAATCTTTAAAAACAACAAAACCAGGCAGAATCTCGAGACAATTTGACACTTTAAAGATAGTCATCACTGAATAAAATTAATGTTTTATTAATGGCTTCTGTGTAGGGCAGCTAGAGTTCAAGCAGGAGTCATACTCTTATAGACTTGAGGGGCAAAAGATACAGTTTAGGATTTCCAGAGTGATGGCAAATAATCGGGGAATGCTAAAAGAATAAAGGAAAATACAAAAAGGAAAGCACAAAAATCTGCCTCTAAGTTTTGTCAAGTCCTTAGCCTACCTCTAATTGCGCATGTGGGGGCTGGACTCCCCACAGCTCAAATGGGATAAAAAAGATAAAATCCTGAAAATTCTGAACAAAGAATTCTGTTACTGCCTTCTCCACGGAGACAGAGCTTATAGTTTGTGTCGTGCCAAGTTAGAATGCAGTGATAAACATTACAGACTTTGCATTGAAATCATAAAGGACAGATCTTTGAAATAAGGTTTATGACACAGGACAAAGAAGCTAATTCACATAAATCATCAAATGAAGCCTCCAAAAGTTCATGATAATATGCCAGAAATTTGATTTTCTGATGAAGACATACTCATAAAAATAAGTTAAAATTCAGGATTCCCTAATATATAATCTATAAAGTCTAACATACAATAAAAGTATTAACATGCAAAGAAACAGAAAGTTAGACTCAGACACACTAGGGATAGAATGTTAATTTGGCAAAAAAGATTAAAAATAAGTGTAACGAATACATTAAAAGTTCTACTACATAAAATGAATATAACAGGAAAAGGGATAGGAAATATAAAGATTTATTAAAAAAATTGTAAAATGAAAAAAGAACAAAATGGAAAATTTTAAACTGGAACAAAAACGAATGCAATTAATAATGAATTACATAAAAAAACAAGAAATGACTAATGAGTTTAAATGCAGGTTGTAAATACTATTTGAATTAAAATATACCAAGAATAAAAAAACTAAAATATATAAGATTGAAATGAATGAACAGAGGGTCAATGACCTGTGGGATACTATGAAATGATCTAATACATTTAAAACTGAAGACCCAGAAAATAGAGAACTGATGGGGTATAACATTGTTGAAGAAATACTAAATTTCACAGTTATTCAAAAATAGGCAATCCATATATCAAGGGATCACATCAACTCCCAAATGGAATAAATACAAAGAAAATAATACCAAGGCACATCATAGTATAACTGCTGGACAGCAAAGATTAAAGAAAGATTAGGAAAAAAAGACATGAAACATAGAGGAACACTGATATCAATGCCCACAGAGTTCTCATCTGAAACTAAGAAAGGCCAATGATAATGGAATAACTCCTTTAAAGTACCGGAGGCAGGGACGCCTGGATGGCTCAGTGGTTGGGCGTCTGCTTTCGGCCCCAAGTGTGATCCCGGAATTCGGGATCGAGTCCCACATCGGGCTCCTTGTGGGGAGCCTGGTTCTCTCTCTGCCTGTGTCTCTGCCTCTGTGTGTGTGTGTGTGTGTGTGTGTGTGTGTCATGAATAAATAAACAAAATCTTTAAAAAAATAAAGTACTGGAGGTAAATGGAAAATCAGATAAACTCATTCAGAAATTTTGTTGAAGATTCAAACAAAAAAAGCTAGAAAACGAAGCACAAATTAAACGAAAAAAAGCAATTAAGAAAGCCTAAATAAATGAAGATATATACCACATTATAAAATGGAAAGCTGGGATCCCTGGGTGGCGCAGCGGTTTGGCGCCTGCCTTTGGCCCAGGGCGCGATCCTGGAGACCCGGGATCGAATCCCACATCGGGCTCCCAGTGCATGGAGCCTGCTTCTCCCTCTGCCTATGTCTCTGCCTCATTCTCTCTCTCTCTCTGTGACTATCACAAATAAATAAAAATTAAAAAAAAATAAAATAAAATGGAAAGCTCTGGGGACCCCTGGGTGGCTTAGCGGTTTGGCGCCTGCCTTTGGCTCAGGGCACGATCCTGGAATCTCGGGATCGAGTACCACATAGGGCTCCGGCATGGAGCCTGCTTGTCCCTCTGCCTGTGTCTCTGCTGCTCTCTCTCTCTCTTTCTCTCTCTCTCTCTCTCTCTATGTCTATCATGAATAAATAAATAAATAAATAAATAAATAAATAAATATTTTTTAAAAATGGAAAGCTCAACATTACGAAGTCAACAATTTTCCCTAACTTGATCTATTGATTCTATTTAATGCCAATAAGAATTAGAAATTGGCAAGCTGATTCCAAAACCAATTTTGCAAAAATAGAAGAAAGTTTAAGAACTCTCATTATTGCATTTCAAAGTACAAAGCTCGGAACAGTGTGGTGTAACAGACAATTAAAGCGATGAAATGAACAAAATAGTCTGAACACAGGACCACAAAAATGCAGTAAGATAATTTTCTACAAGGGTGTCAAAGCAATTGAATGACAGAAAAAAAAAGTCATTATTTTCAAGTGAATGTGATGTGTTTATTGCAACTGACCACATGCTTGGTTATAAAAGAAATTTTATCTTTCATGTATCTTCCTAATGCTTTATGTTCTTGATTGGATCCTGTTCCCCTGACTGAATTACTTAAATACATTCTATTTTCAGCAACACATAACTCACAAAATATTCCCCAAAATACCTACCAAATTTAATGCTTCCTGATAACATAAGGTAACTAATACATCCACTTCACAAGAAGAATGCTTATGAGAATAAAATGTTGCAAGTTGCTCTGCTATGATTAATCGAAGTGATTTACTACCACTCCCTGCCTTGTACTGCGGTTTATTGGATATTCTAAATTTGTCTCTACGGTTTCCAAGCTGATCACTATGCAACCCTTCTTCTATTTCATGGTGTTACATGTTTTCCCACACTGTACTAATATATTTAAACAGATTAAAACAATGTTTTGAAAAATTGAGATACATCCTTCTTTCTAAAGATGATTCTCATGTTTCAGCTTTTAGCTATTATGTATAAATGATATAATGTAACAGTATTTCCAAGTTCATCCAAGATTCCTCTCTAGAATTCCCAAATTCTGGTAACAAGTAATGGCCTGTTAACATTTTGTCTCTTTCATTCAAGTAGCTTTCAACCATTGCTAGTATATTAGATTTTAATGTTAGTTCCAAATATAAATTAAGTTCAGTGTGACTAGGAATATCTTCTTTTAATGTAGATTTCTCCATGTTGCTATATTTTAATTGTATGCTTTTTTAATATTTATTTTAATATTTGCCTGATATTCTATTTAAATGTATAATCATTACATATTTCCACTATAGTTGTTTAGATTCTTTTCATTCTTTGGTATTATTAACAATAGTTATAATGTAACTATATAATATTTACTGATAGCTTTCTTTGCAACACACTGTTTTAAATGCTTTATGCATATAATTTAAGTCTCATAAATTAGTTTTGGTTAAGGTCATGACAGCTGCTTTAACAAATGAATCCCAATAGTTTAATGGCTCAGTAAAAATATAAGTTCCTTCCCGAACCACATCAAGCCCAAATAAATATTTCTGACAACATTTCAGTCAATGCTTCAGAAATATACCCAGACCATTCCACTAGAGATGGAAAATCTTAGCAAATTTGTATTTATTTTTATGGTTTTGTAAGATCTTTAAGATAATTTTCTTAAGTGAATGCCTCAGAAGTTGAATTATTGGAATAAAAGTTACAGACATTTGAATGACCCTTGCTTTTCAGAGTGCTATTCCAGAAATGTAAGATCAAAGCAATCGCCGTGCATGATTGCCGGTGACTAATACTTTATGTTCTTCTTATCTTTTTTTAAAGATTTTGTTTATTTGAGAGAGAAAGAGAGCATGAGTTGGGGGGCTAGTGGCAGAGGCAGAGGGAGAAGCAAACTCCCCACTGAGCAGGGAGCCGGATGCAGGGCTCAATCCCAGGACCCTGGAATCATGACCTGAATCAAAGGCAAGATGCTTAACTAAATGACCCACTCAGGTGCCGCAATATTTTATGTCCTTAAATATATCTGCAAATCGTATATGTGAAATGGTGTATATTTTTAATTGTTATTGTTTTGACTTCTTATGGAGTTGAACAATTTTCACATGTGCATTAACTATCTCTATTTTATTAATCTTTTCCCATATAAACATTGAGGCTTTTTTAAAATTGATCATTATTGAATATTAAATGAATGACTGCTTTGGACTTTTGGAACAAAAATGTTTTCCTTCCCTCACATCACGAGACAAGTTACATGAGAGCAGGAACTGTATCTTCACTACACAATCAAGTCCTAGAAAAGGGGTAGCTCCTTAACAAACATTTAATTCACTAAATTTATAGCCACAAAACCTGATTGAGCACTTCATCTTTTCCATGTGATAGGGTGCCAAAAATGATCAAAAACAGCACTTTAGCAGAAACAAAGTGAAAACATGATAAATTATGATGGAGTTCATATCAGATTAGTTATCTTTTGTGCTAAGAAGATTTCACATGATCTTGTGATTCCATTGCGAAAGATCAAATATGGAGTAGCTATGGGGAAAACATGGAATCAAGAAAAAGATTAAAATAGAGAAACTTCTGAGAAGAGAAAAGGTGACTTTAAACTGATATATCTGGGAGCAAGAAAATAAGATTGTTGCAGTCTGGACCAGAAAGTTGTTTAAGTTGCTATGACAAGATACATGAAACAAAGGACAACTGCCTACCTCACCTCTGTAAACATCCACACAGGTATGTATAAGCAAAGAAATTCTGCTATATTGGAAACTTGAGGTAAACAGGAATAAACTACTTTAAACATGACTTCTTCATATATGCCCTTCCAAATCTGCTGGGCTTGTGGTTTAAAGTCTGGGGAAATGGCCCTCAAACTTTAGTAAATGTCAGAATCACGTGGAAGTGATATAAAATCACAGATCTCCACACACCAACTTGAGTTTCTGATACAGTACGTTTCATTAAGCTTATAATTAACATTTGTCATATTTCCAGGTAATGAATGATGCTGCCGATCTGGAGACCACATTCTGAGTGCCACTACTATTGGGACTCATTTCTACCAATGTTGTTTTTCATTGAGAGTCTAAAGGAAAATTCTGACTCTAGAGAGACATTGTGGTATAATACCAAAGAGGTAGGATTCACTGGTTTTAACTGTCCAGTGTTCACAAGGCTAGGTAGGGCTCCATACTTCTCTCCATGAACTCACCTGAAATGACATAGATGTAGAGCTCTCATCTGCACTGCAAAGGAATAAGCTCACAGTCCAAACAATGTGATGTTTGAGAAGTATAATATCAAAACTTAACAATAAAATACACTGTGAAAATGTCATCACAAACAGAAGTATTAGCAGGGAAAAACAAAAGAAGAAAATTTCCATAATAAATATAATGAACATGATCAGAGAAGATGTTAATAATGTGAAACTAGAAAAGAAAAATCATAAAATATAATCTAGGCATAAAAAATTACAGCGTGAAAATTAAGAAAAAATATTATACATGTGATGGATACAATCAATGAATTATTTAGTTAAAGAAAACCTCTGGGACGCCTGGGTAGCTCAGCAGTTGAGCGTCTGCCTTTGGCTCAGGGCATGATCCCGGGATCTGGGATCGAGTCCCAGATCGGGCTCCCTGCAGAGAGCCTGCCTCTCCCTCTGCCTATGTCTCTGCCTCTCTCTCTCTGTGTCTCTCATGAATAAATAAATAAATCTTAAAAAAAGAAAAAGAAAAAGAAAACCTCCTAGAACACAAGGGAGGATCTAGAAATAAAAACTATTTTTAGTGTGATAAAAGGACAGAAGTGACAACATTTGGATAACAGAAATCCTAGACAAAAGTAAAAATAAAAATAAAAATAAATAAAATTAAAAATAAGCATTAGAAAATAATTCAAGAAATATTCCTGTGAAATTCCTGAGAGAAATAAATTCACACTAAAAGAGTTCCAACAGTAACAAAGAGGAGTGATTAGAAAAAACTCATATACAAATACATTAAAATGACATATAAAAATACAAAATATAAATAAAGTATTATAATTGGTCTAGAACAGACAAGATGAGAACTTACAAAGAAGTACTAGATTTATATGAGACTTTTCAAAAGCAATGGCAGAAGCAATAAAAAAAAGGGCTTTGAATTATACTTTCATATCCAGCCAAAATGTCATTCAAAAGTGAATATTTAACAAAAATATTCAGATTAACCTGATCCTCATTGGTTTGGCTACACAAAGGAACATATTGTAAACATGAGGAAATTCCTGAATTAAAACAGATTCAAATGGAGAGAATGTTAAAAAAAATGTAAATTAATGTTGATTAAATAACTTGGTAAACTTTATCATCTAAAATTATTTTAACAATTGGAGTGATAATTTTAAAATTAAGATGTGTTCTTTGATTGGTAAAATTGAAATGTTAATTTAAAGGCATATAAACAAAATTATACCCAGTAATCTGAATAATACACTCTACTTATACTTGAAATGTTTACCAAAGTTAACTATTACCTCGGACATAATGGAAGCCTCCATAAATATTAAAGCATAGATATTATAAAAACTACATTATCAGATTACTCTGCAACTGAGAAATCAAACCAAATATTATGCAACTCCTATATGGCTTTGAAATTTAAATCTATCTGTTAATATCTACATCTGTATCTATTTGAACTATCAAGGGTCAAAAAAGAAATCATGAAAAAAAAAGGAAATCATGAAATTACAGCATCTTTATCACTAAAATGATTTTTAAAATGCCAAATGTAAAAGTTAGAAAGGTGCAGTAAAAGTAAACTATTTTTAGTGAACTTTTTATTTGGGAATAATTTTAGATTTACAAATGTTGCAGAAATAAAACACAGAGTTCTTGTATACCATATATGTACTTTTCTCTAACATTAACATTTAGAATAATCAGAACACATTTGTATTTGTCAAA
This sequence comes from Canis lupus baileyi, assembly GCF_048164855.1. NCBI lineage: Eukaryota > Metazoa > Chordata > Mammalia > Carnivora > Canidae > Canis > Canis lupus. The sequence goes on from NC_132876.1 coordinate 30,437,466, forward strand.
ACTAAGAAACTGACATTTTAATTACCATTATGTGAATGCCAGACTTCACTTGGATTTCACCAGTGTTTACATTAATATCCTCTTTCTGGGCCAGCATCTAATACAAGATACCATACTACATTCAGTTGTCATGTCTCCTCAGCCAGCTCTGATCTGAGATGTTTCTCATTCTTTCCTTTTTTATAGGATGGTAACAGTTTTAGGAAGCACTTTTTCTTCACTAAATTATTCTTCTCACATAAAAGAAAATAGTTTACAGTTGTTAAATGGCTCATTGATCATTACTGTGACAAATGAATATGTAGGAATTCGTTTTATAATTTTTTCCAAAAATGGTGAATGTACATAAAATTATTAATCCATTTTCCTCTATTTTAATATGTTTTAGCATTTTTAACTGATAGAATAATAGATATAAAATTTAATATGAGAAAACATTCCCTGTTAACATATTTTACTTCAAATCATCATTTGTTTCATTTCATAATTATTACTGACAATATTTTTAGTATAATAGATATGCTTTGAAACAATTTCTCAATAACTCATGCATAGGGTCAAATACAACACATAATGAAATTAAAAATAAAACTTAGAATTGTATTATAGTCACAAAAAGTAAGATAACTTTTAAAATGGAATAAACATAATCTCTCATGGGATATTTTATAGCTTGGAACAATAGAGTTTAGAAAAGGAAGCCAGTTGAATATTTTTTAGCTAAGGATCCAATAAAACAGTCTAGAAAAGTAGAAGGATAATACTGATAAGACTGACCAACGTTAAATAGACTATCAAGATGTAATACAGAATAAGAAAGTCAAAAGGTCTACCTTTGAAAAGATTAACAGATTAGACAATCAACTTTCATGAGTGAGGGGAAAAAAGGCTCAAGTAAATATGAGCAAAACAGGGTGAAATACAGATTAAATGTATATTTTAAAAGGTGAGTATTTACAATTTATGTCAATAATTAAAGAACTTTGATTAAACAGTTACATTTCAGGAAAATATAACTTATCAAAACTAAATAAAAAGACATAAAAAGTTAGATGATTTTCTACAAAGAAAACGTAAAATTCGGATAGATTTACGTATGAATTTTGCCAAATTCTAATCAACAGATTGATTGCTCCAATCTTATGTAAGTTGTTACAAAAAACAAAAAAATGAGTATTTCTGAGATCATTCTATGAGGCCATTATGATCTTGATATAAAACCAGAAAAGGGCAATATGAGAAAAGAACAACATAAACCATTTTCATTCATGATTATATTTGCAAAAATTCAAAATGAAATCCCACCAAATAAAAGGTTGCATGTATACTTAAAAAAGACAAAAAACAAAACAAAACAAAACAAAACCTGTAATTAAATACCCATTTACGATAAAAGCTTTTGTAAACTAGAAGGGAAAATCCTTAATCTCATGAAAGATATCTGTCAAATCTGATAAAGAATATCAAGAAAGGAGGCGGGGCAAGATGGCGGAAGAGTAGGGTCCCCAAGTCACCTGTCCCCACCAAATTACCTAGATAACCTTCAAATCATCCTGAAAACCTACGAATTCGGCCTGAGATTTAAAGAGAGACCAGCTGGAACGCTACAGTGAGAAGAGTTCGCGCATCTATCAAGGTAGGAAGACGGGGAAAAAGAAATAAAGACACAAAAGGCCTCCAAGGGGGAGGGGCCCCACGAGGAGCCGGGCTGAGGCCGGGGCGAGTGTCCCCAGGACAGGAGAGCCCCGTCCCCGAGACGTAGGAGCTGCACCGACCTTCCCGGGCGGAAAGGCCTCCAGGGAGTTGGAGCAGGACCCAGGAGGGCGGGGATGCCCTCAGGCTCCCTGGGACACTAACAGACACCTACGCTCCGGGGAGAGGGCGCCGAGCTCCCTAAGGGCTGCAGCGCACCGCGGGACCCGGAGCAGCTCGGAGGGGCTCGGGCTCCGCGGAAGGGGCTGCGGGGCGGGAGCGCGAATCCAACAGCGCAGACCGGGAGCCCAGGGCGCCGGGGACACACCCAGGATCCGGCCTCCCCCGGGACAGGCAGAGGCCGGGAGGGCCCAGGACAGCAAGGACGCTCCTGCCCCAGCTGAGCAGATCAGCGGCCCCGCCCCGGAGCCTCCAGGCCCTGCAGACGGAGAGCTCCGGAGTTACTGCAGGGGCTGAATCCAGGGCTCCAGAGGTGGCCCCGCCACTGGGGCTGTTCCTCCTGCGGCCTCACGGGGTAAACAACCCCCACTGAGCCCTGCACCAGGCAGGGGCACAGCAGCTCCCCCAACTGCTAACACCTGAAAATCAGCACAACAGGCCCCTCCCCCAGAAGACCAGCAAGAAGGACAAGTTCCAGGGGAAGGCAAGGGACTTAGAGTATACAGAATCAGAAGATACTCCCCCCGTGTTAATGTTTTTCTTCTTTTTGATTTCTGTTTGATTCCCCCACCTTTTTTTTTTTCCTTTCTTTCTTTTTCTTTCTCTTTTTCTTCTTTTTTTCTTCCTTTTTTCTTTTTTCTCTTTCTCTTTTCTTTCCTTCTTTCTCTCCTCTCTTTTTCTCCTTTTCCCAATACAACTTGTTTTTGGCCACTCTGCACTGAGCAAAATGACTAGAGGGAAAACCTCACCTCAAAAAAAAGAATCAGAAACAGTCCTCTCTCCCACAGAGTTGCAAAATCTGGATTACAATTCAATGTCAGAAAGCCAATTCAGAAGCAGTTTTATACAGCTACTGGTGGCTCTAGAAAAAAGCAAAAAGGACTCAAGAGACTTCATGACTGCAGAATTTAGATCCAATCAGGCAGAAATTAAAAATCAATTGAATGAGATGCAATCCAAACTAGAAGTCCTAACGACGAAGGTTAACGAGGTGGAAGAACGAGTGAGTGACCTAGAAGACAAGTTGATGGCAAAGAGGGAAACTGAGGAAAAAAGAGACAAACAATTAAAAGACCATGAGGACAGATTAAGGGAAATAAATGACAGCCTGATGAAGAAAAACCTACGTTTAATTGGGGTTCCTGAGGGCGCCGAAAGACACAGAGGGCCAGAATATGTATTTGAACAAATCATAGCTGAAAACTTTCCTAACCTGGGAAGGGAAACAGGCATTCAGATCCAGGAAATAGAGAGATCACCCCCCCTAAAATCAATAAAAACCGTTCAACACCTCGACATTTAATAGTGAAGCTTGCAAATTCCAAAGGTAAAGAGAAGATCCTTAAAGCAGCAAGAGACAAGAAATCCCTGACTTTTATGGGGAGGAGTATTAATATAACAGAAGACCTCTCCACAGAGACCTGGCAGGCCAGAAAGGGCTGGCAGGATATATTCAGGGTCCTAAATGAGAAGAACATGCAACCAAGAATACTTTATCCAGCAAGGCTGTCATTCAGAATGGAAGGAGAGATAAAGAGCTTTCAAGACAGGCAGGAACTGAAAGAATATGTGACCTCCAAACCAACTCTGCAAGAAATTTTAAGGGGGACTCTTAAAATTCCCCTTTAAGAAGAAGTTCAGTGGAACAATCCACAAAAACAAGGAAGGACTGAATAGATATCATGATGACACTAAACTCATATCTTTCAATAGCAACTCTGAAAGTGAACGGGCTTAACGACCCCATCAAAAGGCGCAGGGTTTCAGACTGGATAAAAAAGCAGGACCCATCTATTTGCTGTCTACAAGAGACTCATTTTAGACAGAAGGACACCTACAGCCTGAAAATAAAAGGTTGGAGAACCATTTACCATTCGAATGGTCCTCAAAAGAAAGCAGAGGTAGCCATCCTTATATCAGATAAACTAAAATTTACCCCAAAGACTGTAGTGAGAGGGGAAGGGGACACTATCTCATACTTAAAGGATCTATCCAACAAGAGGACTTAACAATCCTCAATATATATGCCCCGAATGTGGGAGCTGCCAAATATATCAATCAATTAAAACCAAAGATAAGACATACTTAGATAATAATACACTTATACTTGGTGACTTCAATGTAGCGCTTTCTACGCTCGATAGGTCTTCTAAACACAACATCTCCAAAGAAACGAGAGCTTTAAATGATACACTGGACCAGATGGATTTCACAGATATCTACAGAACTTTACATCCAAACTCAACTGAATTCACATTCTTCTCAAATGCACATGGAATTTCTCCAGAATAGACCACATACTGAGTCACAAATCGGGTCTGAACTGATACCAAAAGATTGGGATCATCCCCTGCATATTCTCCGACCATAATGCCTTGAAATTAGAACTAAATCACAACAAGAAGATTGGAAGGACCTCAAACAGGTGGAGGTTAAGGACCATCCTGCTAAAAGATGAAAGGGTCAACCAGGAGATTAAGGAAGAACTAAAAAGATTCATGGAAACTAATGAGAATGAAGATACAACCGTTCAAAATCGTTGGGATGTAGCAAAAGATGTCCTGAGGGGGAAATATATCACAATACAAGCATCCATTCAACAACTGGAAAGACCTCAAATACAAAAGCTAACCTTACACCTAAAGGAGCTAGAGAAAAAACAGCAAATAGATCCTACACCCAGCAGAAGAAGAGAGTTAATAAAGATTCGAGCAGAACTCAACGAAATCGAGACCAGGAGAACTGTGGAACAGATCAACAAAACCAGGAGTTGGTTCTTTGAAAGAATTAATAAGATAGATAAACCATTAGCTAACCTTATTAAAAAGAAGAGAGAGAAGATTCAAATTAATAAAATCATGAATGAGAAAGGAGAGATCACTACCAACACCAAGGAAATACAAACGATTTTAAAAACATATTATGAACAGCTATACGCCAATAAATTAGGCAATCTAGAAGAAATGGACACATTCCTGGAAAGCCACAAACTACCAAAACTGGAACAGGAAGAAATAGAAAACCTGAACAGGCCAATAACCAGGGAGGAAATTGAAGCAGTCATCAAACCCTCCCAAGACACAAGAGTCCAGGGCAGATGGCTTCCCAGGGGAATTCTATCAAACGTTTAAAGAAGAAATCATACCTATTCTCCTAAAGCTGTTTGGAAAGATAGAAAGAGATGGAGTACTTCCAAATTCGTTCTATGAGGCCAGCATCACCTTAATTCCAAAACCAGACAAAGACCCCACCAAAAAGGAGAATTACAGACCAATATCCCTGATGAACGTGGATGCAAAAATTCTCAACAAGATACTAGCCAATAGGATCCAACAGTACATTAAGAAAATTATTCACCATGGCCAAGTAGGATTTATCCCCGGGACACAAGGCTGGTTCAACACTCATAAAACAATCAATGTGATTCATCATATCAGCAAGAGAAAAACCAAGATGCAGAGAAAGCATTTGACAAAACACAGCATCCATTCCTGATCAAAACTCTTCAGAGTGTAGGGATAGAGGGAACTTTCCTCGACATCTTTAAAGCCATCTACGAAAAGCCCACAGCAAATATCATTCTCAATGGGGAAGCACTGGGAGCCTTTCCCCTAAGATCGGGAACAAGACAGGGATGTCCACTCTCACCACTGTTATTCAACATAGTACTGGAAGTCCTAGCCTCAGCAATCAGACAACAAAAAGACACTAAAGGCATTCAAATTGGCAGAGAAGAAGTCAAACTCTCCCTCTTCGCCGATGACATGATACTCTACATAGAAAACCCAAAAGCCTCCACCTCAAGATTGCTAGAACTCATACAGCAATTTGGTAGCATGGTAGGATACAAAATCAATGCCCAGAAATCAATAGCATTGCTATACACTAACAATGAGATTGAAGAAAGAGAAAATAAGGAGTCAATCCCATTTACAATTGCACCCAAAAGATAAGATACCTAGGAATAAACCTATCCAAAGAGGTAAAGGTTCTATACCCTAAAAACTATAGAACACTTCTGAAAGAAATTGAGGAAGACACAAAGAGATGGAAAAGTATTCCATGCTCATGGATTGGCAGAATTAATATTGTGAAAATGTCAATGTTACCCAGGGCAATTTACACATTTAATGCAATCCCTATCAAAATACCATGGAGTTTCTTCAGAGAGTTAGAACAAATTATTTTAAGATTTGTGTGGAATCAAAAAACACCCCGAATAGCCAGGGGAATTTTAAAAAAGAAAACCATAGCTGGGGGCATCACAATGCCAGATTTCAGGTTGTACTACAAAGCTGTGGTCATCAAGACAGTGCACAAAACAGACACATAGATCAATGGAACAGAATAGAGAACCCAGAAGTGGACCCTCAACTTTATGGTCAACTAATATTCGATAAAGGAGGAAAGACTGTCCACTGGAGGAAAGACAGTCTCTTCAATAAATGGTGCTGGGAAAATTGGACAGCCACATGCAGAAGAATGAAACTAGATCACTCTCTTTCACCATACACAAAGATAAACTGAAAATGGATGAAATATCTAAATGTGAGACAAGATTCCATCAAAATCCTAGAGGAGAACACAGACAACACCCTTTTTGAACTCGGCCACAGTAACTTCTTGCAAGATACATCCACGAAGGCAAAAGAAACAAAAGCAAAAATGAACTATTGGGACTTCATCCAGATAAGAAGGTTTTGCACAGCAAAGGATACAGTCAACAAAACTCAAAGACAACCTACAGAATGGGAGAAGATATTTGCAAATGACATATCAGATAAAGGGCTAGTTTCCAAGATCTATAAAGAACTTCTTAAACTCAACACCAAAGAAACAAACAATCCAATCCTGAAATGGGCAAAAGACATGAACAGAAATCTCACAGAGGAAGACATAGACATGGCCAACATGCATATGAGAAAATGCTCTGCATCACTTGCCATCAGGGAAATACAAATCAAAACCACAATGAGATACCCCCTCACACCAGTGAGAATGGGGAAAATTAACAAGGCAGGAAACCACAAATGTTGGAGAGAATGCGGAGAAAGGGGAACCCTCTTGCACTGTTGGTGGGAATGTGAACTGGTGCAGCCACTCTGGATAACTGTGTGGAGGTTCCTCAAAGAGTTAAAAATAGACCTGCCCTACGACCCAGCAATTGCACTGTTGGGGATTTACCCCAATGATTCAGATGCATTGAAATGCCGGGACACCTGCACCCCAATGTTTATAGCAGCAATGTCCACAATAGCCAAACTATTGGAAGGAGCCTCGGTGTCCATCGAAAGATGAATGGATAAAGAAGTTGTGGTCTATGTATACAATGGAATATTACTCAGCCATTAGAAACGACAAATACCCACCATTTGCTTCAACGTGTATGAAACTGGAGGGTATTATGCTGAGTGAAATGAGTCAATCGGAGAAGGACAAACATTTATGTTCTCATTCATTTGGGGAATATAAATAATAGTGAAAGGGAATAGAAGGGAAGGGAGAAGAAATGGGTAGGAAATATCAGAAAGGGAGACAGAACATAAAGACTCCTAACCCTGGGAAACGAACTAGGGGTGGTGGAAGGGGAGAAGGGCGGGAGGTGGGAGTGAATGGGTGACGGGCACGGAGGGGGGCACTTGACGGGATGAGCACTGGGTGTTATTCTGTATGTTGGCAAATTGAACACCAATAAAAAATAAATTTATTATAAAAAATAAAAGGATATCAAGAACAATGATCCTAATGTAGAAATATTAAAAGTTGACCTTTATTTTTAAATTTTATTTATTTATTTTAAAGAGAAACAAAGAGAGAGAAAGAATAGAGCAAGAATATGAGTGGGAAGCCCAGAGAGAGAGGGAGAGAGAATTTCAAGCAGACTCCATACTGAGGGCAGAATCCAATGGGCAGCTCAAATCCAGGACTCTGAGATTCTGAACTGAGCAAAAACCAAGAGTCAAATATCCAACCAACTGTGCCACCTAGGCACGCCAAAAGTTTTACCTTTAAAATAAGGAACACACTGGGAATGTCTGTGGCTCAGTAGGTTATGCATCTATCTTTGGCTTAGGTCATGATCCCAGGGACCCAGGACTGAGCCCCTTCTCAGCCTCCCTGCACAGTTGGGAGTCTGCTTTTCCCTCTCCCTCTGCCCCTACCTCCCTGTTAATGGTTTCTCTCTGTAAAATGAATAAATAAATAAAATATATTTTATGATTTTAGTTATTTATTCATGAGACACAGAGAGAGGGAGAGAGAGAGAGAGGCAGACACAGGCAGAGGGAGAAGCAGGCTCCGTGCAGGGAACCCGATGCAGGACTCGATCCAGCGACTCCAGGATCATGACCGGAGCTGAAGGCAGAAGCTCAACTGCTGAGCATACCGAATAAATAAAATCTTAATGAAAAAATAAGGAACATGTTAGAGGATATACTTCAGTTTGCATTATATAAGAGGCTCTGTCAGCATAATAATAAAAGTAAATTAAATAAAAAATAGGAAAGGAAAAACTGTAATTTTCACTATACAAAGATAATATCAGTTTTTCTTTAAAAACCAGAAAGATTCTACTGGTAATTTATTTTGAATAATTGTATAATTTAATAAATGGTTGGATATAGGTCCACCTACCAAAATCAAAGGCTTGGTACACTACCACAAATAATTAGCAAAACCCACTTTAAGGTAAAATTCATATTAATAAAAAAACATGGAGTGCTTAAAAGTAAATTTAACAAAAGTATGCAACATCTGTGTGATTAACAAATTAAAAGTATTGCTGAGTGACATTAAAGAAGATCCAAATAAAAGAAGACAGGAAATTTATCATAATAAAGATATCAATTATCTCAAATTAATTTATATATTTACTCAAATTTCAATTATAATACAAACAGCATTGTTTGAAGAACTTGACAAGATGATTAGAAAAAAATTTGTAACATAAAGTTCCAAGTCTAGTCAACTTCTTCTTTTGAGGAAAAATATTCTAGAGAGAAATGTTCTACTTGATAGCAGGATATATTTTGAAGATGTAATAATAAAGCAGTGTGGTCATGGCATAAGCAAAGACAAAATAATCAGTAGAATGTAAGAGCAATCTCAGAAACAGACTCATCATGAATATTTTTGTTATATTAATAAGGAGTTAGGGATCCCTGGGTGGCGCAGCGGTTTGGCGCTTGCCTTTGGCCCAAGGCGTGATCCTGGAGACCCGGGATCGAGTCCCACATCGGGCTCCCGGTGCATGGAGCCTGTTTTCCCTCTGCCTGTGTCTCTGCGCCTCTCTCTCTCTCTCTGTGACTATCATAAATAAATAAAAAATTAAAAAAAAAAAAAGGAGTTATAGATCTGCTGGAACATAACTGCAATTCAATTAATGGAGGTGTGAATAGTTATCTTTAAATAAGAAATCAATTTCAATTGGATTAAACACATAAATGTTAGAAGAAAAATTATGGAAATCTGAATAGAATATGTAGGTGAAAATATTCCTGTGCTCAGAGTGTAGAAGGATATCCTACACAAATTATAAAATGTATCAACTCTTGAAGAAATAATTGATGAAATTGATTATATTAAAATTAAGAATTTCTGGTCAGTAAAGAACTTAAAGAAATAAAAATGGTAAGCCTGAGACTAGAAAAGGTATTTATAGCACATAACCAAAAGGATATTATCTTCAAGAAAATATATGATTAAGGGCAGCCTGGGTGGCTCAGCGGTTTAGTGCCTGCCTTCGGCCCAGGGCGTGATCCTGGAGACCTAATATCGAGTCCCACATCGGGCTCCCTGCATGGAGCCTGCTTCTCCCTCTGCCTGTGTCTCTGCCTCTCTCTCTCTCTCTCTCTCTCTCTCTCTGTTTCTCTCATGAATAAGTAAATAAAACATTTTTTAAAAAGTCATATAATTAAAAAAAAAGAAAATATATGATTATTACAAACAATAAGCAAAAGACAACCAAAGATGTTTTTCTTAAAAAGCAAAAGATGTAAACAGGAATACCCGCGGTGAAACTCATACATCAGTAAATATATGAAGATATTAATGACCTTAACAATATTCATGAAAATATAAATCAAAATCACAATAATAAAGAATTTTATATTCATTCAATTTGTAAAAAACAAGATTTCTTGGTAAAACCAAGATTTGTAAAAACCAAGATTTCTTAGAATATCCACTATAGGAAAGACTACAATATCAATCAAATCTCTTCTATGTTGCCAGTTTAGATGTAAAACTATACAATCACTTTATAAAAAAGTTTGGGGGAAAAAAGAAAGCCCAAGTAGATTATACACAACTTATCTGTATTATAATGGTCAAAAACTACTAAAACTGAACATTTAGGCACAGAGATATATAAAATAATTTAAACAAAGGAGATTAATGAATATCATATTGAAGGCAATACTTACTATGGCAGGATGGCCAAAGGTAAGAATTGTGGAGGATCCCAAAGACAGATGTAAGTTACTTTCAATTTTCTGATTTTCCATTTGGGTGAGTTTACAAGATTTAATTTAATTTTAAATGAATGAATAAATAATTGGATGAATAGGACCATGCATTAACACTGAAGATGGTGTTTCCTGAGATCTATTTTTAAAATGTATTGTGGGAATTGATACTGCAGTATCACAGAGTGTTTGAGTGTCAAGGCAGATCCACATGAATTATAGATATTATGCAACACCAAACTTTACTGACAAGCAAAGAACACAAACAAAGCAAGAATAAATTCAGCAATATCTGTCTCTGGAAGGGCTCCATTATGTCAAGCATAACTTCCCTGAAAATCCCTTTTTCAACAGTGAGATACACTTTTGTTTCAAGATAACAAATGTGTATGGTACAAGTTCATTCTTAATTTTTACACTCCATTTGTTACAGAAACGGGCAACCTGTGTGACTATCTTCCATTCGTCAGTCAACAGCACTACATAAATCTATAAATTTTATATTTATTTCCAATATGCAATCTTGAAATACCATGTGTGTTCTGCTGAAGGGTTCTGAGATTAGAGTTTTTGTCATTATCTTTCTGCTAGTAAATTCCATAAGCTTGTTTAATATGGAGGTTTAGGAAGTCAACAGTACCTTCCAGAGAAAGAAGGGCAGAGTTAGACATGCTGTTAACGTTTTTCTTCCCTGATGGAAATATATCTGTAGGAGAGACTGGGATAATAATTGGGATGGGGATGAGAGACAGTGGAGAGAGGAATCAGAGAGGCATTACAGAAAACATGAGAAAATGGGGAGAAGTCACAGAGGTATGGAGGTTTATGACATGTAACGGGAATTATAATTCTTCACAACACCTTGAGAAAATAATTGGAAATGAAAGTGAATGAGGTTTGCAATGGTTATGAATGGTCCCAAACTCTCCATGGCTCAACTCATTGTTGAGCAACATCACCAGTCAGCATGGAAACATGCCAATCTTTTGACAAAGAAAAAAGCAAGCAAATTGGAGAAAACATGAAATAGGGAATGGAACTTTTGTGTGAAAGTTGTATAATGCTGCTTCCATTTATATCTCATTGGCTAAGTATGTCACATACTCCAACCTCACAATGGCGTATTACATCTGTCTCATAGGGTACCATTATACCACATAGCAATATGCCAGGATGCATAATCATTTTACAGTTGATAGGTGATCAAATGATTGGAAGCAATAATACAATCTACCACTGGGAAATGCTACAAAGAAAAAGTTCGACAGAAATACAACAGTACAGTTTTTAGTGCTAGGCCATATACATGACATTATAGCATTTGAATATTCTAAGTAGGCAAGTTAAAAGGACTGTATTTGATTTTTAGAAACATCCCTCTTGCAGCTGCGTAGAGGATGAATCAAAGGGGAGACGTTCTAAAGACATACTGGTTAAAAAACAATTGTATGAATATAGACTATAGTAGTGGAGATTGTTGGGCAAGCGTAGATACAAGATATATTAAGGAAGAATGGCTATAATCTGTGAGACCTAACAACCAATTAGTTCTAGGTAGGGAATGCACAACAAAATAATTTGACAGAAACTACAAGATTTCTGTGCCATACACCATGTTGGATACCAAAAACCATTTGATAAGGTACGAAATAGGTTTAGGTGGGAAAATATGACAGTAAGACAGATAAGTTCCTGACCTTTGGAAAATGTTTGGATCGTAGATATATATTTTGAATTTAGGTATGTAGGTAGATAATTAATACTATGTGATTGAATAAGATAGGCCTCTGATTTTCTCTCTTTATATACAAGCCCCACACAAAGGAGAGAACACAGAGTAACATCAATACTGAGAGATCATAAAGTAAAGAGAATCCCATAAAGCGAGCCGAGGAAAGAAAACTATTAATGAGTAGATAAACTGAGTACAGTGATATCATGGAAACCAATGGAGGAAAATTTTCAAAGTATATAAGCCACATGAAATGCTGGTAAGAGGTTATACAAGATAAAAACTTACAAGTGTCCAGTAGATTGGTCATCTTTCCCTTTTTAAATGAAGTGAAAGCACAGAAAACAGGATGTGGTTGGTACCTTGAGGAATATAGGTTGGTGCTAAGGAAGTAAAAACACCTCAGACAAAGGGCAAGAGTAAAGTAGGGCAAAAACTACAGAGAGAGCAGTATACTGTTGTTGTTAAGTTAGGAGAGTCTGCAGTATATGTTAGAGATTTGGTAAACTCATTATAGAGGAAAATGGTTGAAAATACAGGCAAGAGAGGATGACAAAATGGACAGAGACCAAAGAAAATGCAAGGGAATCAGATGAAGAATCCAGGTAGAAGAATTACCAGTCATTAAAAAATGAATTGACTTGGTTACTCCATGCTTTGTTAAAAGTATATTATTTCAGGGGTATTCAATCTTTTCTGAAAAGGGCCAGATGGTAAATACTTTTGGCTTTGGGGCCATACAGCCTCTGTTGCAACTACTCAGCTCTGCCATTGTAGCAAAAGGCAGTCATACACAAAACATAAATTAATGGGTGTGCTTTTATTTAGAGAAACAGATCTTTGGCCATAGTTTACTGGTCCCTATATTATATTACTAAATCTCTCCAAGGAATTAGAAGGAAGATTGCTCTATATTCTATAATACAGTAAATAGAGTCCAGAGATCCTGATTTCAAAAACAAATTCAAGGTAAACTTTTTTAACATAAATTCATGGGTATGTTAAAATAACTGGTTAATTCAGGAAACTTTAATTTTGGGTTATGTACAGGCCTATTTCTCACTGAGGCAGCTTTTTTCCGAATGACATAAGCTTGTTTGTTTCCTTTAGAATCAGTTTGTTTCCTTTAGAATCAGTAATCAAGAAGTTAAAATCCTCCCCAACAATTATTAAGCATGTCATCTTGACATAAATAAATAAAAAGGGTTTACTTGGTTATTTTTTTTAATCTGAACAACGCTGACTTCTAATTAAATCAGTATGCTTGCTAATTTTGAGTAGAGGACACTCACCTTAACTACAGAACTTTGGTAATGATCATTTCCCAAAAAGAGTCACAAGAAATATAAAAGACGTGCAAACATATGTGTCCATTGTCTGCCCCCAGTAGACCCTCCATACAAGTTTTTCCTTTGATATGAACCTGTCCTCCAATAGGGTATAAAAGACCAATTTTCTTCTCTTTCCACAGCTGCGACAAGGTTACTTGGAACACTCCCTATTGACACCATAAAGCCTTGAGCTTTGCGTGTGAGAGCTAGGGGACCTCTTGAGAATAGAGATACTTTTATACCTGTTGATAAAGATAAGAAACTATTTTGGAAAAAAAAAAGAAACTATTTTGGACTCAGTCAAAAGGAAAAAATAATGTACCATGAAAAAGTATTCTCCCAAACATTAAAAAATCCAAAAAGAATTTTACTTTCCAGGTCCCACACATCAACATGTCAATGATTTCATTCACTGGGTGTGTATTAAGTGATTAAAAGTCTCTCTCTACTTAAGGAAGATTTCTGAATCCCTCTGCTCTGCTGAATAAATCCATCCCATATTGATGTTTTTACTTTGCATTTCTCTGTCAAGTCTGGACATCCTCTGGACCACACTACTGTGTACCTCAAATTAAATAATCTCCAGCTTGTTTCCTACATCTGTTATCATGATTATGCTTTTGTATCACCAATTTTGTTTGGTTTTTTTTTTGTACTGATAAGGAAAGTGATACTCAGAGACAGTGAACTAGTGCCATAGACTATGAACAAAATTAAGGAGTCCTTCAAACTTCGATTTATGTAGCAGAATTCGATGAGCTCAGATAATTGTTAGCTCACTGCATTTTTCTAGTCTATCACATATCTGGCACAGAATAGAGGCAAATATAGGTATAAAATTCACTACCTGGTGTAAACAAACGAGAGTCGCAAAATCTCACAAAGACATCATACATGTTCTCTCTGACCATCAGAATAGAAATACTTTGAAAGAAGTGACATAAAATCAGAGATTCTATCTGAAATAGGCCTTATAAGTCATGTATAATTTATTCTCTTCATGTAACAGTTGAGAAAATTGAGACCTAGGGAGGAGACATTACTTGCTAAAGGTCCTGAAGCTACATGGTGTCAAATCCAGGATTGAGGCCCCTAACCCAGCACTCTGTTCACATGATCAGACTCCCTCTAACACGTAGGAGATACAGAAAACTTAGGACATCATCTTTCCTTGCTGTTGGATTTTTGATGGCATCAAGTGTAGGGGACAGTTGTCTTCATAAAGATTGAAAATCGGTGGTTTAATTAAGGAAACAAGCAACTGATAAATGCAAACAAAAGGAATTTATGAATCAAATCATAATTGGATTGCATCAATATTTTTCATTTGTAAATAGCAACCCATTAGAAGCTTTTGCAATCAATTGTGTGGATAACAAGCAGATTTTTCAAAAAGATTTTATTTATTTATTCATGAGAGACACAGACAGAGAGAGAGGCAGAGACACAGGCAGAGGGAGAAGCAGGCTCCAAGCAGGAAGCCTGATGTGGGACTCGATCCCAGGTCTCCAGGATCACGCCCCGGGCTGAAAGCGGTGCTAAACCACTGAGCCACCCGGGCTGCCTGCGAGCAGATTTTTAATAAAATAGGAAAGAGGCAAACCAAAAGAAACTCTTAAGGACAGAGAACAAACTGAAGGTTGATGGAGAGAGGTGACAGGAGAAGGGCTAAATGGGTGATGGGTGTTAAAGAGGGCACTTGTTATGATGAGCACTGGGTGTTGTATGCAAATGATGAATAGATAAATTTTACTCCTGAAACCAATATTATACAATATGTTAACTAACTAGAATTTACAAAAAAACTTGAAACATAAAACAAACAGGAAAAAAAGTATAGAACAAATATTATCAGAAAGATTCACATTTAGTACATTTTCATGAAATTCTTGTTTCAATTACAGATAACGTTTATATATATGTATACTGTTGTGATGCAAATTCTATCACTCACCTGGCATCAGAAGAAAACTATTTGAAAATCACTGGACTACACTACATCAATGGGACACAGGAGTTCACCAGCACTACACAGCAACACAGTAGAAATTGCTATAAGAGTCAAGAAAGAAACTTTGATGCTGCAGTTGTCACCTCAGTAGTTTTTGATCTGGATTCTACTGGGGGAAGGTTCCTTCTGGTCTTTGCCTGCCCTTCTTTGGCACAGATATAGGGATTCAAATACAGCTCAGCTATCCCCCACTTCATAAATCTAGACTCAGGGTCCTTGCAAGAATACAGAATGATATTACTACTGCTCTAATAGAAAGTTCGGCTCCACTTAATAAGTTTAGAGGAAAGAGATGATAAGAGCAAGATGCCCTCCGAACTGCAGAGAAGAAGCAGCACTCAAAAAACAGAGGCAAACATTGTGCCAAGCAATGGGGCATAGCCTTCTGGTGATGGCAAAGAACATTAGAGGTGAGCCATTTAATCCAAGAGGAGTTGACATCCCCTGGAGCACAAAAAAAAAAAAAAAAAAAAAAACAGAGGAAAAAAGGCAGAGATGCCATCTACTTATTTCAAATCTGCAGTGATTTATGGAAACATTTTCAGTTTTTCCCCACTGAATATATATGTGATTTTTATCTTAGTCCTCCCATTTTAAATGTATATTTTCTACACAGGACTAGATATATGGAAAAAAATAAAAGAAAGTAAGGCATACAGACTGGGAAGATACTTAAGACTATTTGTGGGGTCCCATCACAGATATAAATCTGATAAACCAAAAAAAATTTTTTAAAAAATCTGATAAACCGGGACGCCTGGGCAGCTTAGTTGGTTAAGCATCCGACTCTTGGTTTTGGCTCAGGTTATAAACTCAGGGTTGTTGGATCCAGCCCTGCCTTAAGCTCCACACTCAAGCATGGAGTCTGCTTGTATCCTCTCACTCTGCTCCACTCACTGCTCACTCTCTCTCAAATAAATAAATAACTAATTTTTTCCAAAAAAACTGATAAACTAATTTTGAGTAATTTTTGGTGTAGGGGCTCACAAATTCTTCTCAATCATGCACAGAGTTCTTCTCTGAGAGACTTTCAAAAAATTGCAGCTGACACTAGAGAAAACTGACCGCAAATTGCCGATCTTAATATTAAATTTTCATTTCTATATCATTGCTCATCAACAATTCCACAGGAGGGAAGAGGTGGGTATTGTGTCTACTAAAATTTTCCCTCCCAATCTCAACATGTAGCAAATGGAAAGGTGATTCCTTTCATGCAAAAAGCGAGAATGAGTATGAGAGTCAACTGTAAATTCAGAAAGAAGCAAACACAGGAGTAAAGGATAATAATAAGCTAGACCCTTGGCCAGGACATAACCAGAATTTACCTTACTAAACTCTCACTTGGTACTGTTATGCAGGGAGAAAGGCAAAAGTTAGTATTAGGGGAAGCCCTTGATGAAGCAAACTAACACAGTCTCATTCATTTCTATATGTCATACGGCCCACCGTACTTGGCTTCCTACTGCTCTTAGTCAGCCTCTCTGCTCCCTCTATTTCATGGCTCTTACTCCTTCCTCTCAGGTTTCATTAACAAGTAACAGGAAACAGACTATTCCAGAGTCATGAGATATCCATCTCTACAAAAAACTTTTGAGTTAGGGAATATTTCTACTACTGATTTAGGTGTCTTCCTTACTCACTTTGGAAAATCAGGATGTTAGAGGCATCAAAGGACATATATAAGTTTTCCCAACTCAAATGTACTTATTGTCTACTCCTGTAATACTTAGGAGGATATGTGTTAATTTTATTAATTAATTTCAGCTGAGGAAAAATAAATTGTAATACTTAAAATATGCATTCTAAAGGTTTCATTTAAAAGTCAACTATCATACAAGTCTCTACATTATTTTAACTCAATATTGAATATTTACCACTATACCACAGTAAAAATTATACTATGTACCTCTCCTACCAAACTCTTAAAATTCATGTTCTCTGGATCCAGTGTTCCAGTACGTTGCTCTCACCATCTCTGGCAGAGCCTCTCCCTTCCCTCCTAAATCCTTTAAGGTGCCTGTTATTCCTGGCTTCCTGAAATTCAGAATGATAAAGTTCAATTCCAATAGCATAAATAGTTTGAACTTAACAGAAATTTGTCTCCACGTTCCAGAGAATTTTATTACTTCTAATAGGGATATATAATATAGCTTATGGTGGTTCAACTTGTGACAATTTTTGACAGTGATAAAAGCAAACAGTACTATGAGGTAGGTGGATAAAGAGTATCAAAATCTCAATCAGTGCATCCTCAATCAATCTCGAAAAAATGCACAAGCTAAGTAAAATACATGTGTATCCTATGTAAATACAGTTGTAAGACAACTCCTTTACCTACCTTCCAACCAGATGGCTGAGTTTTCAGCCTCTTCTATAGAGTAAGACTGGAAAAACCATGTGTTTAGGCAGAAGTTTACTGGGTTCGTAGTAGTATGAGTTTTATGGGGTAGAGAAGGACACCAGAGTAGATGGGCTAGAGGCTGGCTACATTATAAAAGAGGGATCCTCCCATCCATTCAGTCCATGATCAAGTGCTAAAGAGCTTAGCAGAAGCACATGTAATTGAGGCAAGTTTCATAACCAAATCCAGTTCAGGAGGCCAAGAGAGTGTGTAAATATCTGTGTATATATATATATATATATATATATATATATATATATATATATATATAATAAGCATCTTTCCCACACATATTTTTATTTCTGGAAGATGTCTGTAGGAAAAAGATCTCTGGAGGGGGGGCAATAATGGAACCTGATACACAAGTGATTAACTTACTTTAAAAAACTATTTATGTATTTTTTTTTAGGGACAGAGAGCACACACACAAGAGCAGGGGATTAGGGGCAAAAGAAGAGGGAGAAACTCTTTCTTTTTTTTAAGATTTTACTTATTTATTTTCAAAGACAGTGTGACAGCATGTGTAAATGGGAGGACGGGTAGAGGGAAAGAGAGAATCTCAAGCAGACTCAACATTGAGTGCAGAGCCCCATGTGGAGCTCGATCCATGACCCTAAGAGATCATGACCTGAGCCAAAATCAAAAGTTGGACGCTTAACTGACTGAGCCACCCAGGTGTCCTGCAACATAATTATAATGTATTTTTTAAAATTCTATAGTAAGAGAAACACCCGGGTGGCTCAGTGGTTGAGCGTCTGCTTTTGGCTCAGAGCGTGATCCCGAAGTCCCAGGATCGAGTGCCCTGTCGGGCTCCGAGCATGGAGCCTGTTTCTTCTCACTCTGCCTGTGTTTCTGCCTCTCTCTCTGTGTCTCATGAAAAAATAAGTAAATAAATCCAAAAAATTCTATAGTAAGTGAATTTTGTCATTTTACAGGTGCAACTTAATTAAATTCTTATACTATACTCTCTACTAAGGCAGAAACATGTTAATTTACATTAGGAGTTTGGGACCATATAATTAAATGGAAAGGTTTTCATTCCTGAAAAGAGATGTAGGAAATACTTTTTTGAGATTTCAGTGCAATACAGAATTTGAAGGCTAAAAGACATATAGGACTGAAGAGGCTTTTATACTTCCCATATATTTAATGACTATATGCAAAGGGCATTCTATAAGCAAAGTATTGCACTAACAATAATAGAACCTTATGCTACCAAGTTAAGATTTCACATCAGTTGCAAAGTTAACTTTAGATGGGATAAAATTAGGATATTATATTTTAAGAAATATGACCCCAAGTAAATGATATATTTTCTCCACATGTATCTATAGAAGTCACATTCACTCCAAACTATCCATATCATAAGTAATTTACGTACTATAATAACACAGCCACTACTCAAAAATACACCTTTAAAGCTTTCTTAATACTTTCAGGCATTTTAGCATCTATTTGAATACCCTCAATTGTAGCAAACCTTCACTCTTTGAAGATGGATTTCACTGATGGGAAAAAATATGCAGTCATATAAAACCATAATTTGATTAAAAAAATGGAAGATCAAACTAAATACTATGTTTTGCTCAAAATCATTTCAAATAAGACATTCTATAAGCCAGAAAATCATCATGTTGAAGAATCCAGTCACAAGATGTAAAATTCTTCCAAAATTCCTATACAAGATTGATAGGACATTTGACCTCATTAAACAAATATTGATGAAATGCCATTTATTTCAAACTAAAAGAAGTTCATATTAATTTGTTTTATATACCCATTGGTTCAGACACAAAAATCTCCTTGAATAATGTAAGACTTGGACACCATAGACACAGTGGCATTATTTTCATGTCATTCTAAAAACATGACGTTACAGAAGCTATATTCTCCCCAAATTAATTAACGTTGTCTAACTTCACTTAAAATGAGCAGAAATCACATCAAGTGTTGAATATCTGTTATTTTTATGCATTCCTCTATATGTGTTCTTTGCTGCATTGAAATTTTAATAATAGTACTGACTTCTTTCATGGTGAGATTCAACTGCTTCTTTATCTGATAGTAAATCCTTGGCCATATTTTTCACAATTACCTTCAAGAATAAGCTAAAACTTGATGTCTCACCAGGACTGTCTCTTCTGCTGCCTTTAAACATGGGACATTGAATCTCCATATTCAGCGACCTTAAAATATACATAAAATGAAATCTAGCAATTCTATCTTGACAATATATCCTAAGGAGTTAATCTCAAATGCAGATCATTTTTTATCCTCAAATGTGTTCAATACAATATTTAAAACGAGTCTCATTTGTTCTAAATTTAAGAAACTCAACTAAACCTAACTTTAGGAATGAGGAGATTATTAATTCATTAATCCAAAGAAGGATTGAACAACCAAGCATAAAAAGGATGTGGCAGCAACTTTGATCAGGAGCAAAGACAGCAGGAATTAAAATGCTGTATCTTAAGTCTATTTTTTTTATGAATATATGTTGGATTGCCTTTCTCCACAAATCAGCCCCTTCCATAAGACCTTATTTGAAAATGCCAACAGCTGCCAAAATGTTTAACTTATACTTTCAGCCATAACAAAAATAATGTTCTATTAGTTTATAAATTCAAAAGCTCAAGGAAAGGAAATACTTAGCCAAGCTTGATATCAGGTGCTAACACCTTGATCTCTCAACTATGGCCTAGATGATAGGACATGCAGGAATTTAACGCCTTTGGTAACAAGAGAGCTAAAATAGGTAGGAGTAAATCTCAGAAAAAGGGAAAGATACTGGACAAGACAGTAATAGGTACCTGGTAAAAGTATAAATATTACAAACACCTCTGATGGCCAAGAATTTTTGATTTGTTAAAGAAATTAGGATACAAATGTTTAATGGAATTTCTAAAACCATTAAATGTAATTAATTTTTTTTTAAACAAACTACATTAAATACTTCAAAAACAAATATTTTTTAATGTTTTACTAGATAGGATCAAGAAACACATATAAGGAATTATCTTAATTATACAAAACAGTTCACGGGAAAAATTGCAAAAACATTTAAAATACAAACAGATATTGACTATTGGTGACCTTTATTTGTTTTATGCATGTTTTTACTTTATGATTTTCCAAAACTATCTAAGACTTGTTACTTTAAAAAACAGAACAAAAACATACAATGCTGCTAAATAAACATTCTTACATTTGACATTATCCATCTCCATCTTGTAAACCAGTAAATTCACACTTTGAGATTTAACTTCACATGCAATTTGATAAAAATTGTTACTCAAAATAATGGTCATTCATTTTTTAAACTTGTCATGGAACAATATGCATTTCTAGTTTTTACAACTGACAGCACGGCATGGAGTGAATGACTTAAAAAACTGCTGTTGCATGATGGAATCTGTCAAAATAAGTACCTGCAATAAGTAAACACATTCTTCCTCTCTCCACAAGTCTTAAATTAAATTCCATAATAGTGGGTTATTCAACCTGTGTGTCTTACCACTTGCTTTTAAATTTTCTGTGAAGAACAACATGTTCTGATATATATTTCTAAGTTATTTATATTTAACATTTGTAATAAAGAGAATTACTTATAATAAAAAGCATAATCATGAAATGACACCTACATGTCAGTAGGAGAAAAGGAATAAATGAATGAGAGTGGTTTTCATTATAAAATATGGTTCATAATAGGATTCCATTAAATTATCACCATCAATATTTTTGAAAATGATGTTATTCAGGAAAAATGCACATTAAATGAGGGCATCAACTTTATAAAATGAGGTCCATCAATGTATAGGAAGTAAGATATCAAAACTTATAGTGTCACTGCCACGTAATTGAGAAGTTACAATATTCTTAGTACATTGTTACTTAGATCTCATCTATGGAAGCAAGAGTATGAGAAAGGAGAGAGATTGGAAACTTATGTTTAGTGCCAAAACTGTGCTATTGTTCATTTCATCCTCACGAGAGTTATATGAAATATATACTACTGTACTGGTTTTACAGATAAGAAAACAAACACTCATGAAAGTTGAATAATTTTCCCAAGCTCAAGAATCTAAAATATGACAGATCTGGGATTCATACTTAGAAACTTCTAATTGACTACCCATAAGATTTTCACTGTATCAGCTCTTGATATGTGGAAACCAAATATCAGGTGTGATTCAAACAACTTAAAATTAAGTATAGTAATAATACAATACTATTTTATAACATTGATTTAGAGTTCACAAGGGCTTATGTCTATATCTCTCTACATTTCTTCCATTTGCTTGGATATGGTATACAACAGAAGCTTCATCACACCTTAAAACTAAGAAGTCCATATGAGACTTCTGATTTTCCTTCTGTTAAATCTGGACCATGCAAAGCTACTCTATACTTAGTAATGGCACCACCAATGTACCAAGTTGCCTATGCCAGAAAGCTGTGTGTGATCTTGGATCATCACAAATATATCACCCATATCAATTCGTGAAAAGTTATACTGAATCCACCAACAAAAGAACTCTTGCATCTGTCCTTTTATTTCTATGTCCACTGCTATAACATTAGTGTAAGGTACTAATCATCATCACTTTCCAGGACTATTGCAACAGCCTACTTAGAGTGTATACCACTTCTACTTTTACCCCTTCCTGCCATAGAACAAAGAGAATCTTTTTAAAATATTAGTAATTTTGATATATTTACTTTGAGGAAATTCCTTAAAAATATGAGAGATTTACCATGGCCATAACTGTGATAATATAGTAATATAAAAATGTTAAAAAAAAAAAATGGATCCCTGGGTGGCGCAGCGGTTTGGCGCCTGCCTTTGGCCCAGGGCGCAATCCTGGAGACCCGGGATCGAATCCCACGTCGGGCTCCCGGTGCATGGAGCCTGCTTCTCCCTCTGCCTGTGTCTCTGCCTCTCTCTCTCTCTGTATGACTATCATAAATAAATTTTAAAAAAATAAAATAAAATAAATAATAAAAATGTTGATTTTCTTCATATTTATATATAAACAATCCAATTGTAATAAAAGGCTACCAATAATGTATTAGAAAGCTGATCTTAAGATCTTAAATTTTTATAAAATGAGAAAAGTCTAAAAATAGGAAAAATATTTTTAAAAAAATATTTAAAAGTGGGGTGGGATTATTGCCCTGATAGATACTAAGTTAAGAACCCAGGTGCCCAGTAATTGGGGTACCTGGGTGGCTCAGTGGGTTAAGCATCTGACATGGTTTCAACTCAGGTTGTGATTTCATGGGTCCTGGGATTGAGTCCCACATTAGGCTCCACACTCAGCAAGGAGTGCGCTTGAAGATTCTCTCCCTCTGGCCCTGCCTCCTCTCTGTCTCTCTAAAATAAATAACTCTTTATTTTAAATAGTCAATTTAGCAATATTCACAAATCAATCAATGTGATATACCACACCAACATAAGGATAAAAATCATATGATCAATGCTCTCAATAGATGAAGAAAAAGTATTTGACAAAGCACAGTATCCATTTGTGACAAAAACCCTCAATAAGCAGCCCTGGTGGCCCAGTGGTTTAGCACCACCTTCAGCCCAGGGTGTGGTCCTGGGGGCCCAGGATCGAGTCCCACATCAGGCTCCCTGCATGGAGCCTGCTTCTCCCTCTGCTTGTGTCTCTGCCTATCTCTCTCTCTCTCCCTCTCTCTCTCTCTCTCTCTCTCTGTGTGTGTGTGTGTGTCTCATGAATAAATAAGTAAAATCTTTAAAAAAAACCCTCAATAAAGTAAAGATAGAAGGAACATACCTCAACATCATAAAGGCCATATACAAAATACTCACAGCTAATAGTGTTAATAGGGAAAAAAATGAGAGCTTTTCCTCTATGGACAAAAGCAAGACAAGTATTTCCTCTCTCATCACTGCTATTTAACATAGCACTGGAGTCTAGCCTCAGCAATCAAGCAACAAAATTAAAAAAGGGCATCCAAATTGGCAAGAAAGAAGCCAAACTTTCACTATTCACAACACTCTAAGTAGAAAACCTGAAAAATTCCACGAATAAATTGCTAAATCTTATACAGAAATTCGGTAATGTCAAAAAATCAATGTAAAGAAATTTGTCGCACTTCCATATACCAGGAATGAAGCAGCAGAAAGAGGAAGCAAGGCAGGATCCCATTCACAGTTGCACCAAAAACCATAAGATACCTATGAATAAACCTAACCGAAGAGATAAAGATGTGTAGTCTGAAAACTATAGAAGACTTATGAAAGAAATTGAAGAGGACACAAAGAAATGGAAAAACATTACATGCTCATGGATTAGGAGAACAAACATTGGTAAATTGTCTATACTACCCAAGGCAATCTACACTCTTAATGCAATACATATCAAAATACCATGAACATTTTTCACAGAGCCAGATCAAATAATCCTAAAATTTGTATGGAACCACAAAAGACCCTGAATAGCCAAAGTAATCCTGAAAAATAAAAGCAAAACTGGAGGTATCATGATTCTAGACTTCAAGCTATGTTACAAAGCCAATATGGTACTGGTACAAAAACAGACATATAGATTAATGGAACAGAATTGAAAACCCAGAAATAGAC
This sequence comes from Canis lupus baileyi, assembly GCF_048164855.1. NCBI lineage: Eukaryota > Metazoa > Chordata > Mammalia > Carnivora > Canidae > Canis > Canis lupus. Next base: position 30,461,885 of record NC_132876.1, read on the forward strand.
CCACAGCTATATGGCCAAATAATCTTCGATGAAGCAGGAAAGAATATCCAGTGGAAAAGAGTCTCTTCAACAAAGAGTGTTGGGAAAACTGGACAACATGCAAAAGAATGAAACTGGATGACTATCTTACAATATTAACAAAAATTGATTCAAAATGGAGGAAAGATCTAAATGTGAGACAGGAAACTATCAATATCCTAGAGGAGAATATAGACAACAACCTCTTCGACCTCAGCTGTAAACTTATTAGACATGTCACCAGAAGCAAGGGAAACAAAAGCAAAAATTAATTATTGGGGCCTTCGTCAAGATAAAAAGCTTCTGCACAGCAAAAGAAACAATCAAGAAAAGGAGAATATAGACAACAACCTCTTCGACCTCAGCTGTAAACTTATTAGACATGTCACCAGAAGCAAGGGAAACAAAAGCAAAAATTAATTATTGGGGCCTTCATCAAGATAAAAACCTTCTGCACAGCAAAAGAAACAATCAAGAAAACTAAAACTTAACCTTTGGAATGGGAGAAGATATTTGCAAATGACATTTCTGACAAACAGCATACAAAATCTATAAGGAAACAATCAAATTCAACGCACAAAACCCAAATAATCCAGTTAAAAAATGGGCAGAAGACATGAATAGACATCTTTCCAAGGAAGGCATGCAGATGTCTAACAGATCCATGAAAAGATACTCAACATCACTATTCATCAGGGAAATACAAATTAAAACTACAATGAGCTATCACTTCAAAATTGTCAAATTGGCTAAAATTAGTAATACAAAAACAACAGATGTTGGTAAGGATTCAGAGAAAGAGGAACCTTTTAACACTATTGGTGGGAGGGCAAACAGGTGCAGCCATTCTGAAAAACAGTATGGAGTTTCATAAAAAGTTAAAAATAGAACTATCCTATGATCCAGCCATTGTACTAATACATATTTACCCAATGGAAAGAAAAATGCTGGTTTGAAGGAACACATGCACCTCGATGTTTATAACAGCATCACAAATAATAGCCAAATTATGGAAAAAGTTCAAATGTTCATCTGCAAATAAACAGAAAAGAAGTTGTATATATACAATAGAATATTACTCAGCTATCAAAAAGAATGAAACCTTGCCATTTGCAACAACGTGGATGGAAATAGAGTATACTATGCTAAGCGAAATAAGTCATATAGAGAAGGACAAATACTATGTAATTTCCACTCATATGTGGAATTTAAGGGAAAAAAAAACAAAAGAACGTATGGGGAGAAACAAGAAAGGCAAAGCATAAAACAGACTCTTAACTCTGTACAGAGAACAATGTGAGGGTTGCTGGAGGGGAGGTAGGTGGGGGGGAAGGGTTATATAGGTGATGCATATTATGGAGGGCACTTGTAATGAGTACTGGGTGTCAATGCAAGTGATGAATCACTAAATTCTACTGCTGAAAATAATATTACACCATATGTTAACTAGCTGGAATTTAAATTAAAAATTTGAGAGAAAAAGCCAATGTAACAAAAGCAATTTATGTAAGGTACTGACAGACAAAAAGAACAGAGGTGGTATAACAAATCTGTGAAAAAACAAATTATTTAGTAAATGTCTTGATAAAAGTTGTTTACTCTATGGAGAATAATAGAAGTTTATATCTATCTCACAAAATTTTTAAAAAGCTAAAAGTGGATGAACTACAAAAGGATAAAATTATAATGATAATAAAATTATATGAGACTGTCTTTATGATCTTGATGGAAAAAAGACTTCTTAAACAAGATTTTTATTTCTTTTTTTTTTAATTTTTATTTATTTATGATAGTCACAGAGAGAGAGAGAGAGAGAGGCAGAGACACAGGCAGAGGGAGAAGCAGACTCCATGCACCGGGAGCCCGATGTGGGATTCGATCCCGGGTCTCCAGGATTGCGCCCTGGGCCAAAGGCAGGCGCCAAACTGCTGCGCCACCCAGGGATCCCTTATTTCTTTTAAGATTTTATTTATTTACTTCAGAGAGAGAGCAAGCATGAGCAGGTAGGTGGAGGGGCCGAGGGAGAAGCAGACTCCCTGCTGAGCAGGGAACATGATAAGGGCTCAATCCCAGGACACTGGGATCATGACCTGAGCTGAAGGCAGATGCTTAACTGGATAAGCCACCCAGGTGACCCCTTAAACAAGATTTTTTTTTTTAAATGCAATGGAAAAAAGAGGAATGAAACTATCTCATACAAGATTTCAGTTAAAAGAAAGTGAAGTTAACTTCATTCAAAAGTTAATAGGGAATCCTGAGTGGCACAGTTGGTTGAGAATCCCACTCTTGGTTTGGGCTGAGGTCATGATCTCAGGGTTGTGAGATGAAGCCCCATGTTGGGCTCTGCACTCAAGACAGAGTCTGCTTTCGGGACAGAGTCTGCTTAAGTCTCCCTCTATTTCTTCCTCTGTCCCTCACCTCTGCCATCCTCTCCCCTCTAAAATAAATAAACTGTAAATAAAAAATAAGAAAAAGAAAAAAGTTAAAAGGTAACAGATTAGTAGAAGACATATACGAGATTTAAAACAAAAAGAGAGGGGCAGCAGGGTGGCCAGTCAGTTAAGTGTCTGACTATTGGTATCAGCTCAGGTCATGATCTCAGAGTCATGGGATCAAGCCCTGCATCAGGCTCTGCATTCAGGGTAGAGTCTGTTTGTCCCCCACTCTCTTCCCTTCTCCCCACTCTCTCAAATAAATACATAACATCTTTTTTAAAAATTAAAAAATAAAACAAAAAGGGATTTATATATAGAATACATAATTGCTACAAAATAACACCAAGGCACAATATTTAATTTAAAAGGGTCAAGCAATATGAATAATTTTAAGAATGAGAAAACACATACCTAATACATAAAGAAATACTTAACCCTTCTAATCAAAACAATGCATATAGAATTAGTGATACTTCTTTATTTTTTTAAGATATTTATGTATTTATTCATGAAAGACACACAGAGAGGCAGAGACATCGGCAGAAGGAGAAGCAGGCTCCATGCAGAGAGCCCAATGCAGGTCTCAATCCCGGGACTCTGGGATCATGATCTGAGCTGAAGGCAGATGTTCAACCGCTGAGCCACCCAGATGTCTGTGACACTTCTTTATATACAACAGATTCACTAAATCAGAAAGTGCTATAATATTAAAAGTTGATGAGGATATAGGAACTCTGATGTACTGTTATGTTCATCTATGCTTATAAAAGCATTCTGGATTTATTTAATGAAATTAGCTATGTGTATGTTCTATGCCACAGGAATCTGGAAGAAAATCAAATAAAGATCCAAAGGGCAACATATAAGGGAGGTAATTCACAGTGTTAATTGGAAGCAGGATCTTGGAATTAACTTAGGTAGCAAAACAAGGGAAAAGGCTATATAAAATGTAAAAGGAATATAATGAAATACTAAGAACCAATTAAAAGTGAAAAGTTTGGATTATAAAATCAAAGCATAATAGTATTTTCATAAAATTAAAACACACACATGAATCAGAACTATATAGGGTGCCTGGGTAGCATAGTTGGTTAAGCATCTGACTCCTGGTTTTGGCTCTGGTTATGATCTCAGGGTTAAGAGATTGAGCCCCTTGTGGGGCTACATGCTGAGTGTGGAATCTGCTTAAAGTCTCCCTCTACCTCTCTCCCTCTCCTTCTGCCCCTCCCCATAAACATGTTCTCTCTCTCTCTCTCTCTCTCTAAAAAGAGAAAAGGAAAGGAAAAAGCCCCAATACTGTATAATTTGAAAAACACACATATATCCCCCCAAAATGATATGGAAGCTGGGCTGAAAGCACTTAATTTAAATACACTGCAATAGAATTAATGATGGAGGGAAGAGAAGGGGATTTTTATGTAGAACAAAGGGCAAAATAAAAAGTGATCTACAAGAAAACATCAACCTACCACAGATACAAATGCTGATGGTGTAGTAGGAAGTGAACAATATGACAAACTGATTTTTATGTACTTGAAATCTAAATAATTTTTTAAAACCATGGTATTATTAACTTGCATTAAAATGCCTCTTTAATGAATGCTTGTAGAAAGAATTAAAATGGCCAAAGCAAAAAGTAAAATTGTCAGGAAGAATGTAAATCAAAATGTTACCAATTATCTTGATAATAGAAATAAGTGAGGCTTATATCTCATATTAATTTATTCCTTATAAATATTCATGTTGATGGGGTTATCTGTTTAGTTAAAAATGAAAGTATGCATTTATAAAATAAAAATAAAATTATTTCCATTTTTGCAAATAACAAACAAAAGATTCAATGACATATGGCACACAAATGGAATTTTTAGCCTTGATATAATTTTAAACTAAACCTGAAAAGTTTAGTTTAAATAAGGACTAAAGAAAACAACAAGAAAGAATATTAATTGATTTTTAAACATTGGTATCCTTGCTTTCAGGCTTTATATTAACAACAAAATTAGAAATAATTCTTGATCTCTTTCACCATACACAAAGATAAACTCAAAATGGATGAAATATCTAAATGTGAGACAAGATTCCATCAAAATCCTAGAGGAGAACACAGGCAACACCCTTTCTGAACTTGGCCACAGTAACTTCTTGCAAGATACATCCATGAAGGCAAAAGAAACAAAAGCAAAAATGAACTGTTAGGACTTCATCAAGATAAGAAGCTTTTGCACAGCAAAGGATACAGTCAACAAAACTCAAAGACAACCGACAGAATGGGAGAAGATATTTGCAAATGACATATCAGATAAAGGGCTAGTTTCCAAGATCTATAAAGAACTTCTTAAACTCAACACCAAAGAAACAAACAATCCAATCATGAAATGGGCAAAAGACATGAACAGAAATCTCACAGAGGAAGACATAGACATGGCCAACACGCACATGAGAAAATGCTCTGCATCACTTGCCATCAGGGAAATACAAATGAAAACCACAATGAGATACCACCTCACACCAGTGAGAATGGGGAAAATTAACAAGGCAGGAAACCACAAATGTTGGAGAGGATGCGGAGAAAGGGAACCCTCTTACTTACACTGTTGGTGGGAATGTGAACTGGTGCAGCCACTCTGGAAAACTGTGTGGAGGTTCCTCAAAGAGTTAAAAATAGACCTGCCCTACGACCCAGCAATTGCACTGTTGGGGATTTACCCCAAAGATACAGATGCAATGAAACGCTGGGACACCTGCACCCCGATGTTTATAGCAGCAATGTCCACAATTGCCAAACTGTGGAACGAGCCTTGGTGTCCATCGAAAGATGAATGGATAAAGAAGATGTGGTTTATGTATACAATGGAATATTACTCAGCCATTAGAAATGACAAATACCCACCATTTGTTTCAACGTGGATGGAACTGGAGGGTATTATGCTAAGTAAAATAAGTCAATCGGAGAAGGACAAACATTATATGTTCTCATTCATTTGGGGAATATAAATAATAGTGAAAGGGAATAGCAGGGAAGAGAGAAAAAATGGGTAGGAAATATCAGAAAGGGAGACAGAACATAAAGACTCCTAACTCTGGGAAATGAACTAGGGGTGGTGGAAGAGGAGGAGGGCGAGGGGTGGGGGTGAAAGGGTGACGGGCACTGAGGAGGGCACTTGAGGGGATGAGCACTGGGTGTTATTCTGTATGTTGGCAAATTGAACACCAATAAAAAATAAATTTATTATTAAAAGATAAAAAATAAATAAAACTCATATGGAAATGTAAAAAAAAAAAAGAATTCTTGATTTCTCAATGTTATTAACCAAATAAGAATTATGCTTTTGAAACTGACCTACATTTTAAATATAAGGCCTTAAATATAAGTTGGTTCTGTCTCTGTCCTATTACGTTTTTTAACAAATTCTATTATAAGAAACAAATAGATCACACACTGACCCAATATTTAATTTTATCCTGTGACACTTATAGTCCTGCATAAAATAAGCAAGGAGCATTATCTGCATACAAAATTAGAAAAAAAAAAGAGATCAATGACCTGTTGAGGCATTTAGGTCACACAGTGTAAATATTTTTAAGTAAGGGGAGTAAATAATATAAAAGATACCAATAAAATCCATGTCATGGGGAGAAAGAGGCAGAGACACAGGCAGAGGGAGAAACAGGCTCCCTGCAGGGAGCCTGATGTGGGACTCGATCCCAGTACCCTGGGATCACAACCTGAGCCAAGGCAGATGCTCAACCACTGAGCAACCCAGGTGCCCTAAGCTTTATTTTTTTTTTTTTTAGGTTTTTATTTACTTATCTATTTTAGCAGGAGAGAGGCAGAGAAAGAGAATCCTCAGGCAGATTCATCACTGATAACAGAACCTGTTATGGGGCTTGACCCCCTGACCCATGGGATCATGACCTGAGCCAAAACCAAGAGCCTGAAGCTCAACCAACTGAGCCATATGGGTACCTCACAATGTACACTTTAAATTTGTTACCATTTTGTCAATTTTACCACCATAAAGAAGAAAAAAATATAATATATGCCAAAGAAATAAGCAGAAGAGATTCAAGTTTATTCATAATCACTAGTAAGGATCTTCTAAATATGAGGATGTGGGCTGATGTGATACTTATCTCTACTAAATATCTATTTTAAAATAATTACTTGTAGATAAGTAGTATACTCAAAATTGTCAATGGGAATGTAAATTGGTAACATCATCATAGAAAGCAGTATGGAGGTTCGTCAAAAAATTAAAAATAGAATACTCTGATCTAAAACTTCAACTATTTCTGCCCAGGTAATTGAAAACATTAACATCAAAAGATATATGCAGCCCTACATTTATTGAAGCATTATTTACAATAGTCAAGACATGGAAGCAAACTAAGTGTTCATCAACAGATGAAGGAAAACATGGTGGATAGATAGAATGTAATGTTATACAGCCATAACAAGGATGAGATCCTGCCACTTGAGACAACATGACTGGACCTAGTGAGTATTATGCTATGTGAAATAAGTTAGACTGAGAAAGACAAATATCATATCACTCTAATCATAAGTGGAATCTAAAACAATGAATAAATAAAAAGCTGAAACAGACCTACATATCCAGAGAACATACTCATAGTTGGAGATGGAAGGAAGTGGAGGGTTGGGCAAAATGGGTGAAAGGGAGTGGGAGATATAGGCGATTATGGAATGAGTAAGTCTGGGAATACAAAGTACAGCATAAGGAGTACAGTTAATGATATTGTAATAGCAATGTAACAGGATAGATGGTAGGTACATTTGTGGTGAACACAACATAAAACATAAACTTGTCAAGTCATTAAATTGTACACCTGAAACTAATGTAACATTGTGTGTCAACTATACTCAAGTAAAATACTTTAAAAAAAAAAAAAGAGGAAAAAAATTCTTGGAAGATAAGAAAAGATATTCTTTTATTTTTAAAAAATTATTTTATTTATTTATTCCTGAGAGACACACAGAGAGAGAGGCAGAGACACAGACAGAGGGAGAAGCAGGCTCGATTCAGGGAGCCTGATGTAGGACTCGATCCCGGGAGGCAGGATCACGCCCTGGGCCGAAGGCAGGTGCTAAACCACTGAGCCACTCAGGGATCCCGAAAAGATGTTTTTTAAAAAGCTACAGTATCCCATCCTACTACAGCAAAAATAAGGAAGATCTATTCTATATTTTAATTACTATAACTAGTTCCAGCAGCAGTTTTCCTGTACCAAATTTTCCAAATTGTGAGCAAAACAGAAAATTTTATGCTTTTCTGTAAACTGATAAAGAAAAATGAATGGAAACCATCCCTTTCTAAGGTGCAGTATATTATGTTCTGTGACAAGATTTAATAAAGGGCTAAATTAAAGAGAACTCTATTGAATACAGTTATCCACCACCCTTATATGTGGGGTATATGTTCTAAGAACCCCAGGATGCCTGAAACCATGGATAATACTGAAACATACACATACTATGATTTTTCCTACACATGCATATCTCTAATAGTTTAATGTATATATTAGGCACAGTAAGTAATTAATAAAACTGATAGAGTAGAACAATTATAACAATATACATAATAAAAGTGTTGTGAATTTTATTTCTCTCTAAATATCTTGTAATGTAATTATCCTTCTTCTTGAGAATGTGTGAGATGATAAAATGCCCATGAGATGAGATGATGGGAGCTGAATGACTGCGAGGTAGAGTTAGGTTAATATGGATAGTCTGAAGATTCATCAGAAAGAGGATCATCTGCTTCCTGACCAAGGTTGACTTGGGGCAACTGAAATGACACAAAGTGAAAACATAACTGCAGATAAGGAGGGACTACCATAACTTAAATCCTAAACTGCAATCATGATCAAGGTAATGACAAAATTCAAGGTGATGGCATTATGCTAATTTCCAGAAACAACTGAAAATGTTCAGCAACTCCATATCCTGAAGAAGAAGGTGACATATAGAATTTAGCATTTTTTTCAATACTCCCCCAATTCAAATGTTATCTAAAATATTCAGTATGCATAATTTGGTTCTTCCCTTCAAATCATTATTCTATGTTTGCATGCTCAGAAAATCTGGTTCTTTCAGTTCATAATATAAGAAAAAAGGAAAAATTATGAGATAAAATGAGAAATGGAAAATATTCACTTAACTCTTTTGGAATGGGGCCTTAAGGCGAATGAAATAGAAGTAATCAACATGCATATTTAAATTCAAAGGCCAAAAGAGTTAAACCATATCTGTTGAACAAAAGAATCTTTAAACAATGAATGCCTCCTCTCCCAGCAAGAAACCCTACAACTTGAATACACTTCTTCAAAACTTAATTTTTAATATGGGCGAAATGAGTAGATAAATAAATGCATCTAACTATTAAGCCAGTTTATCTACTGGTACAAAAGTAAGTTTGCTGGTCAGTGATCAAATTAGTTTATATGAAACCAAACAACTAATTTTTTTCTTTGCATTTCTAAGGAAGTTGTGTTTATTTTATTTTTTTATAATAAATTTATTTTTTATTGGTGTTCAATTTGCCAACATACAGAATAACACCCAGTGCTCATCCCCTCAAGTGCCCCCCTCAGTGCCCGTCACCCATTCACCCCCACCCCCCGCCCTCCTCCGCTTCCACCACCCCTAGTTCGTTTCCCAGAGTTAGGAGTCTCATGTTCTGTCTCCCTTTCTGATATTTCCCACACATTTCTTCTCCCTTCCCTTATATTCCCTTTCACTACAAACAACTAATTTGAATGATTATTTACCTATCAGTCCAGAGAATATCCTGAACAACAAATTATTTTTCAATGTTTTGAGTACAATATTTGATTCCTTTGATACTGTTTAGATGCACTCTTCTAGTAAATCTGTATCACTAAACTAGTGGTCTTCAAACTAAAGTATACATAAGCTTGGCATTACCCGGCTATTTTCCAAGAGATATACAAGAAGGGATTTTTTTTAAAGATTCACTCTCTAGATACTCAATTCCCATACACTCTTCCTTAAAATTGAAAACCTGAAAACATGCCTATAAGGTATCTTCTGCACACATTTTAAAAGCATGTTTCTCATTTACTCCTAATCTTACTATATTGTGTGGGATTTAGAGAAGTCTAGGCTAACAAAATAACAATTACAAATGTTACTTGTAAAGCCTCTTTTAATAAAGACACTGCTAAAACACAATTAAGTCTTACACACCTGTTTGGGATAAAAATTGAATATATTAAGAAGTGGGACACTATGAATAAATGATAACGTTTGCTTAATGAGTTCTCTTCAATTCACCAAGAATTTTCAAACAATGTACTGCTTCTAAACTGGAGTTCCAGAAAAGCAAAGAAAACAGATACTTAATAAGAAACACTAAAGGCAGCAGGTTCCTTTTTATGTCCAGGTGATACACATATGCAACGGTGTATTCACTATTTATTTTATCATTAAAATATTTAAGATCTGTAAAGGCATCATAAAAAATACCCTTCTGCTATAAAGAATGCTCATCCAGCATTTTAACATTCCCAGTATTAAGAAAGAGTCTGGCAATTACTCCCATAAATCTGGTTAGAATTATGTCTCACTTGAAAATGTTGCAAGATTTCAAGGAGGAGGGAAAAGTTTCACATTTACTCCTGAGAGAACAACGTTACATCTTTAGCAAAAGGACCATAACAGGAAAAAAATGTATCATTTTACATTTTAAACACTTATTAAGACTGAGGAGAAATGATCTCAATTTGGGGAACAATTATTGAATTCTGCAATTCTGTATCTTTTTTTTTTTACAATGGGAACCAGTCTCATGCTTATTGCTATTCCTGAGTATTTTGCTTCTTTATTCATTCTATCATGTACTTTAGTTATATTTAAATTAAGAAAATTTTATTGTGAATTCTCCGTGAATTAAAAATACTGACAACAGGGCAGCCTGGGTGGCTCAGAGGTTTAGTGCTGCCTTCAGCCCAGGGTGTGATCCTGGAGTCCCAGGATCGAGTCCCACATGGGGCTCCCCACAGGGAGCCTGCTTCTCCCTCTGCCTATGTCTCTGCCTCTCTCTCTGCCTCTCTCATGAATAAATAAGTAAAATCTTTTAAAACAACTGACAATAATCAATATTATAATTTTTGTAAGCTCCACACTTAGTGATTGCCCAATACCCTCTTCGTATTGTTATAAATTTCCATCGAATCCTTTCTTCCATCCAAAATACAATAAATCCATAGACATATGAGCTGATATAAGGGAATTCCCTACTATTTCATTAACAGATACATTTTTTCTTTTTTTAAAGATTTTATTTATTTATTCATAAGAGACAGACAGAGAGAGGGAGGCAGAGACATAGGCAGAAGGAGAAGCAGGCTCCATGCAAGGAGCCCAATGTGGAACTCGATCCTGGGACTCAGGGATCATGCCCTGAGCCAGATGCTCAACCGCTGAGCCACCCAAGTGTCCCTCTTTTCTTTTTTTAAAGATTTTATTGATTTATTTGAGAGAGAGAGTTCACATGCAAGAGAGCACAAGCAATGGAGAGGGAGAAGCAGGCTGCCCATCTAGCAGGGAGCCTGATGCAGGGCTCAATCCCAGGACCCTGAAACCATGACTGGAGCTGAAGGTAGCCGCTTAACCAACTGAGCCACCCAGGAGCCCTAACAGATGCATTTTCAATAAAATATTACTGCATAATGCTTAATAATTACTAAGTTTTAATACATTTAAGTTGATTGAGAAACAATAAAAATCATAACTGTGATAATAACTCACTCTAAACAATAGAGCACATAGAATACAATTCTGATGGGAGTTTTAAAGATTTATTTATTTATTTTAGAGAGAGAGATCATGCATGAGATATAGAGAGTGCACACATGGGTATAGGTATAGGGTCAGAGAGAGAGGGAGTCTTAAGTAGACTGTACTCAGTGCAGAGCCCAACAGGGATCTCAATCTCATAAACCTGAGATCATGACCTAAGCCTAAACCAAAGGTCAGATGCTTAACTGATTGCACCACCCAGGCACCCCTACTCATGGGAGTTTTTAAAAATATTGTTTATATCCTCATTTTTTTGCAGTGAACAGTGAGGTGACCAATACATGATCTTTTAAAATTTAGACCTTATTTTTTTAGAGCAGTTTTAGATTCACAGCAAAAGTGACATAAAGGTACAGAGACTTCCCATATACCCCAGTCACAACACTTAGTTCTCTCCATTATGAACATTCCCCATCACAGAGGCACATGCATTATGATGAAAATAAAATGACACATCAGAATTATATAAAGTTCATAGTTCACATTATCGTTCACTCTTGGTACATTTACAGATTTGAACAAATACATATGGCTCTCTGTAATTATGATATCCTATATTTTCACTGCCCTAAAAATCCTCTATGCTCCACCCATTCATCATCCCTATCCACTGTGACTCCTGATCCTTGAAAAAAACTGATCTTATTTATTTTCTCTGTGTTTTGGCCTTTTCAGGAAAGTCTTATTAAAATCATACAGTATGTAGCTTTCTCAGATGGTCGTTCACTTGGTAATATGCATTTCAGTTTCTTCCATATCCTTTCATTGATTTGGAGCTCATTTCTTTTTGTGCTAAATACTATTCCATTGTCTGGATGTACCACTGATTACTGATTCATTCAACTACTGATGAAGATCTTGGTTGGTTTTAAGTTTTGGAAATTATAAAGTATATTATTTTATGGGAACATAAGTTTTCTAATTCGTTCAGATACACAGCAAGGAGTATGAGTTCTAGATCACATTGTAAACAATATCTTGAGCTTTGTAAGAAAATTCCAAACTTTTTTTTTTCCAAAGTGGCTGCAACATTTTACCTCCTTACTATCAGTATATGAGAGTTCCTGTTGTTCCACATCGGCATCAGCATTTGGTCATGTCAGAGTTCTTGATTTTAGTCATTCTAATAGGTGTGTGGTAATATCTCCCTGCTGTCTTACCTGATGACATACAATGTGGACAATCATTTAACATGCTTATTTTCCCTTTGTGTATCTACTTTGGTGTGGTGTCTTAAAAGTCTTTGGCTCATTTTTTTGACTGGGCTGTTTTCTTAGTTCAGAATTTTAAGAATTATCTGTATATTTTGGATGCTAGTCCTTTACAAATATTCATCAAAGTCTGTGGCTTCTCTTCTCATTCTTTTGATTTTTTCTTTGAAATAGCTTAAGTTTTCAATTTTGGTGAAGTCCATATTAATTACTTCTTCCATGAATTGTGCGTTTGGTGTTGTATCTAAAAAGTCATCACCATACTCACGGTCATCTAGGTTTTCTCGAAGGTTATCATTCAGGAGTTTTGTAATTTTGCACTTTACATTTATGTCTGTGATCCATCTTGAGTTAATTTTTATAAAGCATATAAGGTCTGTGTCTAGATTCTTCTATTTTCATTTTTAAAAAGATTTTATTTATTTACTTGAAAGAGAGAGAGCATGAGCTGGGGAGGAGCAGAGGGACAAGTATACTCCACGCTGAGCAGGGAGCCAGATGCAGAACTTGATCCCTGAATTCTGGGATCATGACCTGAGCTGAAAGTCAGACACTTAACTGACTGAACCACCCAGGAGCCCTCTTTTTGTTTTATGTGGGTGTTCACTTGTTCCATCACCATTTGTTGAAAACCAACAAAAAAAAATTCATGCAAATATATTAGAGTAAAAATCTTTTGAATAGTTGAATGGAAATGAAGGTTTAAGGAGAAATACAGTACCCATAAGAAATTTTGGAATAAAACTTTACTTCATTTTTAAAATGGATAATAGTAGTTATGAAATTTCTATGGTATTTAGATTTTATTTATTTATTTATCTATTTATTTATTTATTTTATTTAGAGACAGAGAATGAGCAAGTGCAACCAGGGGGAGGGTCAGAGGGAGAAAAATCCTCAAGTAGACTCCTTGCTGAGCACGGAGTCCTAGGCAGGGCTGGATCCCACAACCCTGATCATGACCTGAGCCAAAATCAAGAGTCCAATGTTTATAAGATTGAGCCACCCAGGCACTCCTCGATTTACTTAAAAGAATGATAAAATATTCTACTTTAAAATATCAAAATTTCCAATAATTTTTTAATTGAAGCATAGTTGACAAACAAGCAATATGTCTCAAAATTATGGCTACTGCAAACTGTTTACACTACATTAAAATTTTAGCTTTTACAAGTATGTTTCCTATGGTATGGTAGTCGACATCCATTCTAGTGGGGTTTTTTTGTTTTTCATAATATTGGCGAAAAAGAATTCAAATATAGTTCTTCATGGTTAGGAAATTGGCGTTCTGGTCTAATAAACATTCTGCGAATATCATGTGGTTAAAAAGACCTCTCTCACATTCAAATTTGTAGTTGCAATGAGAAAAATCTCTGTGTTTTCTAAATGACTAACAAATGAAGTCTATCAGATCTTATTCAATTGCCATGAAATGACTGATATGCTACAATAAGCAAACTCCAAAAAAATCAGAAAGAGAGAAAGAGAAAGAGAGACTTGCTCAATCATAAAAGCCACCAAAATTTATCACTTTTCTATTATGTGTCAGGCATTATCATCGTGCAGTAGGCTTAAAAAAATCCCACCCAAAGATATATTCACTTGCTAATCTCTATAACCTGTATTTATTAATTTATATGCAAAATAGAGAATATATCACAAAAGATGTGATAATGTTAAGCATCTTGAGAGGAGGGGTTTATTCTGGATTTTTGTCATGTATGTATATAATGTTATGTGTCCTTATAGGAGAGAGGACTTTTTGAGGAATACATAGGAAGAGGTAACATAAAGAGGAAAGCAAAGATTAGAATTAAGACACCACAAGCTAAGGAAAACCAAAGAATTCTGCGTAGACACAAGAAATAGAAAGAAGCAAGGAAAACTTCTATGTCAAGAGGTTTCAGAGAGGGTGGTCCTAGCCATATCCTGATTTCAGATTTCTGACCTCTAGACCTGTGAAAGAATGAATTTCTGTTGTTTTAAGCCACCTTGTTCCTGGTACTTTGTAATAATAGCCTCAGGAAACTAATAAAATGAAGTATAAAAGGATGGACAAGAGTCTTGACTTCACTAACTTTAGTCTCTCAATAAATAAGGTTATTAACACTAAAGTAATTTATGCTAACGTACTTGTTTACAACATGAAAACTTCTCAGAAATCAATTTTGCCACATTTTGTAGTTATATATAAGCCATTGTTAATTGTACATTCCTGGGTGTAAGAGTTGAGAAGAATAATACATCAGAAATATTCAACACTGTCACTGCCTACAACTTCAATGTTGATTGGACCTACAAAATGTTTTCTTGCCACCATTACCACAGAATATATGGCCTGCAATTCATTTATATTTCATATGTAATTAGTAACTGGCAAGTAAACAAATTAGGTACTTGATAAACATGCACAATTATATTTTTGAAGCAGTTGTATTTATGTTCAAAAGAAGGGACAGTTTTATGAATGTGTAATCAAGGATATAAAATTGGAAAGACAACAGAATTGAGCAGAGTTAATTTGGTGGTGGCAACAAATTCACACATTACACCGAGGCCCCCCACCCTTATGTGATGCATGCACTGCCCTGATAAATGTTGTTCTTGGCAAAGCATCATACAAAAATGAGTCTGGAGATCTTTCTTCTCTTGCTGTCATCCATTATTACTCCTCTGAGGAATTAGTGGCTGTAAAATAAAGATCTGCTCCAGTACAGATAACAGACTCCCATTTCCCTTGTGCCTAAACTATTTTAAAACATATGCGGAAAGATGATTCTAAAAAGTTTCCATTTCCTTTACAAATTGGCACATAGGTGTGGCATATAGCTGTGGTCACTACTATATTCATGAGCTTTTACAGAATGTATAGGCAATATGTTCATAGAAGTTATGCCATTAGTCATGGCTCCAAAAAGAACATGGCTTAGCTCCTGCAACACTATAGTATTTAACAAAATTAGGAAAGCAGGTAAAGTTTGTCATCATTATCAATCAATAAATATTTATCAAGCACCAATTATGTGGCCAGCACTGTGCTAGGTACTATGCATACAGCAGTGGTTACAAGAGACCATCTTAACTTCAGAGAAGCTTATCTTGTGTTGAATTGCAAGAGAAAATGATAAACTAAATAGGGAAAAATGATGGGAGTATCACAGGAGCAAATAACTTGCAATTTTAAATAAAGTAGTTGCATAGGCTTCATTGGGAAGGAGACTTTGAGAAAAAAAAAACTGGAAAAATATGAGCAAGCAAATTCCTTAGATACTGGCAGACAGAGCACACCATGCACTGAGAACAGAAAGTGCAGAGGTCCTGAGGTAGAAGCATGTCTGGTTAGTCTGAAGAGCAGAAAAACTGGGTGGTGTTGCTGGGGTTACACAAATGATAGGTGACTAGCTGGAGATATGATTAGAGAAGAAATGGGATCCCCATTTGTATACAAGGGGCAACCACATAGGGTAGGGTCTTATAAAGACAATTAAAATGACTCTGCACTGTACTCTGAATGACAAAAAGTCCTTGGAGCACCTGACAGAAGCGCAACATGATTTAACCTGTATTTATTTATTTATTTGTTTGTTTGTTTGTTTGTTTGTTTATTTATTTTGATTTAACCTGTATTTAAAACAATCATCCTGGCAGCTATGATTAGTGAATGCAAACAAGAACAGAAGAAGGGAGGTCTTTTAGAAAGCTACTGAATTAATCCAAATGGAAAATGATGGTATCCTAAACCAAAGTGTCCTCAGTGACCATAGTAAATCTAAGGTAAGCATGAGCGGTCTACAGTGGGTGAGTACAGGTATGTCGGGAAATTCAACTGGGACTAGCGTAACAATGTACCCTAGTTATCCAGAGAGTCCCTATTAAGATCTGTTCTCAGGGGGTGCCTGGGTGGCTCAGTCAGTTAAGCATCTGCCTTCAGCTCAGGTCATGGTCTCAGGATCCTGGGATCCAATCCTGCATTGGGCTCCCTGCTCAGCAGGGAGTCTGCTTATCCTTCCCCTTCTCCCTCTGACTTACCCCTCATCTCCCCACCCCCGTTGTGTGCTCGCTCTTGCTTTTGCTAACTCTCTCTCTCAAAAAAGAAAAAAAAAGATCTATTTTCAGAGGTGTAATTCTGAAGTGCCCTATTTCACTCTGAAATGTGCCTGGGATTAGATGATAAATTATATGGTCATCCAAATTATAGCTAAAGAAATGTGGAAATAAAATTGTCTGAAATCTAGGACTTAGCCTTAGATATGTTTGTATGGTGAATTGTGGGTGATTTATCTTTATTTGTTTCAATATCAAGCATATATTGCTTGTAGTAAGTTTTTGGTTTTCATCAGAACAATATGAATTCATTTTCTAAATTATGAAAAAGAATAAATTAAACTGACATAATCCTATTCTCAAGGTAAAGCATTGTTAAATATTATATACATATAAACAAGATTTGCCTGCATACATACTTCTTTTAAAATATCATGTCTTAGTGAGATATACACATAAATCCTATCATTCTATAGTAACATCTAACATTTATTGTATGTTTACTCTAAAAGGGAATATTCAAAGCATTAAGCATATATTAATTAATGTAATTCCTATAAACATTTTATTCAGCAGGTATTCCTATTATCCTATTTTACTGATGAGAGAATTGAAGCACCAAGTGATTTATTCAACTTGCCAGAGATCACAAATATTATTAAAAATGGAGCTAGTATTCAAATTCATACATTTATAATACAGGTCCTGTGTTTTTGTTTTGTTTTTTAATTCATGAGAGACACAGAGAAAGAGGCAGAGACATAGGCAGAGGGAGAAGCGGGCTCCCTAGAGGACCCTGGGATCATGACCAGAGCTGAAGGCAGATGCTCAATCATTGAGCCAGGCCCTGTGTTCTTAACAGTTCTCATATGCTGGCTCTCTAGTTTGCGTCACAAGGTAAAGGAAACAATCACCCTCCTCCACTGGTATCCAGTTTGTTGTATATCCTCCCCACTTTCAATCCTCTGTCTATAAGCACACATGAAATCACATTTTCAACCTCTTTAAAAGATGCTCACATTGTAGCTGATTTATTTAACAAGCAAACAATCCCTCTGTGAGTGGTAACCACCTCCACTCTTATGCCTTTCTCTGTAGTATTACAAACACCAAAATTACTAACATTTAAGTTCTCTATTCTTTATGTAGACATGTAATCATCTTATATCCATTGTTCTCCAACATTTGTTCAACAGAACATATATCATGGAGACTTTCCGAGGGCAAAAAACATAGCCTTAAATTTTTATCTTTAAAATCTAGACTGACTATATTATAATTTAGTCCTCCATTCCCTAACAGAAGGGAAATAGTTACACTTCATTGTAATTAAATTAATGACACAGTATGCATCTCATATACATTTTATTTACATAGAATAGATTTCTAATGGTGAGAATTCTGGATCAAAACCTGCTTATTTTCCATTAATGTAAAAAAATTATTTAAGCAAAGCTATTATAGCAATTCACCAGCAACCTTCATGACAAACCTGTTCCTCAGACCTTGTTAAAACTAGTTATCAGTCATTTATATTAAATTTTCTCCAACCTCAAGGGTGAAAGAGAGCCAGAGCCTGTAATCTTTATTTAATTTGCAATTATCTGCAGTTCAACTGTTTATGGGTTAGCTATAATGTTTCTAATATTTATTGTCTGGATGCCTGCCATATCACGTTTGCTTATACCAGTCTG
The DNA here is from genome assembly GCF_048164855.1 of Canis lupus baileyi. Taxonomy (NCBI): domain Eukaryota; kingdom Metazoa; phylum Chordata; class Mammalia; order Carnivora; family Canidae; genus Canis; species Canis lupus. The sequence continues at coordinate 30,480,132 of NC_132876.1, forward strand.
TAAATTCTGAATTCAAAAACCTTCATTCATTGGACAAATATTAGTGGATGGGGTGGGGGGGTTCTATAAGAGAAGGAGAAACTAGCTAGAAAGCCATTTCTATAATCCAGGACAAAAATGTTGGAGAAATGGAGTGGGGAGGGAGAAAAAGTAATGTATTAAGAAGGAACACAGGAGACAGCATGTATAAAAATCATGGAAGAACTATTGATCTGGTTATGGGTTGTATCATGGAAAATCATAAAAACCCAAATGACAGAATTTACAAGGGCAAAAGAAACTTGATTAGGCTGTCCCTAAAGCTTACAAGAGAGTATACACCACTGTTGTATTTGAATGGTGAAATATCTTTTCAATTCCCTTTAATGGGAATAATTAAGAAGACAGAAACTAAATTGCAATCTCATGAATTAATATTTCAAAATCTTATCTTGCAAAAATTGATAAAAAGGAACACTTCAGAAGTATTATTATTTGAATAGCACTTAATTTGTAGTTCACAAGACACAAGACTATCCAGAATGTTAACTCCAATTAATGAAACAACAAAATATTTTATCTAATGCAAACTCATGCTTAAAATTCAGTCCAGTATATCACATGTTCTCAATAATTTCTCATACTTACAGGTGTTATTTTACTTTACCTTTCATTAAGACCTTTGTATTATTTTTAAGAACATCATGATGTTCTATGAAAAAATCATAATGTGGGCTGGGTAAATATAAAATGTTAAAATTACAGATGCCACATGAACTGAGAAGAAAACTCCCAGTTGGGCGGCTTTTCTCACAGATGTGTCTAACCTTATCTCTGCTCCTAGCAGGCAAACTGTCAGAGAAGTAAACGTTAGCTCAAAGGAAGATGCTATTTTGTGATTTTTAAAATTTATTTTTAAATTTACATCCAGTAGAATTCACTTTTTAGCTGTACCGTTCTGAAAGATTTAACAATACACATAGAGCACTTAAACATCTCCAGGACCAGGATGCAAAACTTGTCCTGATCCCCAAAAGACTACTTTTTGTAACGTGTTAGTGCTAAACATAATATTTCATAAATTATTCTATTAGAAAGATGCTTTTTATTACTGTACTTAGAAGAATATCTCTGCATATCCTTAAAAATAACACAACTAATACAGGTGATAAAATGACTTCTCCTGACAGCTATCAAAATTTTACATACTGACACTATATGAAACAAAATGGTATTGGGAGGAGAATAGATAGATCAATAAGAAAAGAATTGGACATTTAAATAAACCTGAAGATATATAGAACTCTATACATGCTAAATGTGTCATTTCAAATCAAAAAGAAAAAAATCTATTTATTAAGTACATTGGAATTTATTTAAAATTCATTCAATATATTAATATTTTATTTTATAAATGCTATTAAATCACAGAAAGAACTCCTGCACTAATAAAAAAAAAACTTCCAAACACTACTTTTATCATAATAATCAAAACAATCTCTGAGAGGTTTGATGTTTTAAACATAAATCATAAAAGCACTAGAAAAATTTTAGATTATCATTTGTATAGACTTGCTTTGAGAGACTCATTTAAAAATATTAAACTCAGAAATAAAGCTGGCAGTAATTGACAAATTTAACTCAATGGAAAAGTTAAAATTATGAAATATGGAGGTAAAACAATCGATACACACACAATCACACATAAAATATAGCTAACAAATTGAGAAATCTTGCAATGTGTATGTCAAACAACAAGATTACTAATCTTTAAGATAAATATAAATATTATTTTATCAAACATGGCAATTTGCAAAAGAAGAAATGTAAATGGTGACCAATGTAAAAAGTATGTCACACCATTTGTAATTAAAAACAAAAAAATTTTCCCATATTGGAATTATAGAATTTAAAAAGTATGCCAAAACTCCTGTCAGGGAAGTATGTGTAAAAAGGGCACACTTACTGTTGGTAATTTTAAAATCTACATCCTTTTTGACCAACCTATTTTTTTTTAAGATTTTATTTATTTGTTCATGAGACACACACACACACACACACACACACACACACACACAGAGTTAGAGAGAGAGAGAGAGGCAGAGACACAGGCAGAGGAAGAAGCAGGCTCCATGCAGGGAGCCCAACGTGGGACTCGAGCCGAGGACTCCAGGATCACGCCCTGGGCTGAAGGCAGGCGCTCAACCGCTGAAACACCCAGGGATCCCCCTTGACGAACCTATTTTACTGACAAGGTTTCATTCTAAAGAGATAGGCCATTGTTCCAAACATTACCCTAGCCATTATTTGTATCTTAGTAGAATATGGGGTACATTATGATTACTGTTCATAATAATATTGAGCCAATGGCCCTTTCCTGTTACATCAGCATTTCTGAAATTAGTGACAAGTAATGAAAAATCAAAATGCACTGGATTAGGCTCTTTCTTGAAAAATCTTGTCTCTTTTAGCCACTTATATGAAATCCTGGTTTTTGTAATCAAATAAAGCAAGGGGAATTGACACACGACAGAGACAAACACTATCACTAAATATCACCATGATCTCAACTGGGAAAAGTATATAAACAACCAAATACAGAATAAATGCCTCTCACCCCTTTCGGGAAGGACAGTCCATTTAAACCCGCGGAGATTGATCTGAGGAGAATAAAGAAGAATTAAAATCATTTGGGATCCCTGGGTGGCTCAGCGGTCTAGCGCCTGCCTTTGGCCCAGGGCCCGATCCTGGAGTCCCCGGATCGAGTCCCACATCGGGCTGCCTGCATGGAGCCTGCTTCTCCCTCTGCCTGTGTCTCTACCTCTCTCTCTCTGTGTCTTTCATGAATAAATAAATAAAACCTTAAAAAAAAAACAGAATTAAAATCATTTGAAAATCCTGGGCGTTTTATGATCTAAAATCCTCATATGTAGCTAAAGGAATCTCTTAGCACAAAATTAGCATCATCCACCTATCCATCCATTTCCTAATCCTCTATATTCTAAAAGAATTTCGGCATGTCCTGGAAAATACTAAAAATTACGTTCTATTTTCTTAGGATGAATACCCGTAAATAAAAATGGTGATTTTAAAAAGGGCAAGGGCACCTGGTTGGCTCAGTTAGTAAAGTGTGCAACTCTTGATTTCAGGGTGTAAGGCTGAGCACCATGTTGCATGAATTTAAAAAAATTTAAAACTATTCTTCAAAATAAATATAAGGGGCATTAATTATTTGTATATTTTTAATTGGAGTTCAATTTGCCAACATATAGCATAACACCCAGCGCTCACACCGTCAAGTGTGCCCCTCAGTGCCTGTCACCCAGTCACCCCAAACCCCACCCACCTCCCCTTCCACTACCCTTTGTTCGTTTCCCAGACGTGGGTGTCTCTCATGATCTCTCATCCTCTCTTACATGTCCCACTCATTCTCACTCCTTTCCCATTTAATCCCTTTCACTATTTTTTATATTCCCCAAATGAATGAGACGATATAATGTTTGTCCTTCTCCAATTGACTTACTTCACTAAGCATAATACCCTCCAGTTCCATCCACGTTGAAGCAAATGGTGGGTGTTTGTTGTTTCTAATGGCTGAGGAATATTCCATTGTATACATAGACCACATCTTCTTTATCCATTCATCTTTCGATGGACACCGAGGCTCCTTCCAGTTTGGCTATTGTGGACATTGCTGCTAGAAACATTGGGGTGCAAGTGTCTTGCCATTTCACTGCATCTGTATCTTCGGGGTAAATCCCCAGAAGTGCAATTGCTGGGTCGTAGGGCAGCTTTATTTTTTAACTCTTTGAGGAACCTCCACACAGTTTTCCAGAGTGGCTGCACCAGTTCACATTCCCACCAACAGTGCAAGAGGGTTCCCCTTTCTCCACATCCTCTCCAACATTTGTGGTTTCCTGTCTTGTTAATGTTCACCATTCTCACTGGTGTGAGGTGGTATCTCATTGTGGCTTTGATTTGTATTTCCCTGATGGCAAGTGATGCGGAGCATTTTCTCATATGCATGTTGGCCATGTCTATGTCTTCCTTTGTGAGATTTCTGTTCATGTCTTTTGCCCATTTCATGATTGGATTGTTTGTTTCTTTGCTGTTTGGTTTAATAAGTTCTTTATAGATCTTGAATATTAGCCCTTTATCTGATAGGTCATTTGCAAATACCTACTTCCATTCTGTAGGTTGTCTTTTAGTTTTGTTGACTGTTTCTTTTGCTGCGTAGAAGCTTTGTATCTTGATTAAGTCCCAGTAATTCATTTTTGCTTTTGTTTCCCTTGCCTTCATAGATGTATCTTGCAAGAAGTTGCTGTGGCCAAGTTCAAAAAGAGTGTTGCCGGTGTTCTCCTCTAGGACTTTAATGGGTTCTTGTCTCACATTTAGATCTTTCATCCATTTTGAGTTTATCTTTGTGTATGGTGCAAGAGAGTGGTCTAGTTTCATTCTTCTGCATGTGGCTGTCCAATTTCCCAGCACCATTTATTGAAGAGACTCTCAGTTTCCAGGGGATAGTATTTTCTGCTTTGAAGAATATTAGTTGATCACGGAGTTGAGGGCCCATCCTGGGTTCTCTATTGTATTCCACTGATCTATGTGTCTGTTTTTATGCCAGTACCACACTGTCTTGACAATCACAGCTTTGTAGTACAACCTGAAATCCGGCATTGTGATGCCCCGGCTATGGTTTTCTTTTCCAATATTCCCCTGGATACTCGGGGTATTTTCTGATTCCACACAAATCTTAAGATGATTTCTTCCAACTCTCTGAAGACAGTCCATGGTATTTTCATAGGAATTGCTTTGAACGTGTAAATTGCTCCAGGTAGCATAGCCATTTCACAGTATTTATTCTTCCAATCCATTTATTCTGCCTGGAATGTTTTTCCATCTCTTTGTATTTTCCTCAATTTTTTTCAGAAGTGTTCTGTAATTTTTAGGGTATAGATCTTTTACCTCTTTGGTTAGGTTTATTCCTAGGTCTCTTATGCTTTTGGGTGCAACTGTAAATGGGATTGACTCCTTAATTTCTCTTTCTTTGGTTTCACTGTTAGTATATAGAAATACCACTGATTTCTGGGCATTGAATTTGTATCCTGCCAGATTGCCGAATAGCTGTATGAGTTCTAGCAATCTTGGGGTGGAGGAGTCTTTTGGGTTTTCTACGTACAGTATCATGTCCTGTGAAGAGGGAGAGTTTGACTTCTTCTTTGCCAGTTTGAATGTCTTTTATTTCTTTTTGTTGCCTGATTGCTGAGGCTAGGACCTCTAGTACTACGTTGAATGGCAGTGGTGAGAGTGGACATCCCTGTTGTGTTCCTGATCTTAGGGAAAAAGTTCTCAGTTTTTCCCCATTGTAAATTATATTTGCTGTGGGCTTTTCATAGATGGCTTTTAAGATGCTGAGGAATGTTCCCTCTATCCCTACACTCTCAAGTGTTTTGATCAGGAATGGATACTGTATTTTGTCAAATGCTTTCTCTGCATCTATTGAGAGGATCATATGGTTCTTGTTTTTTCTCTTGTTGATGTGATCTATCACATTGATTCTTCTACGAGTGTTGAACCAGCCTTGCATCCCAGGGATAAATCCCACTTAGTCACAGTGAATAATCTTCTTAATGTACTGTTGGATCCTATTGGCTAGTATCTTGTTGAGAATTTTTGCATCTGTGTTCCTCAGGGATATTGGTCTATAATTCTCCTTTTTGGTGGGTCTTTGTCTGGTTTTGGAATTATAGTGATCCTGGCCTCATAAAACGAGTTTGGAGGTATTCCGTCCTTTTATATCTTTCAGAATAGCTTTAGTAGAATAGGTATGGTTTCTTCTTTAAATGTTTGATAGAATTCTCCTGAGAAGCCATCTGGCCCTGGACTTTTGGGTTTTGGGAGGTTTTTGATGATTGCTTCAATTTCCTCCCTGGTTATTAGCCTGCTCAAGCTTTCTATTTCTTCCTGTTTCAATTTTGGTAATTTGTGGTTTTTGAGAAATGCGTCCATTTCTTCTAGATTGCTTAATTTATTAGAGTATAGTTGCTCATAATACGTTTTTAAAACGATTTGTATTTCCTTGGTATTGGTTGTGATCTCTCCTTTATCATTCATGATTTTATTAATTTGAGTCTTTTCTCTTGTTTTTAATAAGGCTGGCTAATGGTATCTATTTATTAATTCTTTCAAAGAACCAACTCCTGATTTGTTGATCTGTTCTACAGTTTTTCTGGTCTCTATTTCATTGAGTTCTGCTCGAATCTTTTTTAACTCTCTTCTGCTTGGTATAGGTTTTATTTGCTGTTCTTTCCTTAGTCCCCTTAGGTGTGAGGTTACTTTGTGTATTAATTTTTTTCCAGGTTTTGGATGGATGCTTGTTCTGTTATGTATTTCCCTTTTAGGACCACTTTTGCTATTGCAAAGATTTTGAACGGTTCTATCTTCATTCTCATTAGTTTTCATGAATCTTTTTAATTCCTCTCTAATTGTATGGTTGACTCCTCTTTTACCAGGATGCTCTTTAACCTCCACCTGTTTGAGTTTCTTCCAAATTTCTTTGTGTGATTGAGTTCTAGTTTCAAAGCATTGTGGTCTGAAAATATGTAGGGACAATCCCAATCTTTTGGTGTTGGTTGAGACCTGATTTGTGACCCATTCTCCTATTCTGGAGAACGTTCCATGTCATTTTGCTCAGTGCAGAGTGGCTGTATGAGCAGGCTGCATCAAGAATATCAAGCATGACCTAAGTAATTTTCACTCTAGATGATCCTGACAAGGTCAGACCAGAAATTGAAGACAAAGATCAGAATTAAATAAAACAAAAGGACCACCAAAGTGAAAAATAAATTTTAGAACAATGTAGTAAAAAATAAAAGGCCAAGAATCCCAGAGAAGAAGAAAAAAAAAGAAAATGAAAAAAAAAAGAGAGAGAGAAAGGCAAAAGTAAAGAGGAAAAAAAAGAAAAAGAAAGAGGAAAAAAAGAGGGAGGGAACGACTGGCAGAAGTTGTAGTGGAGGGAGAATGTAGTCTATCTGAGGGGTCCTAGAGGGTGATGGTCTTGGTTGTGAGTATATTAAGTTCTGTATGTTAGAAGATGCTCAGTCCCAAATTTATGTAAAGCAGCAATACTTGTAGAGAGGCCATCATTGACCACCAAAACATAAATGAGATAAAAGAGGGGGGGCAGAATGGGAATGAACGAATCTCACGAAATGAACCAGTATGGTATACCACTTGGTTCTGGGTGCATGCTGGTCAAGTTTTAGAAGGTATTAACTTCCACCATTGTAGAACAAAACAAGGTAGAGAAAACACAAAACAAAAAACAAAAAAACATATCTTGTATATCTCACAAAATTGAATATATTAAAGGGAATCTAGAAGTGGAAAATATATCTAAGACCTGCAATTGTAGAAATATGAAAGTCAAAGAGGAACAAACTTAAAAATGAAGAGGTGGTAAAATAATGTAGTTAAGGTGGGAAAAGAGAAAAAATAGATATTTATAGGCTAATATAAAAGTGAGTTGTACTGGAAAAAGGAAGAAAAAAACAAAACAAAACATGGAGGATTACCCTCTGGTTCTATATACTGTAAGTCCCTCGACTTCCCCTGGAGCTTTCCAGCACTGCTCAGTCAAGAACTTGCTCTTCCCCTGCCCTTCCAGCTGGTATCTGGGGGAGGGGCTGCTGTGCTGATTCTCAGGTGTGTGCACCTGGGGGAGCTGCCCCACCCCCTGCCAGGTGAAAGGCTCAGTGGGAGCTTATCCTGTGAGGCCCCTGCTCCCTGGCAGCCTGCTCTGTCCCAGGCACAGGGTGACACCAGGAGGGACAATCCCACTGGCGGCGGCCAGCTCTCCAGCCCTGGAGTCAGCTCCCACAGTAACTCCTGCAGCTCCCGGTCTGCAGGGGCCTGGGTGCTCCGGGGGCAGGGGTGCCGATCTGCACAGCTCGGGGGTACCCATCGGCAGGATCGTCCTTGCTTTCCTGGGCCCTCCTGGCTTCTGCCTGTCCCGGGGGGAGCACCGGGTCCTGGGCTGTGTCCCCCGGCACCCTGGGCTCTGGGGCCTGCGCCGCTGGAATCGCGCTCCCGAGGCCGCGCAGCCCCTTCCGTGCGGAGCCACCGCCTGAGCTGCTCCCGTGACCCTGCCAAGCGCTCCAGCCCTTTACCGCGCTCGGCCCTGGGGTGCGGGGGGCTCTCCCCCGGCGCCCCTCCTCTGTTAGTTACCCCGGGAACCTGGGGGCTCCACTGCCCCTCCTGGGATCCTTCCCCGAGTTCCCCGCGAGCGCCTTTCCGTCCCGGAAGAAGTTAAAGTTCCCGCCTCTCCAGGGCTGGGCTCCTCTGTCGTGCGGGGTCTCCCCGCCTGGCCTTAGCCTGGCTCGTCGTGGGGCCCCTCCCCCACTTTATTTTATTTTATTTTATTTTATTTTATTTTATTTTATTTTACTTTTTTGGCTTCCTACCTTGTTAGAATCGAAAACCCTTCTTTCTGTACTGTTCCGGCTGTTCTCTCTTTAAATCTCAGGTCGAATTCGTAGGTTTTCAGGATGATCTGAAAGTTTTCTAGGTGAGTTGGTGGCGCCGGGTGACTTGGGGACCCTGCTTCTCCGCCAGCTTGCCCCCAAAGCTAAGGGCATTAATTTTTGAATGATACTGATGAACACATTGCCCACTATTTAAGTTTATAGAACATTTTAACTACAAAGGAATAAAAATCATGCTTTCCACAAACTTTTCTAACAATTTCATAGTAAGATAAAGGAATATCAATAGAAATGTTACTAGGAAAATTATTTTCCTAGAAACCTGTTGATCTTTATTTTCAGTTTTTTAAATAACAATTGCTATTGAAAGACTCCAACCTTAACTGAATAAAAACAGACCTTGTTTGTAGTGTTCATTATTGTACACCAAACACCCAGAATAGCATCTGGTGCATAGAAAGTGACTGGAAATATTTTTAATCTCAAAATGTTATACCAGAGTTTAATCATCTTTCATATGTGATGACAAGTGAAAGACAAACTTAGATATCAAGATATGTGAAAACATACTCTTCATGAAATTTTTAAAAGGAAATGTTTGAAAGTACATTGCAACTGGCAGAGATTAGCAAAATGGAGTCCACGATAGTATAGTCAAGATAAAATATGAAAAATGGTGAACACTGAAATCACTTAAAATACAGATAAATCTAAATAAATTTATCAAATATAATCATATTAAGGGAACATTTTAAAATACTTTTAAAAATGAAGATATGTAATCATATATTTAGGTATGATTGTATAGAGATAGATATGATAGATGAATGGAATAGTAAATACTTAAATAGAAATGTTGATTATAGAAACAAGAGATTGAAGAAACAGAATAAAAAGTGTTCTAAATATTCTATTACAAATATGGGGCATTCACATTATACTGTTTTATTTTTGAATAGCATGAAGAACTCTAAGTTAAAAAATGCTTTCAACAACATATAGGATGTCATTATGAGTATATTAAACATAATCCTCTAAGTAATTGGAAAACATAAAAATGAAATCTTTCTACAGAAAATCAGCAAACACGAAAAGCCTATTTTCTTAAACAAACAGCATATAAAACAAATTGGCACAAGTAAATCAGTCATATAAGCTAACAAAGCACGTGAAAAATTTAAACTCCTGTACTGAAATGAGATAGATCAGCATATAGATAAATATGTATGTATGTATATATCCATGTATATGTGTGTTATACTGAGTTGAAAAACAGTGTGTCAAAGAAAATCTTTAAAAAAGGTAAACAAGGTGATATAAATGCAAACAAAAGGAAAAGGAAGGTTGCAAAATACTAAAAATAGTGAAATTCAAGACACAGAAATGGGACAAAAAGGTTATTTTATATTGATAAAGCATAAGATTCTTAGTGTATTAAATAATGCATTTGATTATTAAATTATTAAAGTATTAAATTAAATAATTAATAATTAACCATAGAATTAATAATTTACTTATTTATCAAGTTAATTAAGTATTCTACAATGGCTTAGAACTCTAAAACTAAAGTCTTTCCACAAACTACTGTTTATATTATATTTATATGTGTATGTTCTGGAAAAAGAAAGCAGAATATAAACATAGAGACATACAGTTACCCTAACTATTAAATAATTATCTGGTAAAATACAAGTAACTAATTTCTTCTAAACTCTGTGAGATATGAATAACAGATTCTTTTATTTTTTCCAGTCAATGCTTTCAGTGGTGCCCTGCTGAATCTGTCTTGCCAATCCATTTAATGATATTTCTAGTAGGTTACAGTTGGTCACTTTCAGTGATGATTAAACAGCACATATTATTCAAATTTAAAATTCTAAACACATTTTCCCCTGGAAAATACTCAGAAATAAATTCTATGTACTTAGTATAAGTTCCATAAATGAAAATAATGATTTGAAAGGAACTTTAATTGGGGCACCTGGCTGGCTCAGTAGGTAGAGTATGTGACTCTTGATCTCAGTTTCGAGTTCAAGCCCTACCACACTAGGTATAGAGTTTACTTAAAGGGGGGGGGGGATTAATTCATGAAGTATACTTATAAAGAAAAAAATAGTCAAATGTCTAAGTTGATAAAAACATTTTACCTATAAAAGAATAAAAATGAGACTGTCCTCACACTTTTCTATCACTTAATTTCATAATAAAGTGAAGAAATAGAGAGCTGTGTTTAGAAAAAAATTTTAACTCAAAGTTTTATACTCTAAACTCATTTCCTCCTTGCCCTCCAGATTTCCTTGACCTTTAAACCAAGGTAACAGCAGAAGATAGGAAGTGTGGTTTTATGTTCTTTTACCCCTCCATCCCTCTCTTCTGGTTCTAGCTCATCTGGGATGTAATACCTCAGAAAATGTAATAGGAAAACTAGCAGGGATTCTTATACATAATCCACTGCTTAGTTGATAATTTCTTTTCCCCCAGTGCATCACTAGTAAACATTGACAATTAACATCTTATGTTAGACAGGTACTGAAATGTAGGCTCTCTTGCAAGATACCTTATCAGTTTTTCAGAGAGTCCCCACAGAGGATTCCTCCTAATATGAAAATGTTTAATAAGTGAACTTGGCCTCTTTCACTTTCAATCCAAAATCTAACTCCCTATATTTCTTAGACTTTACTTCTGGGATCCTCATATGGGGCAGCTACCACTTGATCCATAGAAACCCATTCTCTTGCCACACTAAACATGAACTTCTAAGTTTCCCATTGATATTCCCAATTCCTTAGCCAGCTATTGTTTCCCTATTCACTTTTACTCTATGCTTATGAGTACAAAATCACTAAAAAAGCAAATGTCCAACTGTGAAAGAGTTACCAATATACTCTGCCTATATGTCAACGAATCTCCACAAATAATCTTTGGAAAGTCCCTTTCAGAGGCTTGGGGATGGGAGAAGCACTTCTACCTCTCTCTATGGAAAAGACAGGGAAAAATTATAGCATATCTCAACAGGCCAATGACTTAGATTCCCAAAAAAGTTTTCCTGAATGCAACGGACTATTTATGTTATATTTATACATCTATATTCTGGAAATTATGTTATATTTATACATCTATATTCTGGACCAGAGTCCAGTGGTGATGACTATGGATAACAAGGTCAAATAAATTGCCTCTTAATAAGTCTTGAAGTGAGTATTTGTTGCCTGACTTTTCTGACTTTATTTAAGAATATGGAGTACTTCAGGGCACCTGGGTGGCTCGGTCCATTAAGCATCCAACTACTGATTTCAGCTCAGGTCATGATCTCAGGGTTGTGAGATTGAGTCCTATGTCAGGCTCTGCACTGATCATGGAGCCTGGTTAAGATTTCCACCGTCTCAAGGAGAGGTGGGTGGGGGGACGGGGTGACTGGGTGATGGGCACTGAGGGGCACTGAGGGGCACTTGATGGGATGAGCACTGGTTGTTATACTATATGTTGATGAATCGAACCCCAATAAAAAAATACACACACACACAAAGATTTCCACTCTCCCTTTCTCTCCCTCTCCAAAAACAAAGAAAATAATGTGGAGTACTTGACAAACTTTTCTCCTTAGTTTTGGAATCTAACTCTCTACCCTCAAGAAAATATGAAATCTCATACAATATTCTGTTATATCTATAAAGGCAAAAACAATGCAGATGTAATGGTTATAAATGGAAGGAAAAATACCTAGAAAAGCAATCATGATATTTTTGGCTTTTCTTAATTTTTCATTAACTGAATTGAGAAAAACTAATTTAAAATAATAAAGATTTTTTAAAAATAATAAAGATTTAATATCACAGTAATGTTGATTTAAGAGTAATCTATGGACTACTGTAACAAAGACACTAAGATTGCACTTTCTTTCTGTGACCACAGATTATAAATTGATCTTATATGAAGACACAAAGAAGAGCTTAATAAATTCCACAACGCATTAATTATATGGTTCCAATAATATCTCTAGTGTAGTCAAATTAGAAATCAATAGCTAGGGAATAACAACAACAACAAAAACCGAACACATAAAACCACATGAAAACTGAAAAAAAAATTACTCTAACATTTTGGTCAATATAAGAATCAAAACACCAGGCACAGAGTAGATAAAAATTAGTGATTCCAGTTTAGGTCCAAAGAGGTTACACTTCGATTAAATCTATATATATTGCTTTGTCTTTACAGCAAAACCAATTAGAATGGTGACAACTTCCTATCAGATACAATAAATACCCAGAAAAAATGAAACAGCAAATTTAAAATGCTATAACTAAGAGAATAAAAAAAAAAAAATCATCCCTGATATATAGATGCTGACAAAGTATTCACCAAAAATGATGGGGCAGCCACTTTGGGAAACAAGGTGGAGGTTTCTCAAAAAAAGCTAAAGGTGTAGTTACCAGTGGATTCAGCAATTATGCTGTTACATATATACTCCCCAAACTGGAAACATGTATCTACAGAAATATCAGTAAACCAATTTTCTTAGCAGAATTACACATAAAAACCAAAGGTAGGAAACAACCTAAATGTCCATTCATTGACAACTAGATAAATAAAATGTAGGATATCCACATGCTAGAATATTTGACTATATAAAGGAGTGAAGTACTGATACATGGTACAAAAATGGATGAACCTTGAAAAGACTATGCTGAGAAAAAGAATTCAGACACAAAAAGGTCATGTATTTTATGACTCCATTTATATGAAACGTCATCCTAGAATACACAAATTTATAGAGACAGAAAATAGATGAGTGGTTGCCAGAGGGATGGGATTAGGGGGAAATGAGCAATGACTAATTATGGACATAGTGTTTCTTCTTGGGGTGAGAGAAATATTCTGGGATGAGATACTGGAATGACTGCACAACTCTGAATATATAAAAAGCCACAGACTTGTACATTTTAGAAGAGTGAATTTTAGGTATGTTAGTTATATCTAAATAGAGGTTTTATCAAAAAAAAATGAAGATGGATACTTCTGCTTTCACTTGGACCACAGAAAGCTAGAAAGATCTTTGCTTCCACACTAACAATTAAAAAAAGCCAAATAACCTAAGTTTTCATGAGTGCAGAAAGATACTTGAATTTATACGGCAACCAGCCAGAAAAATAAGATTCCAAAGAATGACAAGACCCACCAAAGAGACCCACCTTTGCTAGAACATGATAAAAAGAAGTAGCCAACATTCAGACAGGGTAGAAAAAAATCGGTTTTTAAAAGTCAATTAAGGACTACATTTTGGAATACTGGAATTCCTTGAAAACAAGTGTTGTTGTGGAACAGACTTCTATTTAATTTTTCAAATTGTTTTTACATATTTTTACTTCGAATCTTTCATAATGAAGTTTTTTTTCTTTTGAATATAAAATACATACAATAAAGGTGATTCATATGTTGTAGAGCGATATAGTGGGAATCTGTAAATGATATGAACAGGAAATTCACAGAAAAGGAAGCTGAGGGCAGCCCAGGTGGCTCAGCAGTTTAGTGCCGCCTTCAGCACAAGGCCTGATCTTAGAGACCCGGGATGGAGTCCCACGTCGGGCTCCCTGCATGGAGCCTGCTTCTCCCTCTGCCTGTGTCTCTGCCCCCCTCCTCTGTCTCTCATGAATAAATAAATAAAATCTTAAAAAACAAAGAAGCTGAAAGCCTGTAAAATACAAATAACTTCACTATCAGTGATGGGAATGTGAAATACAAAAAGAATGGAATACCATTTCATATCTGCATAATGACAAAATATTTTTATAGATTCCCTGAAACTATCGTTGGTAAGGATATGAGAAAATAAAGAATGGGAGGGGAAAACTTTTGAAGTTGAAATGGCAATAAACTTAGGAAGTCTCAATTTCACATCTAAAAGTATATCCTAGAGGGCAGCCCGGGTGGATCAGCAGTTTAGCGCCGCCTTCAGCCCAGGGTGTGATCCTAGAGACTCAGGATCGAGTCCCACATCAGGCTCCCTACATGGAGCCTGCTTCTCCCTCTGCCTGTGTCTCTGCCTCTCTCTCTCTCTGTCTCTCATAATAAATAAAATCTTTTAAAAAATAAAATAAAATAAAAGTACACCCTAGAGAAATTCTTTTTTTTTTTTTTTTTAATTTTTATTTAGTTATGATAGTCACAGAGAGAGAAAGAGAGGCAGAGACAGAGGCAGAGGGAGAAGCAGGCTCCATGCACTGGGAGCCCGATGTGGGATTCGATCCCGGGTCTCCAGGATCGCGCCCTGGGCCAAAGGCAGGCGCCAAACCGCTGCGCCACCCAGGGATCCCGAGAAATTCTTATACAAGTGTACACGGGGTATAAATAAGAATATACAATTCAGAAATAAGAACATCAATAAATTGAGGTATATTAATAAAAATATGCTCTATCTCCACTAAAATGAATGAATGAGATTTACATGTATAAAAAAAGATAACTCTCAAAAACATGAAGTGCAATAAAAAAAAAGCAAGTTGCTGAACCATATCTACAAATGATACTATTTATATAGGTATAAAAACCTACATAAGAATATTATGTATTGTATATGGATATTTAAATATATAGCAATATATGAAAACATGCATGTGAAAGATAAACATGAAATTCATACTAAAGGAAGGCATGAAGGAAGAATAAGCTTTGAGGGGAGTAAACAGGTGGCTTTAGCCGATCTTTAAATGTTAATTCTTAAAAAAAATCTATTTGAAGGAAATATAGAATGACAAGATTTTATAAAGTGTGTTTGCTACTGTATTCTCTCTGAAATTGTCCACATATTTGAAATACCTAATACAAAAATTCAAACAAAAATTATAACAAAAAATCATAACAAAAATTCTAAATTCAGAAGATTTGGCGCCAAACTGGTTACAAGTGGAAAAAATATTTTTTCAATGCCTTTGTATTTATAAAATAACAAAGATGAAAATAAATTTTTCACTCAAGAAATTACAAAATAATAAAATCACCCTTTGGGGAATAGAAAAATTTATTGAAATTAATCTGAGAAATATTAAATTATAGACTAGAAAAGTATGGCAACATTGATAAATGCAAGAATTTTTTTCCTCTAAAAAGACGCCAAAAAACCTTTAGCAAGCATAATAAAAATAAAGACAAAAAGATCACAGAAAACAACAGGAGGAGCTAAAGAAGATACAAAATATAGTAAAAGTAAAAAAGTAAATCAAAACAAAGTGCAGTAAAAAGAGATGTGCCTGTATATTCCAGGAATAGAAGACTAGGATGCTAATATAAAAGTCCAGACAATAATGAGATCCTAAAATAAATCATTGGCAGATGAATCTGTTTAAAAAAACTTTTACCTCAAGAGATAAGATGGAAGTAAAAATGACAGGACTTGATAGGATTTTAAGATGGAATGAAAATGACTAGTTTGTACAATTCCCAAGTTTCTTCACTGGGTGGATGGGTAAATGTTTGTACTGCCAACTGAGTGAAAGAATATAAGGGAGACACAGAGCTGAGGGTAAAGATGACTAAGTAGAGTCAGGATATAATTACTTTCATTGTGCCTATGAGACATCTTGGTACAGAGGTATGCTTCCTAAAGTCACGTCGTTCCTTGAGAGCGCATACTGTTCTGCTTTTTCCAAAACTTATTTCCATTATTTTGTTTTTCTTTTTATATAAATCTTAACCACTGCCTTCAATTTCCCCCCCTTTTGACTTTTCCAGTTCCATCTTTTCTTCAATTACAGAAATCAGAATTTATTACCATATCCCCAGTGTGAAGGTCCCATGGTTCAGTGTAAGTAGAAACAAATCATCTGTTGTTTTCAACTATCTCTCAATTGCACCAGAATTTCATTATTCTTCCTGGGATATAACACCTAAAAATACAAATATGTTCTAGGAGAAAGTTTTAAAAATCCAGTAGAAAGTCCAGTGAAAAATCAGTGAATCCAGAGATTGTAGATGTCAAAAACACAGGGTCATGTTGATCTCTGTATAAAACCATTTTTCTGAATTAAGCTATCTAACTGGTAAACTTTACTGAATAGGCTAGCTCCAGGTGATTCTGATAATGATTCAAACTCATAAGATTAATACAGCAAGGAGTTAATGAGTCACATTATTGGCTGTAGTTGCAAATCAATCCTTCATTTTTTGCCTTGCCCTGATCAAGATAAAATTTAATATCTAGCCAAACAAGTAACTTTGAAATTGTGGTCATAAATGTCTATCTTTGGAAAAGAACTGACATTTAACAAGGCATGTAAGAACAACTCCTGGTGGCTACATCTTGGTGACAAATATATAAAACCAACATACTAAACTGAGTTTCAACATAATAATTGCAACAACTCCAAACAAGAACATTCATGGAGATCAGTTATAGTATAGCTTACCATAAATGGAATTGGTTTGGTAGTCTGGTTCTTTATATCAATGTAATTGATTAGAACTTCAAGGAAATAAAAATGTGATTGCCTCCCTCATATAAAACCCACTCTACAGAACACACATACACAACCTCTAATACATAGTATCATTTGAAGCCCATTCTACTCACCTAATGACCAAAGGACTGCTCTTTCACAAAACACTGTAACTGGATTTACCCTTCTAACCATAAAATCGTTTACATAACACAAATCCTGTGGTCTTTATCATCTAGCTAATAATGATAACCACACTTCCATTTTATAAAAATCAATACTTATTATGCCAGGTTCTGTTCTTTGTGCTTACTACACTATTAACTCCTTTAATTTCAAAGTGATGTTATGAAGTATGTGACTACTATTTATATCACATTAGAGATTAGTAATGAGACAGGGAAAATGTTGAAAAAATGTTGAGAACCTTAAGCAAGTTGGTAATTATCAAAACTTGGATTCAAATACCAGGCCAATGTGATACCAAAGACAAAACCATTAGCCTCTTCGCTTTTCTACTAGAAAACAGCCATGGTAGGAATCCATCCCAGCTGTCTTACTCTAGAACTATTTTTATCCCATACTCTGTATTGCCACACTGGTCTGGAATTTTGTCCCTAAAAGTGATACTAAACCATATGTTATGAAAACTTAGTAATTACCTCAAAGTTTACCATTCTATTTCAAGTGTCCCAATTTCTCTTAGATATTGAAATGAGATTTAAATTGCTTACCTCAGATCCTGCTTATGAAATAAAATAATCAATGAATAAATAAGACCTCAATGAATGTAACAAACTAAGTATGTGCTTCCTGAACTTAATTTCATTATAATCAATGTAGATGCTGCTTATACCCAGAGTGTCAGCAGCTTAGGGGTTTTGACTATCCCAGGCTCTACTTGGCAACCTAAATACTCAGAGAATCAATGTTTCAGGCTCAGCTATAACTCTTTTATAAAACGTTGGTTGCCAAGCTATCATCTAAAACTTTCTGAAAGTCTTCTTATATTTTTGAGCTTTACTAACACTTAGGTAATATGCTTTTCTATTTTGATGTATACTTAAAATAGCTTTTAAAAAAAGGCATGGGGGTTGGAACTGTTGTATTGAAGATGGGGAAAATGAAGAGTGAACAAAGAGAGTATCCCCTTTCTACTTTATTATACAAAATGCTTTCCTCAATAGATATATGACAGTTCGCTCTCTATCCTGCAGGGTAAGAAGTAAGGTTATAAATCTAAAACATTAATGGACTCACACTGTATTTCAAGAAGCATGTAGAGCAAAATTCCTTTCTGGGACTGACTTAGAAATGACAGAGTATGGCATGAAGGGTCATACCCACTATAGTGTTTTTCACATCCCACAAATAAAAATGCATAATGACTTGTCTTTCCTGTTTGAAAAATGGTATTTTTAACTCACCATTAGGAAGGGCATGTCCTAAAAAGTTTTCTATGTAGTTTATAAATGGCAAAGTAATTTAAATATATTAGAGGAACTTACTTGAAGAAACTGTAATTTGAAACCAAGCAAATAAAACATTTCAATGCATAAAAATTAATTTAATAAAAGTGAAAAAATACAAACTCATTAAAACACTAACCCTCAGGCTGACATCTGATTGAACTTCAAAAAGACAAATTGAAATAACTTTCAAAACTTTTAAACCAAAATTCTCCAAATTGGTAATGATCAATTGATAGCTAAATGGGCCTGTTAGAATATGCCATGTGGTTCTAGAAGTAAGTATTAAATAAATATTATTTTGCAATTTTTGCAAAATTTTTTTGTTGCAATTTTTGTTTTTTGTTGCAATTTTTTTTGTTTGCAATTTTATTTTTGCAATTTTTTTGTTGATGATAAAATTCAAAGACATAAAATAGAGCAGAGACTAGTATTACAGTGTGATTATAACAATGTCAGATTAAGACAAATTAGGAAGAGAGAAGCCCAGTAATTCTGCTTACTTAGCTGTTATCTTGGAGTAAATTATTTATCTCCTTTAAATCTCTATTTCATCATTTATAAACTACATATTAGAGACTTCCACTTTCAAGATAAAATTTCCTATTCCTACTGCTACATAAAATTAACATACTTAGACATTATAGATAGGTAGATAGATAGATAGACAGAAAGAACTAAAAAAAAAAAAAAAAAAAAAAAAAAAAAAAAAAAAAAAAAAAAAAACCTGAAAAGTGGAGAGTAGAAGACCAGCTAGAAAACTCAAGACACAAGGAACAACACAATGGCAAGTTCTCTGGACTTTTTTTTTTTCATATATCATACACTTGGGAGATGAATAAGCCAGCAACGTGGAAATGCCAAGAATTGCAGACAAAAAACCAACACAATCTTATTCTCTCAAGCGAATAAAAACCATGAAAAATACAGCCTTGCAAAACAAGAAATGTTTAGGGAATAACAGTTCTACTCTAGCTTAACACCATGGAATAAACAATGACATAAACACTACCAATATCAGCAAAGATTAAGTCAAGAATCAATACTACTACCATTGCCAGGGTGTAATGAAACACCACAATATACCCAGTAGATTATGTCAGAAAAGGTTGAGCAAGATCCAGGACTTTCAACCCCTACCAGGCCGTAAAAGCACTCTCCTACCTCAGTATCATCCCCTATCCATTCCAGTTGGAAAGGTGTCAGAGGAAGTCAACTAAAATACGAGATTTAAATAAAACCTTGAATATCGAAGTATACTTACTCAAACTGTCAAGGACTTTTTATTAAATTACTCATCATAGGAAGAAGACAGTACTGATTCAAGAAATTGAGAGATTCCTAAACATGATAAAATAAAAGAAATTGACATTATAGCACATTGTAATAAAGCTTCTAAAAACTGAAGAAGAAAAAAACAAGTTTGAAAGTAAACAGATAAACAAAATGTTGTCTATAGGAGGAAGACAAAATGACAATGTATTCATGAACAAAAACCATGGAAGCCACATGGAATTTGCAATATTTTTCAAATGTTCAAATCAAAGAAATAAAAATGCAAAATTCTATATCTAGCAAAAAGTATATTTCAGAAATGAAGAGAAAATCAAAACTTTCTCAGATAAAGGAAAATAACGTTTGTCACCAGTAGACTTATCCTGGAACAACAGCTAAAGGCATTTCACTAACAAAGGCAAAATGATAAAAGAAGTAATTTTAGAACATCGAAATGAGGAAGTAATACAGTATGCAAAAATATTAGTAATGACAGTAAATTTTTATCCTCCTCTTAAGCTGTCTAAATTACATTGGACGATTGAAACAAAAACTATAAGACTGTATAATGATTTTTAAATGTATATAGAGGAATTATTTAAGATGAATTGTCAATGGGGAGGAAGAAAGGAAGCTAAGGGTTCTAGATTTCATACCTGGTACATAAATATATTGTGAAAAGTTATGTGTACATGATATAAAATCTAGAGCAACACTAAAAAAGCTACCCAAAGAGGATTATAAAAAAGAGACTAGATAAATCAAAATGAAATTCTAAAAAAAGTCCAGTATACATCAAAAGAAAAAGATAAGGTTATATTAAGATCAAGTAAATATCAGAGAAAAGGAAATTATGAGAGAGAGATATAGTACACAGATATAAAATGCTCAATCCATAGGATGCCTGGGGGGTTCAGTTGGTTCAGTGGGTAATTCTTGATTTTGGTTCAGGTCATCATCTCGAGATCCTGGAATCAAGCCTGGCCTTGAGCTCCACGCTCAGAGGGGAGTCTGCTTGTCACTCTTCCTAGGTCTATCCCCCTAACTCTGCTGGCACAGTCTCCCTCTAAAATAAATAAAATAAAATATTTAATAAAAATCTTAAAAATTACCCATGAAACACAAAGTATACACTGTCTCTTGGTCCATAAAATAAGTCTCAACAAATTTAAAAGAATTGACATCATACATAGTGCATAGAGAATACTCTGACAACAATGGGTGTAAACTAGACAGCAAAAATGGAAACATAATAGGAAAATAATCAAGTAGTTTAAAATGAGCCAACACACTTCTGAATAATTCACAAACTAAAACAATATCTCAGGGCACCAGGTTGTCTCAGTTTGTAGAGTATGCAATTTTTGATGTCGGAGTTGTGAGTTTCTGCCCCAGAGTGGATGTAGAGATACATATAAATAAAATCTCTTTAAAAAAAACCAAAGTTATCTCAAGGGGGATAAAAAATACACTGAAGAATGACAGTGAAAATGCAAAATATCAACATATGTAAGATACTTCTAAAGGAGTGCTGGGAAAAAATATTTTTATCACTAAATAATGCATCCATTAGAAAAGAGGAACCATAAGAGCAGCAATCAATGAAATTGAAAGCAGAAAAACAGATAAAATCAATGGAATAAAGAGTTGGTTCATTGAAAAGATCAATAAAATTAGTAAGTGTCTAAAAAGACTGATAAAGAAAAGAAGAAATACAAATCACCACTATCAAGAATGAAACACCAGTTATCAATACAAAATCTGCAGACATCAAAAATAATAAAGAAACACTACAAATAAATCTATGCACATAAATTTGGCCATTTGATAAAATAGATCAATTATTTGAAAAACACAAAGCTACCAAAACTGACCCAATGTGTAGTAGAATGATTGACAGCCATTTAACTATTAAGTAAATTTAATTTCTAATTATATAACTCTAACAAAAAATGTGAAGTCTTAGATGGCTTCAGTAGAATATTTTACCAAGTCTTTAAGGATGAATAAACATAAATTATAGAAAATCTCTTCTAAAATGCTAAAGAGGAAGGTATAATTCACAAGTCTTATGAAAAGACCAGTATTTACCTGTTATCAAACAGGATAGAATGCTAAATAAATAAGTAAGTAACTAAGTACAAAAACCTCCCATGGGGATCCCTGGGTGGCGCAGCGGTTTGGCGCTTGCCTTTGGCCCAGGGCGCGATCCTGGAGACCCGGGATCGAATCCCACATCAGGCTCCCGGTGCATGGAGCCTGCTTCTCCCTCTGCCTGTGTCTCTGCCTCTCTCTCTCTCTCTGTGACTATCATAAATAAATAAAAAAATTTAAAAAAAAAAAAAAAAAACCTCCCATGAACATAGACACAAGAATCCTGACTCAAACATTAACAAATAGAATCCAACAATATATAAAAACAACTATACACACTGATAGATGATTTGTATTCCAAGGATGCAAGATTCTCTTAATATTTGAAAATCAGTCAAGGTAATCACCTTATTAACAGACTTAAGATGAAAAATGACATGATCATGTTAACTGCCACATACAAAAGCATGACAAAATTCAACACTGATTCATGATAAAAACAGCCATAAAAAATAACAGTAGAGTTTCCTCAATATGATAAACAATATCTACACAAAATCGTCTAACATTACACTTGCTGGTTAAAGACAAGTGGTTCACCAGAAGGATGGGGAGCAACACAAGGATGCCTACTCTGACAATTTATTCTTAATCATCATTGTGCTAGAAATTCTAGTTGCTGATTAAGCAAGAAAAAATTAAAACCTATAGAAAAGAGAAAGGAAGAATTAAAACTATCAATATTTGATGACATGCTACAAAATCCAAGTATTCTACCAAAAACCTGCTAGAAAAAGTATATTCAGCAAGATGACAGGATAGAAGATAAATATCACATATCAAATATATATAAGCAGTGAATACACAGACAAGTATGAAATTCTAATACAATTACAAGTGCTCAGAAAACTTCTTAAGTATAAATCTAACAACATATAATTCAGGACTTGTTTGAGGAAAAGTATAAAATGCAGATAAAAGAAATCAAAGAACATCAACATAAATTAAAAGACAGTGTTCACTCATAATATTGATACCAATTCCCCACAAATTGAACTATAAGCTTACCACAATTCCCATCAAAATACTGGCAAAATTTGTGTAGACACAGATAAGCTTACTATAAAACTGATACACAAATGCTCAAGCCCTAGAATAACTAAAATGATTTTGAAAAAGTAGAATCACATGTGAGATGCATCACTCCTTGCTTTTAAGTGTTACAACACAATTACAGATATCATGGCAGGGGGACATTGGCAGAGGGATCAATGGAACAAAATTAAGCAACCCAGAAATAGGAGTGCCTGGCTGGCTCAGGTGGTGGAACATGGAACTCTTGATCTTGGGGTTGTAAATTTGAGCCCCACAATGGGTGTAGAGATTACTTAAAAAATAAAACCTTAAAAAAAATAAAAATAAAACCTTTAAAAAAACAGAAATAAACCCACATGAATATGCCCATTTGATTTTTTAGCAAAAATGTAAAAGCTGTTTAATGGCATTAAAATAGCCTTTTAAATAAATGGTGCTCAAGTATTTGTCCATGACAGGAAAACAAATGAACTTCAACCTAAGCTTCACAATTTATACAACAATTAACTCTAAAAGATCATGGAATTTAATGTGAAATTTAAAACTATAAAAGTCTGAAAAAATAGCAAAGGTGATATCTATGGGATGTAGGCCAAGGCAAAAAGCTCATAGACTTGTCATCAAAAACATGATCAACACAAGAGTGTCTGGGTGGCTCAGTCGGTTAAGCAACGGACTCTTGATTTCCACTCAGGTTCTGATTAAATCCTGCATTGGGCTCCACACTCAGTGTGGAGTCTACTTAAGACTCCTTCTCCCTCTACCTCCCCACCTGCACCCCCCTTCACTCACGGGCAGGCTCATGGACACATACTCTCTCTCTAAAAGAAATAGTAAATCTGGGGATCCCTGGGTGGCTCAGCGGTTTAGCACCTGCCTTTGGCCCAGGGTGTGATCCTGAAGTCCCAGGATCAAGTCCCACGTGGGGCTCCCTGCATGGAGCCTGCTTCTCCCTCCTCCTGTGTCTCTGCCTCTCTCTCTCTCTATGTCTATCATAAATAAATAAATAAATCTTTAAAAAAAAAGAAATAGTAAATCTTTTTTAAAAACTGCATGTGAATGTATAATTTAATTACAATAAAACAGTTTAATCTAATGGAGAATTTCTCTATGACCACACCAGAAGGCTCATCGTTTAAATTTCCCAAAACAAGTATGATGGTGAAATGTAGGTCTTAAAATAAGATTCACTTTAGAAATAACAAATTCTACGTGATTTCAGTTTCACAGGCTGCCTATATTTTATATATTATTTACCAAGTCATATGACATTCCCCACTGATGACATTGAAGCTCCCCACAGATGTAGACAACGTTGACAATCAAGAAACTTAGGGTTGGGATATATAGGGAATAACAGAACAGATAAGTCAAAGACATACTTTAGACCATTTTTGTTAAAATATGGAAAACAAATGTCTTGTGTCATTCAGATCATAAAATTTTGACTTTAAAAATGTTTGATTTAAAAAAGGGATAATACTACCTATTTATGTATGGTACAAGAAATTTTTAAAATTTCATTTATTTATTCATGAGAGACAGAAAGAGAGGCAGAGACACGGGCAGAGGGAGAAGCAGTCTCCATGTAGGAAGCCTAATGCAGGACTTGATCCCAGGACTCCAGGATCATGCCCCGAGTCAAAGGTAGATGCCCAACAGCTGAGCCACCCAGGGATCCCTGGTACAAGACATTAAACGCAATAGCACTCATTATAATTGCAACAGTAAATCCAACTCACAGTTACAGTACTGCTTACCAGGCTAAAGGAAGAAAATTGAGGATAATGAGAATATGATTGTTCTAGGGAGAGGTGGTAAGACATAAGACACACAGGACAAAAATTGTATACTCTTGAGGCTGTATTTCTATATAGAGAACTCCTTAAATTGTTAGTTAAAATATTACACATTATTTCAGGATTGAATTTGAAGGAATGAAATAGCCATATTAATTACACTTTCCAATTATGGGTCTATACATTCCCTAATCTAACACAAACACACACACACAGACACACACACACACACACACACACACACACACACACACTTTTCCTTCTAAGCTCTAAAAGAACAGGTATTAAGTATTACATTTTTGTGCAATTATACCCTTGCATAGAATGTGGCACTTAGGAAACTCACACGTATTTGTTTGCTAAGCTACTCAAAGTGTGGTCCATCAGCATCTCTTCAGAACTTATTAGAGATGCAGAGTCTCAAGCTCTATTTTTTACCTAGTGAATTATAATCTGCATTCTGACAATATATTCAAGTGATTCATTTACATATTATAGTTGAAAAGCATTACACTAGACAATCAGCAAATGGATTGATTACTGTTGTGACAACATATTTCAAGATAGAAAATAAGAATGTAATACTTTCTCTATATAAGCATACCTTGTTTTATTGTGCTTTGCTTTATTATTCTTTGCAGGTAATGCATTTTTCACAAATTGAAAGTTAGGGGAGTGACGCATTCAGCACGTCTACAAGTACAATTTTCCAATGGCATTTTGTTCTTCCCTTATTGCTATGTAATATTTTGGCAATTCTTGCAACGTTTAAAACTTTCTCATTATTACATTTCTTATACTGATCTGTCAGCAACCAATCTTTGATGGTGCCACTGTTAATTGCCTTGGGGTTCCACACACCACACGCATTTAAGATGGTGAACTTATTGGATAAATGATGTGAGTGTTCTGACGTCTCCATGGACTGGCATTTTCCTATCTCTCTCCCTTTCCACTGTCCTCCCTATTCCATGAGAAAAACTAATAATGAAGAAATTAGGTCAATGAATGACTCTACAATGGCCTTTGAGTTCAAATGAAAGGAAGAGTCACATATCACTCGCTTTACATTAAAAGCTAGAAATGATGGGAGGCGGGGCAAGCTGGTGGAGGAGTGGGGTCCCCAAGTCACCCGGCCCCACCAACTCACCTAGATAACTTTCAGATCATCCTGAACACCTACGGATTCGACCTGAGATTTAAAGAGAGAACAGCTGGAACGCTACAGAGAGAAGGGTTTTCACTTCTAACAAGGTAGGAAGACAGAAAAAAAATTAAAAAGCATCCAGTGGGGGAGGGGCCCCAAGGAGCTGGCCTAAGGCCGGGGGTGGGGGGCAGAGCCCCAGGACAGGAGAGCCCAGCCCCGGAGAAGTGGGAACTTTAAAATTCCACGCCGGATTCTTCCAGACGGAAAAGCCCCTAGCAGGGAACTCGGCAGAACTGCAGGAGGGGCAGTAGAGCCCCCAGGTTCCCGGGGTCACTAACAGAGGAGGGGTGCCTGAGGGAGAGCACCCCGCACTCCGAGGGCAGAGCTCCCTAAAGGTCTGGAGCGCCCAGCGGGGCCCGGGAGCAGCTCAGGCGGTGGCTCCGCAGAGACGGGGCTGCACAGCCCCGGGAGCGCGATTCCAGCAGTGCAGGCCCTGGAGCCCAGGGCACCCCAGGGACATAGCCCAGGATCCGGCACTCCCCCCCAGGACAGGCGGAGGCAGAGGGGGCCCAGGACAGCGAGGAAGATCCTGCCACCGGGCACCCCGAGCTCTGCAGGTCAGCGCCCCCCGCCCCCGGAGCACCCAGGCCCCTGTGGACGGGGAGCTGCGGTAGTTACTGCAGGAGCTGACTCCAGCCCTGGAGAGCTGGCCGCCGCCAGTGGGGTTGTCCCTCCTGGTGTCACCCTGTGCCTGGGACAGAGCAGGCTGCCAGGGAGCAGGGGCCTCACGGGATAAACTGCTCCCACTGAGCCTTTCACCTGGCAGGGGGTGGGGCAGCTCCCCCAGGTGCACACACCTGAGAATCAGCACAGCAGTCCCTCCCCCAGAGAACAGCTGGAAGGACAGGGGAAGAGCAAGAGCTTGACCGAGCAGTGCTGGAAAGCTCCAGGACTGAGGGAAGATAGCATAGAGAACTAGATGGCCCTTTCTTTTCCTTTTCCTTTTTTTTCTTTTTCCATTATGACTAGTTTTTATATCAGACTAAAAACTTCCAATATTTTTTCTCTTTTCCCACCTTAACTGCACTATTTTACCACCTCTTCATTTTTAAGTTTGTTCCTCTTTTACTTTCATATTTCTGAGATATATTTTTCACATCTGGATTCCTTTCAATGTATTCATTTAATTTTGGTAGATATACAAGTTATGGGTATTTGTTTTTTCTGCATCGTTTTATTATTATTATTATTATTATTATTATCCATGAAAGACAGAGAGAAAGGCAGGGATGTAGGCAGAGGGAAAAGCAGGCTCCAGGCAAGGAGCCCGATGTGGGACTCGATCTTGAGACCGCAGAATCACGCCCTGAGCCAGGGGCAGGTGCTCAACCGCTGAGCCATTCAGGAGTCCCCTTGTTTTATTTTACAATGGTGGAAGTTAATACCTTCTAAAACACGGCCAACATACACCCAGAACCAAGTAGAACACCGTGTTGGTTCATTCTATGAGATTATATTTGCTCTTCCTTCCCAGTCTGCCCTCATCTTTTATCTTGCTTACGGTTTTTTTTTTTTTTTTTTTTTGGGTCAATGTTGGGGCATTAAAAAATATATTTTATTTATTTTTTCATGAGAGACACACAGAGAGGAAGGCAGAGACACAGGCAGAGGGAGAAGCAGGCTCCATGCAGGGAGCCTGATGTGGGACTCGATCCCAGGACTCCAGGATCATGCACTAGGCCGAAGGCAGGTGGTAAACTGCTGAGCCATCCAGGGATCCCCAATGTTGGGGCTTTCTACAATTATTGCTGGTTATATAAATTTGGGACTGAGCATCTTCTAACATACAGAACAAAATACCCTCAGAACCAAAAGGATCACCTTCTAGGACCCCTCAGGTAGACTACATTCTCCCACTACTACAACTTCCTCACCATCACCATCCCCCCATTTTTTTTGTCTTTCTCCTCTTTTCTTCACTTTTTTTTCTTTTTCTTTTTCATCTTCTTTGTTTTTGGATTTTGGCTTTTTATTTTTACTACTTTGTTTTAAAATTCCTTTTTCACTTTAGTGGTCCTTTTGTTTTATTTTGTTCTGTTCTTCTTTTTATTTTATTTTATTTTCTGGTCTCTGACCTCATCAGAATCATCTAGGGTGAAATTTACTTAGGTCGTGGTTGATATTTTTGACTCAGCCCACTCATACAGCCACTCTACACTGAGCAAAATGACTAGAAGGAAGAATTCACCACAAAAGAAAGAACCATAAAGAGTACTCTTCAACAGAGTTACAGATTTTGGATTTTGATACGATGTCAGAATTTCAATTCAAAAGTACAATTATAAAGCTACTGGTGGCTCTGGAAAAAAAGCATAAAATACTCTAGAGATTTCCTTACTGCAGAATTGAGATCTAATCAGTCCAAAATTAAAAATAGATTAAATGAGATGCAATCCAAACTGAATGTTCTAACTGCTAAGCTTAATGAGGTGGAAGAGTGAGTGACATAGAAGACAAGGTGATGGTAAGAAATAAGCTGAGGATAAAAGAGAAAAAAGATGAAGAGGAAAGGCTTAGGGAAATAAATGATAGCTTGTGAAGGAAGAATATACGTCTAACTGGGATTCCAGAAGAAGCTGAGAGAGAGAGAGAGAGGGAGAGAGAGAGAGGACCACAAAGTATATTTGAACAAGTCAGAGCTGAGAACTTCCCAAATCTGGAGAAGGAAACAGGCATTCAGATCTAGGAAATAGAGAAGACTCCCCCAAAAATCAATAAAAACTGTTCGACACCTCGACATTTAATAGTGACTTGCAAATTTCAAACATAAAGAGAAAATTCTTAAAGCAGTGTGAGTCAAGAGATTCTTAACTTCTATGGGGAGAAATATCAGATTAACAGCAGACCTCTCCACAGAGACCTGGCAGGCCAGAAACGGCTGGCATGATATATGCACGGTACTAAATGAGAAGAACATGCAGCCAAGAATACTTATTCAGCAAGGCTGTCATTCAGAAGAGAAGGAGAGATAAAGAGCTTCCAAGATAGACAGAAACTAAAAGAATATGTGACCACCAAAACAGCTCTGCAAGAAAAAGTAAGGCGACCCTGTAAAAGAAAGAGGGAGCCCAAAGAAACCATCCACAAAAAAAGGGACTGAATAGGCGATACAATGACACTAAACTCCTATCTTTCAATAGTTACTCTGAACATGAATGGGCTTAATGATCCCATCAAAAGATTCAGGGTTTCAGACAGGATACAAAAGCAAGACCCATCTATTTGCTGTCTATAAGAGACTCATTTGAGACCTAAGGACACCTCCAGCCTGAAAATGAAAGGTTGGAGAACCATTTATCATTCAAATGGTCCCGAAAAGAAAGCTGGGGTAGCCATCCTCATATCAGATAAATTAAAGTTTATCCCAAAAACTGTAGTAAGAGATGAAGAGGGACACTATATCATACTTAAAGGGTCTATCCAACAAGATGACCTAACAATCATGAATATTTATGCCCCCTAATGTGGGAGCTGCCAAGTATATCAATCAATTAATAACCAAAGTAAAGACATACTTAGATAGTAATACACTAATGTTAGGAGATTTTGACATGGCACTTTCAGCAAATGATAGATTTTCTAAGCAGAGCATCACCAAAGAAACAAGGGCCTCAAATGATACCCTGGACCAAATAGATTTCACAGATATATACAGGACTTTCCTTCCGAACACAACTGAATATACATTCTTTTCAAGTGCACATGATACTTTCTCCAGAATAGACCACATACTGGGTCACAAATCAGGTCTCAACTAATACCAAAAGATTGGGATTGTCCCCTGCATACTTTCAGACCACAATGCTTTGAAACTAGAACTCAATCATGAGAAGAAGTTTGGAAGAAATTCAAATGCATGGAGGTTAAAGAGCATCCTACTAAAAGATGAATGGGTCAATGCAGAAATTAGAGAAGAATTAAGAAGGCTCATGGAAATTAATGAAAATGAAGACACAATCGTTCAAAATATTTGGGATACAGCAAAAGCGGTCCTAAAAGGGAAATACTTCACAATACAAGCCTCCCTCAAAAAAGGAAAACACTAAAATACACAAGCTAACCTCACACGTAAAGGAACTGGAGAAAGAAGAGCAAGTAAAACCTACACCAAGCAGAAGAATAGAGATAATAAAGATTCAAGCAGAACCCAATGAAATAGAGACTAGAAAAACTGTAGAACACATCAACAAAACCAGGAGTTGGTTCCTTGAAAGAATTAATTAGAGAAACACCTAGCCAGCCTTATTAAAAAGAAAAAAGACTCCAATTAATAAAATCACAAATGAAAGAGGAGAGATCACAACCAATACCAAGTAAATACAAATGATTTTTAAAATGTATTATGAGCAACTATATGCCAACAAATGAGGCAGTCTAGAAGTAATAGATGCATTTCTGGAAAACCACAAATTACCAAAACTGGAACAGGAAGAATTAGAAAACCTGAACAAGCCAATAACCAGGGAGGAAATTGAAGAAGTCATCAAAAACCTCCCAAGACACAAAGGCCCAGGACAAGATGTCTTCCCAATGGCATTCTGTCAAACATTTAAAGAAGAAATAATACCTATTCTACTAAAGCTGTTTCAAAGGATAAAAAGGGATGGCATACTTCCAAACTCATTTTATGAAGCCGGCATCATAACCAAAGACTCCACAAAAAGGAGACAAAGTTTTGAATTTAGCTCAGACTTAATAATATTAATGTGCTCATAGTCTATCTTATTTAGTAGGAAAAATCATAGATGTCATAATAATTAAATAAGTACCCTGGTGACAATTCCTCATTTGCTTCTGCCTCTAGTATGCCCTGCCCCTCTTCTCATAATTTCTCATTCATTTCCTTTCATTTTTATTTATTTATTTATTTTTAAAGATTTTGTTTATTTATTCATGAGAGACATACAGAGAGGGAGAGAGACAGTCAGAGGGAGGAGCAGGCTCCATTCAAGGAGCCTGACACAGGACTCGATCCTGGGTCTCCCGGATTATGCCCTGGGCTGAAGGTGGCGCTAAACCGCTGAGCCACCCGGGCTACCCTCATTTTATTTTAAATCTAGGTAGCTAAAAAAGCAAGTTGTTTTTCACTGATGTACCTAAGAGTACTGAGACACAGACACCAATGAATCTCACAATCTTTTTGAAAATGAGAAAAGCATTCAATTAATTGAGCAGAGAGCATTTCCCACCAGATCAAAAATGTAATACTAATCAGCCTCCTAGATACTCCTAGATAAGCAACAAAATCAGAGTCTTAGCTAGGAAAGAAAAGAACTTTCTGCATTCGAGATGAACACAGGGTTAAGGTTTGCTGTCGAGGTGTGAGAGCCCACATGGTGAAAAGGCAACATATATACATAATAAGTTCAGGTTGAGTAAATTGCACCAAATATCTCCCTGTTTACATTTATGTAGATCCATTTATAATGTATTATGTTACCTCCCAGATGAAATAAATAAAAAGCTCCGAGTGTGGCATTATAAGTTCTCTTCTATGCACTGCAAAGCTCTCTCAGCAGGGAACACTATTCCTCAGGAGCAGGTACTATGACACATTTTTAATCAGAGCTTTACTAATTAATCCCCCTGGAATTATATATAAGAGAGGAGCAAATGCACTCTTCCATTAAAATAGAAGTCCCTTCCATTTAAAAACAGGAGTTTTCATTTTAATTTACAAAATAAAAAAGGTTATAGTTCACAAAGTTGGTTCCTACTAGATATTCAAGAGAAAAAATGTGAAGTTCATCTAACAATACAAAACTCAATCAGATGTTGAAGAGTTTGCAATTTATAAGGATAGAAACAGAGTTATTTCTTAAAAATTCCATTCAAATGAAGCAATTTAATTGAAATGAGATAAATCACTGGGTTAAGAGTTTAAATGCATCAGAATGAAGCTTAATATGTTTTATCAAAAATCAACAAAGGAAAAATGTATAAAGATCAATTTTCACTACCATTGGTTAACTCATGCTATATCTTTATCCCATGATTGTAAAATCCAGGAAAAGTATGGTTTATTGCTCATAAGTTAGAGATCTGATTTCAAAACAATTCAATTAATTTTATAAGCATCTAATTTATACAATAATAACATGGTCACAAGAAATACAATATGATGAAGTACAAAAGATACAGTGCAAACTATCTAAAACAAGAAGAATCATCCTATAATAGAAAGTCAGGGAGGGACCTGGGTGACTCAGTCAGTTGAGTATCCACTTACTGATTTTGACTCAGGTCATGATCTCAGGGTCCTGAGATTGAGCCCCTTATGGGGTTCCTTGCTCAGCAGAGTGTCTGCTTGAGATTCTCTCTCCCTTTCCCTGTGCCCTTTCTATATTTTCTCTCTCTTTCTCTCCCTTTCTCTAATTAATTAATTATTAATTAAAAAGGGAAGGAAGAGTGCCCCAATGGAAATTACATCCATTCCCATTTCCGTATTTCTCTAAAGTAATCCTCCAATGAGACCATTTTTTTTCTCAAGGTTATTTCAGGTAATGAAACAATTTACCTATATAGACTCCGCTTTTTTTTTAAGATTTTATTTATCTACTCATGAGAGAAACAGAAAGAGAGAGGCAGGGACATAGGCAGAGGGAGAAGCAGGCTCCATGCAGGGAGCCCAATGTGGGACTTGATCCCGGACTCCGGGATCACGCAGAGTCGAAGGCAGATGCTTAAACTGAGCCACCCAGGCATCCCTATATAGACTCAGCTTTAAGCTGATTTGAATTCAGTGAAAAGTCCACACTCATAAAGTTGTAGTATACAAACCCAACTAACTCATGCCCAAGTAAAATAATTTGTGAAATCTGAAACAAAATCAGTTAACTGAGAGAAAACTGTTAAACACATTGTCTGACCTTTCATAGAAAAAGACTCCTACATGAATGCAAGATTGTTACTCAGCTATTAAAACTATTTATTTTATATAAAACATGGTTAAGAGTTATATCACATTAAATGCAAAAGAAAAAAGCATAGAACAACATGTACAACAAATTGCAATTATGTGAAAACATGTGTGTAAGTGGATAAGGACAAGAAAGGGAATGCACAAGAATGAAAATAGCTGCATTAGGAATATATAATTATAGAATTTTTCTCCTTTTAAAACTTCCTTAATACTGTTGATATATCAACCTCTTCCCAAAAATAAAATAAACAAAAAATTCAAACAAAAACCCAATCTAGCCAAAAAAAATCCTATCCCATGGCTTCGTAAAATTTTCATTTCTAGCAATAAAGTTTAAAATCACAAAAATGTATTACAGAATACATAGATCAAATTCAATATTCTTATTAATAATGGGTCCTCCTGTTTCTCATCCAAGAGTTTCCTCAGAATATTTGAAAAAAGGCAGAATCAGTAAACAGTGTTTCCCATTAACAGGATTTGTATGTAGGAAAGATCTAGTTTAAAACTAGATCAATTGAAAATAATATTCAGTGTCTTATTAATCTTTATATTCCTATCTTGGGTTTGGCATATACTAGGTGCTCAAGAAATGTTTCTAAAATTAATGGATAAATCATTATTAATTATATCTGATCACAAACTTTTCTGCTGTAATCTACAGAACAAGCTACAGATTTATCTGAAATTCCAGGATAATTATAGATTTCATTATCAAAAACATAATATTCAGTGGTTTTTGTAAAATTTGTCTGCCGAATCAGAATGCCTAAACAATGCATTGTATGAAAATTTCCAGATATGTAAACAACAAAAAGGATTTTAAAAAATACATTATATAGATAACCAGACTTCTTAGGAATCTGAATGAATGGAAGAGGACAATAATGTATCATGCAAACAATATACTCTAAAGATGTATGGCAATATAAAACATCATGAAAAGCAAAATAAGTTCTATTTTTACTACATTTCATTAATATTCTTTTATACACATAGGCAAAACACACATGTGAGAGTGCACAAACACACATACACACACCAGCTATAGTGTAACCATGCAGTTAATAAAGGCAATGTGTTATAAAAGCTACAGATGACAAGAGAGATCACTGGTATGAACTTTTTGTCCATGATAATTTCATAGGAAATCAACCAGGTATCCAACAAATGATGTACATCAGTCTGACCATTTTCCAATGAAACCAACTGAGCTGGAAGCACAGAAATTCTTGAACCTTTAAGAGAGAATTTATTCTAATTTGCTTCTCTAATGTTTATGTGAGAAAAACTTTTCTCACTATCTTGAATAAAATCTGTTGGTTAAAACTATGCATCATTGTTCTAACTAATTTATATATATAATTATAAGATTATAATTTTATAAAACTTCTAAAGCATAACATTTATTTCACATAACTCAAGATTAAAGTTTGGGAAATTTCCAGCCTGAACTACATTATGCAACACTTTACAGAGATAAAAGTAATTTACAGAATAGCCCTATTTGACTTTGTATATATGTAGAGAAACTGAAGGTGAGATAAAGTTGAGTTATTTAAAATATGGAGCCATATGTCACACATTGGCAGTGAGAGCAGAAATACGGCAGCACTTCCCATTTGCCTTTCCTACTTGATAGTACCAGAGGTCAGCTGTGCCAACAAAGTGAGTGCCAATGAGGCTAGTGTTTCTAATCCTACCACTCACTAGCAGAGGAAGACTCAGGTCA
This sequence comes from Canis lupus baileyi, assembly GCF_048164855.1. Lineage (NCBI taxonomy): Eukaryota > Metazoa > Chordata > Mammalia > Carnivora > Canidae > Canis > Canis lupus. The sequence continues at coordinate 30,514,619 of NC_132876.1, forward strand.
TACATCTCCTAGGCAACCACCCAGCAACAAAAGGCAACCAAATTCTCATGTTGCCCTGCTCTGGATAAAGAGGAGAAGATGGTCCATACTGGTGTTTCCTATCTAACCACTCTACAGTTGGAAAAACAAAACAACAACAACAACAAAAACCCAGGCCTCATGTTTCCTTACCTCAAAGCTAGTGGCAGAGAGAAATTCAGAGACTACATTTATCAACCTCTCATGCAATGATATAAGTGGTCCAGATAGATACATTCCTCTTCCCTGCAGGAATGGCAGAGACTGACCAAGAAGCTCACTGCATGAAGCAACCTGTACAGCAAGCTAAGAGAAATGCTTTTTGTCCCAGAAACCCAGTGTTACCCATGCCCCAAGTGAGACAACAAAGCCTAGGGAGTCGCTTCTGCCCACATGGCTCTGACCAGCAGGCACAAAGACATCATAAAAATGCTTCATAGGAAATTATAAATTATCTCTAAATAAATGAAAGAATATAAAATCTGAGCAAAAATATAGAAGCATGAAAAAAACAAATGGAAACTACAACTGGAAAAGACAAAAAGAAAAAAAAACTTCTGCATGATCTCAATACAGAAGTGAAAGAAGCTGAGAAAAGAATTGGTAGACTTCAGGACAGATCAGTAGAAGTCACACAATTTAAAAAGCAGAGAAAAAGAACAGGGCCTCAGAGACCTCTGGGACGAAAGCAAAAGATCCAACATTTGTATAAAGGGAATTCCAGAAAAAGAAGGAAAAGAGTGGAATTGAAAAAGCAAGTTAACATCTCAAAATGACTAAAGAAAGTTCTCCAAAAAGAAAAGAAATGAAGTGAAAAGTGAAGTCTTAGAACTTCAGATAGGAAAAAAAGAAAAATAAGGGTAAATACAATAAATGATTCTTATCATTTGTTTCTTTTTTGTTTTAGATTTACTTATTTGAGAAAGTGAGAGGAAGAGACTGGGTGGGGGGAGGGGGACAGGGTTGAGAGAGAATCCTAAGCAGGCTCCAGGCCCAGCAGAGCCCAATAACACAGTGCTCTATCTCAGGACCACAAGATCATAACCGGAGCAGAAATCGAGTCGGATGCTTAACCAACTGAGACACTCGAGGTGCCCCTACCATTTGTTTCTTAAGTCATATCTGATGTGGTACTCAATGTTGTTATGTTTGTATTTTATTTCATACACCAATCATGAATAAAAGTACACAAAAGTGAAGACTTTTATAAATGATGACATTATTAACTACATGTAAATTATTCACTGAAAGAAGAGAGCAAAAAGGGGACCAGAAGCAAAGGAAAGAAACAGTAAACAAACAGTAAAACGGTAGAGTTTATGCATCACATATTAATAATTTACACATAAAAGTTATAAATACACCAAAGAAAAGGCAGAGATTAGTAGAATAGATATAAAACAGGAACCAACTCTATTCTGCCTACACAAAATTCACTTCAAACAAGGAAAAAAGTTGAGTATAAAGAATGCAAAATAAATCTAATTCAAACATTATGTTAAAAGTAAATACGAGTAGTTCTGTTAATATTAAATAATGTACACTTCAGAATAAAAAATTCAATTACATATATAGTTAAAGCTAAGAAGGAGATTTATAGCAATAAATGCACACATGAGAACATGCTTTGATAAAAACAAACTAGAACTATTATCATACTTAAAGATGAAATACTGAATGCCTTCCCAGTATAATCCAGAAAAAGCCATGGATAATTGCTTTCTTTAATCTTATTCATAATAATACTATAAAGCAAGGAAAAGAAACAAAAAAGATACATATTTGAGAAAAAGAAGTAAACTGTCTTTTTTCTGCAGATTTGATCATCCACATAGAGTCTTAAGAACTGTTTTAAAAAACAAATAAACAAAAACAGTCCCAGAACCAGTAAGTTTGCTCATATTAGTCACAGAACAAAATATCAGTTATAACTGCTTTAAAGAAAATGAAATTCATAGGTATAAGCTCAGCAAAACATGTATAAGATATATAATTAGAAAGATTTATCATACTCAAGGACTGCAAAACTAAACATAGTAAAGATGTCAATTCTGCCTAAATTGGTATATAAATTTAACACAATTTCTATCAAACTTCCAGCAAATACTTCGGTAGATAAAGACAAAATTATTCGAAAACTTATAAGGAAAGGCAAAGGACTTATAAAATCTAAAACACTTTTGATAAAAATAAGGTAGGAGGAGTCATTATTCCCAATGATAAGGATTATAGAGCAACATTAATGAAAGAGTGGGATATTTGTGAAAGCATGGATATACAGAAAAATGTAACAAAATAGAGAAGAACTAGATCTACACAAATATTTTCAACTTTTGACAAAGGTGTAAAAGCAATTCAATAGAGGATGGATAGATTTTTTAAACAGTTAGTGACAGAGCAACTGGGCATCTATATCCCAAGGAAATCTACTTTTATATAAAACTTCACACCTGGACAGCCCAGGGTGGCTCAGCAGTTTAGCACCGCCTTCAGCCCAGGGCCTGATCCTGGAGACCCAGGATCGAGTCCCACATCAGGCTCCCTGCCTGGAGCCTGCTTCTCCCTCTGCCTGAGTCTCTGCCTCTCTCTCTCTCTCTCTCTCTCTCTCTCTGTGTCTTTCATGAATAAATAAAATCTTTAAATATATATACATACACCTTATACAAAAAAATTCAAAATGAAACTATTAAAACCCAGCATATATGGTCAGCTAATATACGACAAGGGAGCCAAGAATACCTGTTGGGGAATGAATACTCACTTCAACAGTAATGGGAAAACTGGAAAAATACATACAAAACAATGAAACTGACACCTATCTCAAACCACTCACAAGAATTAACTTCAAATGGAACAGACTTAAACAGAAGATTTGATACCATAAAATTCCCAGGGAGAAGAAATGTGTGGTAAATATCAGAAAGGGAGACAGAACATAAAGACTCCTAACTCTGGGAAACGAACTAGGGGTGGTGGAAGGGGAGGAGGGCAGGGGGTGGGGGTGAATGGGTGACGGGCACTGAGGGGGGCACTTGACGGGATGAGCACTGGGTGTTATTCTGTATGTTGGTAAATTGAACACCAATAAAAAATAAATTTATTAAAAAAAAAGAAGTGCAAATAAAATAAAATAAAATAAAATAAAATAAAATTCCCAGGGAAAAAATAAGGAAAAAGCTCATCAATATTGTTCTTGGTAATAATATTTTGTTAATGATGCCAAAAGCACAAGCAACAAAAGCAAAAGTCAACATATTATATCAGAATCAAAAGTTTCTGAACAATGGAAAAAACAAAATGAAGATACAACCTATAGAAAAGGTAAAAATATTTGCAAACCATATACGGGATAAGGGGCTAACATCCAAAATATATAAAGAACTCCGTCAATTCAACAATAAAACCCCAAAGTATCTAATTAAAAAATGGACAGAACTAAAGAGGTATTTCTCCAAAAAGGACATTAAAATGGCCAACAGAAACATGAAAACATACTCAAAATCACCAGTCATTAGGGAAATACAAATCAAAACCACAGTGAGGTATGGCACACCTATTAGTATGGCAATCATCAAGAAGACAAGAGAAAACAGGTGCTAGTGAGGATGTGGTGGAAAAAAAACCCTATGTATTGTTGATTCAAATACAAATTGATCCAACCACTATTGAAAACAAGATGGAAGTTCCTCAAAGAAATTAGTAAATCTCATATAAGATCCAGTGATTGCATTTCTGAATATATACCCAAAGAAAATGAAAACAGAATTTCAACAATCTACCTGCATTTCCATTTTTAATGCAACACTATTTACAGTTGCCAAGATATGGAAACATACAATATGGCCAACAATGGACTGATGGGTAATAAAAAAGGATGTGCTACATATACACAATGTAATAGTATTGAACCATGAGAAAGGAAGATATCCTCTCATTTGCCACAACACAGATGGAACTTGAGCACATGAGACTAAACAAGATCAGTCAGAGAAAAAGAAGTACTGTATGACATCACTTATTTATGGAAACTAAAAAAGTTCAACCAGTAAAAAACATATCGTAAAATAACAGTTTACTGTTATAACAAAGGATGGGGCAAGTAGACTAATAGTGTTTAAGGATGCAACTTATAACAAGTAGTAAATATGTCATAGAGATCTAACATACAGTATAAATAATATAGACAATAATATTGTACTATAATCATGTAATGTGATAAATATCACTACATAAGTAATCGGGTATCTGTGTATGTATACACACACACACACACACACACACACACCTACATGTCATCCTCATATATATAAGAAAGTATCATTGTAATATGCTGTATATCTTAATATTATGCAATGTTACCTGTCAGTTGTAAACGTAATTTCGATTAAAATATGCTTATTGGATAATAATCACTTCAATTATCTTTGTTTCATTTTGTAGACATAGAAAAACTAAATACTTCACCTTCAATGACTGACTTTAACTATATAAAAATGAAAAGAATGATACTTCAGTTTTATCTTACCAAACCAACTCATTTTTAGTAGTGTTTGGAATATTCTAAATTCCAGAGATAAGATTGCATTTTGATGAACTGCTAGAGTGTCTGCAGCAAGGTAAAGGATAAATGAAACCAACATCAGAGTTCAAAATGCAGTTCTTAACTGTTTTGAAAGAATTGTAGAGTATTTTAAGTAGCCACAAACAAAAGAAAGAAATATCTTTAAACAGGAGTGTTATTTGGTTATCTAGGAAATACTTCTGTCTCTGGAGGAACACATTTCATTTTCTCTGTTTAGTTATGAGAATCTCTACTATGCATATATATGCTTTTGTGATGCCAAACACTATGGGGTGTTTTTAGTGCCCATTTCCTTCTCTCTACCTCTCTCTCTCTCTCTCTCTCTTTTGAAGTTAAAATTACATATCTAGGAAGAGTATATAATTTTGTGGCAAAATATATACCTATAGGCAAAGCAGGAGATAACATTTAAGCATTGTTGCTATGGATAGAAACTTGAGCCCAGCAATATTTTCTAATTAGAAGGTTGCTCTGAGTCATTCTTTTCAAATCCATTAGGCTTTTAAATGTTAAACTGTAATTGGCTTTTCAAATATTGTTTGGATAATGGCAATGGGGAAAAAGTTTGAATCTGAAATAGCATATGAAACGTAGAAATAGAAAGAAAGAAATGTCTTCTGGGCATTTCTACCTATATTGTTGACGGGCAATTCAAAACAGTAATATCTTCTATAGAACTCCATCGTCTATACCACCAATAGTCCTATTTTCCCTATTCTGATAAATAGCCACAAATTTCTTGCAGATCTCAAATCAGACATCGTAGTTCATTAATTCTACACCATGTCAGCACATTAGAATAACTGAGACACTTTGTTTTCAATTAAGACTTTGTTATTTTACAAGTTCTCCATAGATCCTCAGTCCTATGCCAAGTCTCATCTAATATTTTTTACATCTTGCATCAGTGGGGTACAGTTGTTAAAACTGATAAATTAGGGCACCTGGATAGCTCAGTGGTTGAGCGTCTGCCTTTTGGCTCAGGTCGAGATCCCTGAGTCCTGGGATGGAGTCCTAATCAGGGTCCCCGCATGGGAGCTTATGGCAACCACTGATCTTTCCAATGTTTCCATAGTATTGCCTTCTCCACAATGTCACATAATGGGAATCATAAAATATATAGCCTTTTCAGGATGGCATTTTTCACTTAGCAGTATGCTTTTAACCTTCCTCCATGTGTTTTCATGTCTTGATGGCTAATTTCTTTTTCTCTTGGAATAATATTCCATTGCCTAGATGTACCATATTTTGTTTATCCATTCACCTATTGAAGAACATCTTGATTGCTTCTATGTTTTGGTAATTACATTAAAGATGCTATAAACAGGGATCCCTGGGTGGCGCAGCGGTTTGGCACCTGCCTTTGGCCCGGGGCGCGATCCTGGAGACCTGGGATCGAATCCCACGTCAGGCTCCCGGTGCATGGAGCCTGCTTCTCCCTCTGCCTATGTCTCTGCCTCTCTCTCTCTCTCTGTGACTATCATAGATAAATAAAAATTAAAAAAAAGATGCTATAAACACGTAAAACTTTATATAGCTATATATATATATATATATATATATATATATATATATATATATATATAGCTTTTGGGGGTATATGCCAAAGAGCAAAACTCCTAGATTATAAAATGAGTATGGTGAGTTTATAAGAAACCACTAGACTGCCCTCCAATGGGGCTGTATCATTAAGCATTCCCATCAGCAATGAATGAGAGTTCCTGTTGACTCCCATTCTACTCACATTGTTTTCAGTGTTTTGAATTTTAGCCATTCAATAGGTGTGTACTGGTATCTTATTGTTGTTTTAATTTCCAATTAACAATGGCATGTGATGTTGAGCACTTTGTCACAGGATTCTTTGCCATCTGCACATTTTCTTTCATGATTTGCCTCTTCACATATGTGCCCATTATTTTTATTGATTTATTTTCTTATTCTTTAATTTTATATGTTCTTCATATATTTTGGACATTGGTATTTTATCATATATGTAATTTGTAAAGATTTTTCTCCTACACCATGGATTAGGATTTAATTATTTTAAGATTGTCTTTCCCAGGACAGAAGTAATTAATTTCACTTAGGTCCAACTTAAAATTTTTTCTTTCATGGATCACGATTTGGTGTTGTATTTAAAAGATCATGCCAAACCCAAGGTCCATTTTCATTCTCTCTCTCTCTTTTTTAATGGTGATTCTCAAGCCACTCAAGAAAATCAATAGAAGTGGTATCTAGGCAATAATATTTTTTAAAAAGATTTTTTAATTTATTTAACAGAGAGAGCAAGAGAGCACAGCAGGGGGAGCAGTAGAAGGAGAGGGAGAAGCAGGCTCAATCCCAAGACCCTAAAATCATGACCCTAAAATCAATCCCAGATGCCAGGCTCAATCCCAGGACCCTAAGATCATGACCTGAACAGAAGGCAGACACTTAACCAACTGAGCCACCCAGGTATCCCAGGCAATAATATTTTTAAAGCTTGTAGGAGAAAAGGGCAGGTGTCCCCAAGATGGGCCACTTTGGCATAAAGATTATTTCAAGTTAAAAATAACCACAACCCAGCAGATGTAGAAAAAGCTCCATGCCTCCCCCTCTACTGCCTAAACATTGGAAAGGAGATCCTGTACCAGGAAGAGAGCTATTAAATATTTTCTTTTTTTTTTTAATTTTATTTATTTATGATAGTCACACACACACACAGAGAGAGAGGCAGAGACACAGGCAGAGGGAGAAGCAGGCTCCATGCAGGGAGCCCGACGTGGGATTCGATCCCGAGTCTCCAGGATCGCGCCCTGGGCCAAAGGCAGGCGCCAAACCGCTGCGCCACCCAGGGATCCCAGGAAGAGAGCTATTAAAGAAGACTTCCCCTTATGGAAGAAACGGTGTAATAGTGTATATCCTTGTTTTTCAAAACATCTTTCCCATTCCTGTTAATGAGCCTTCTCCCCTTTTTTTTTTTTTAAGATTTTATTTATTTATTCATGATAGTCACAGAGAGAGAGAGAGAGAGAGGCAGAGACACAGGCAGAGGGAGAAGCAGGCTCCATGCAGGGAGCCCGGATCCCGGGTCTCCAGGATCGCGCCCGGGGCCAAAGGCAGGCGCCAAACCGCTGCGCCACCAGGGATCCCCGCCTTCTCCTTTTTGTATCCTGAGACCCCTCCCCTCTCCTTAGCTCACATAAGCTTCATGTTGCCTCATTGTAATGGAATTTCATGTCTATGTTTCCCCATATGTACATCTGTTAAATTGGGTTTTCTCCTGTTAATCTGTCTCATGTCAGTTTGATTCAAATTCTAGCTAGAAGGACCATAGGGCAAAGGAAGATCTTCCTTCCCAACAAGCTCATCACTGACCCTGTGGTTCTGATGTGCCCCATGGTGAGAAACTATTACTAAGGCAGCAGCCTTGGAGTCCTCTTCAGTTAAAACACTTTCCAAAGCCTAAGATTTCCTGGTTATAAAGACCTTTCTCAATCTGTTGGTGAAGACTTCCTGTTACTACTTCATTCTATGTGTGTGTCTGAGTTACATGAATCAATAACTCATAAAGTCTTTGATGAGACATCAATACAAGCTATTTCATATAATTGAGCATAACAACATTTCAGCATAAGAATTTTGTAGTCAAATGTTAGATCTAAATCTTGATTCCATACTCATAAGAAGCTTAGTATTAAAAATTAATATATTGCCATATTCCATGGAAATATTTTGGGTCACAAATTGACTAAGAACCATATTTCTTTCAAGAGTTTTTCTCAGGGTGTCCTTTTTGCTTCATTAAAAAGCATCCTTCAAGACCATATCCTGGTACCACTATGGTCTACTTAGCATCTCTTTTAATGACTTCCACATGTTTCTCTCTCTCTCTCCAATGCTTTTACTATCACTGCCATAATTCTGACCCTCATCATGTTTCACAAGATTTATCATCTCCTTTCATGAAATATTGCAATGGGATTCCAACTGTATAAGAATAAAGGCCAATTTATATAACAAAGCATGGAAGACTATGATTATAACACATCGAATTTACTCTAGGAGTAAAGAAAATATGTCTCAAGACACCATGTTTATTCCAGAGAAGTGATTGGAAGAATGAAAGCTAACTTTAGCAGATCTGAGATTGCTGCACTATTCCTCAGGCTCCCTCTATTATTCCTTCCTAAAACAGGGCAATCCTCTTCAATGCTCATTCTAGTTCATCTTACAGAATGTTTCAACTTCAGCAGTCTTGTCCTTTTTCTCTGAAACAGAATTATACTAAGAGCCATTTTACCATACAGTTTACTGATTACTTAGTTTCTAGTATTTTAGGAATATCAATGCATTCTCCTGAGCAAAATTGTATGCTGCCTGAGGGCAGGAATCAGTTTTTTATTGCTTGATATCCAATATAACCTGACATCAGTCTCGTTACATAGAAGGTGATCATAAATTTTACTGATTTATTTATTATTTACAAAATTCTAGGACTCTTCACTATCCTTCAGTAGGTTTCTTTCTTTCTTTCTTTCTTTCTTTTTTTTTTTTTTTTTTGCTTTTTATTTTTTAAGGTTTATTTATTTATTTTGGAAAGAGAGCAAGAAAGAATGTGCATGTGTGGGCAGAGGGAGAGAACTACACTGACCCTGAATGTAGAGCACAATGCAGGGATTGATCTCATGACCCTGAGATCATGACCTGAGCTGAAATCAAGAGTGGAATAATTAACCAACTGAGCCATGCAAGTGCCCCCTGTAGGTTTTTATGTATATGATTACCTTAATATTATGTGTCACTAAACATTGTCTTTGTGCCAGAAACTCTGATAGGTGCTACAAATACAAAGTTTAATGAGGCAGCTCCCCTGCCCCCAAATAACTTACAATCTATTGAGGAAATCATGCTTGTAAACACATTGCAATAAAGGTTGATAAGTCATCTCTTAAAGAGAAGCATAGGATTTTATGGACACAAAGAAGATGACGAATTAACGCAAATAAGGTTGGGGAGTGGAGAAGTCTTCTTAAAGGAAATGACATTGAAATTGGGTTGAGTCATAAGAATATAATTCACTCTTAAATATACAGCCAATAGAAATGAATATACATTCATCAAGAGACATATATGAGATGCTCATAACAGTTTGATTAGTAATAATATTAAACTGGAAACTACTGAAATGTCCATAAACAGTATAATGAATTTTAAAATGGTTGCAAATTGATATAGTGAAATACTAAATAGCAATGAAAATGTATGAAATACTGCTACAAGCAACAAATGGATAAATCTCACAATGTTGAGTAAAGAAGAAATATATAAAGTAATACACACATTTCATTTATATAGTTAGAAAAAACAGTGAAAATAATCCATGGTGATAATGATTATATTTGGAGGAGAATGAAATACTTTGAGGGATCATGAAGAGATTTTATGTGGTCAGTATACAGGGAATCTAATAAAGTTCTTGGTTTTTCATCTGGGAGGTAGTTATGTGATAAGAAACAAAAGCAGTTAAATTTTACTGAAACTGATAGTTCCAAGCATGAAACTCCAAGGAGTAAAAGTGTGGGGATCATGGAGGGCATTAAAATCATGAAACAGAGATTGAACTTTATTCAACAGACAATTCAGAAGTAATAAGCTAAATTAAACAAAACAGGGATACAGTACTTCTACTTTTTTTTATTTTTATTTATTTATGATAGTCACACACAGAGAGAGAGAGAGAGAGGCAGAGACATAGGCAGAGGGAGAAGTAGGATCCATGCACCGGGAGCCCGACGTGGGATTGGATCCCAGGTCTCCAGGATCGCGCCTTGGGCCAAAGGCAGGCGCTAAACTGCTGCGCCACCCAGGGATCCCCCAGTACTTCTACTTTTTAAAGATTTGTCCAGATGCTTTAGGGAAAATAGTTTGGAGAGGATGAATAATAACAGCAAAAGGGACAGCAATTGGAGCAGTTGAGGTGAGAAATAAAGTCAAATTGAAGTTGTAGTGAAGATGGGGAAAGAAGACATACTCTGGAAACATTGAAGATAGTACTGCAAATGATTTACACATTATCCAAACTTAATACCTGAAGAAAAGAGAGAAATTAAAAATGATTTGGGGTTTCATAATTCATTTATGTAAATTTATTACATATAATAGATGGTGTTTTAGCCATAGGTGTTTGTTTTAGGCTTTAATTCTGAACAGTTAGACACAAGAGCTGTAAAATGCCAGCATCTGTCTTCATCAACACTGTATATTTAGGCTAATCACCTAATCACCTTCTATCCCCACACATATACCATAGTAAGTTATAAACACTTGAATATCTCATGTTTATCCACAGTACTCTCCTGCCGTTTGGTAGCTATTGCCTTGCTCCTGACTATTGACTGTCCCTCTTTCCAGCCAACAATGAGCTAAATATTTATTGGCTGACCTTTATCCCTTAACTCAAGTCTTCACATTCCTGTGGTACAGAATTTCTCCGACTACAATTTATAAGTAAGCAAAAAATAATTATAAGAATAACTTGGTAATAATACATAATACAGATTCTGAGGGCATTTCCATTAGGGCTCCCTGAAACATAAATACAGGGTTCTGCTGGGTTTGAAATGATAATCCTATTCCTATAAATGCAATTATATCCCCCACAAATTCATAACTTGAAGCCATAGCCCATAACCTGATTGTATTTGGAAATGAGGTTCTGGAGAAAGAATTACACTTAGACAAGGTCATGGGAAGGGGCTGTCATGATGGGCTAGTACCCTCATAAGAAGAGGAAAAGACCCTGGAGACCTCTCACTTGCTCATGCAATTACATAGTAATAACATGGTTGTCTGCAGCCCGGAAGAGAGCTCTTACCAGAACAAGACTACACTGGCACCCTGATGTAGGAATTCTAGCATACACATTGAGAAAACAAATCTCTTGTTATTTAAGTCACCCAGTCTATTGCATTTCGTTATGGCAACCAAAGGTGACTAATAAAGGTATAGAGCTCAAAGGCAAGAAACACAGCTGCCCTACATGATGGGTTGAAACCACCAACTAGAAGGCTGGCAAGAGCTCTAATTATTTTCTTCCTATATCTACAGCTACATGAACTCTTGTTTCCATTACTCTCTGGGATATTGTTTCAGTATTATCTCTTTTTCTGAAGATTTTCTTAACATTTCCATAAACATGGTACAAACACGTCTTTGCCAGAATGGCAACCTCAGTTCCTGAGTCTAGTTCATTTCAGTTCAAGGGACAAAGAGAGACTAAATTGTGTCCCAATTCCAAATTCCTAACAGGAAGAATATGAATTGTTCTCCCTGGATCAAGTGTCTGTCTCTGGTTCAATGAACTGTACCCTGACGACTAAGTCAAATAACCCATTATTCAAACAGGCTGTGCAAGGAGGCTAAGACAAAAATATAGCCCCTGGATCATATGTCATAGAAGTTGCAAGAGAAAGAAGTCCTCAGAGGTACTATAAACTCACTATTCCAGGCAGTGATCTGTATTTTTGTAGATCTGACTATTGTTATTAGTACATCTATGTGTTTGTTTCATTTGTTCCTCTTTTAAAATTTTTGCCCTTTATACTTCTATCCCCCTTTCTCTTATTATTTGTTCTTTCTCTCTCCCTCCCTGTTCCCCCATTCAGCCCTCCTTCCCTCATATTGTTTTTAGAAGCCAGTAGTGCATGGATCCTTGTAAAGTATACCTAAAACTATATCAAGAACAGTAATTTAATGGAATACGATACTAAGAACAGATTGACATTGCCAAGGTTAATGGCCAAATCATCTGTAACAAGATGTATTTAAAGTCAAATGAACTGTGTTATTCATGCTATTTGAAAATTTAAATTACATTAAGTTCATTTTTCTAAAGTGTTCCACTGTTTCATCTTAGATAGATAATTGCCATAGAACCAAGTTCAAACTATGGCATCTTGGAGATCTCTGTCTTTGGATTCATTCCTGGATGTCTTTCCCTATGAAAGGAGAATGGGGCAGCCCGGATGGCTCAGCGGTTTACCGCCGTCTTCAGCCCAGGGCCTGATCCCGGGGATCGGGGATTCGGGATCGAGTCCCGCGTCAGGCTTCCTGCATGGAGCCTGCTTCTCCCTCTGCCTGTGTCTCTGTCTCTCTCTGTCTCTCTCTGTCTCTCATGAATAAATAAATAAAATCTTTAAAAAAAAAAAAAGGAGAATGCCAGGGACAATTGTAACATACAGAAAGGAAATGAACTATAGTGTGTAAATAATGAGTCACATGGGATTTTCAGGGACCAGGTTACTCAAAGCCAAATGTATTCTCAGTCCGGTCACATATTAGTCTACTCTTTGGAAATGCACTCAAAGGCCAGTAGATTACTTCTATACTGCTACCCATGATGAGGTCCTTTGACAACCGAATTTTACAAAAGACTGGACATTGGAGATTTCAAAACAGCCTTAACTCCAGTACCTTAATACCTTGGTAAGACTTTAGTTACTACGTAGTTGCCAAATAGGTAGGCATTTGGTTGCTTATAGTAATAATCACCTGTAAAGTGCTACTGTTTTCTCTTCTTTGATAAAAGTTCATTCAAATTAAAGTGAAAGAAAAAAATAGTTCTGAGTAAATTTTTTAAAATATAGAATTAATTTCATCCTATCATATATCTATATATGTATATTATACTCCCCAAAATAATCCTCAAATAGGTATTTGTCAATCAAACAATTCCTGATATATTTTCCTCCATAGAAAAGAAAGGCCAGGCCAGCCCGAGGAGCTCAGCAGCTTAGCGCAGCCTTCAGCCAAGGCATGATCTTGGAGACCCGGGATCAAGTCCCATGTCAGGCTCCCTGCATGGAGCCTCCTTCTCCCCCTGCCTATTTCTCTCTCTCTCTACTCTCTGTGTCTCTCATGAATAAATAAATAAAATCTTTAATAAAAAAAAATTAAGAAAAAAAAAGAAAACAAAGGCCAATTTGCCCAAAGCAATGATCAATATTTTATTATTAAAATTTTCTGAGTTCAGCTCATGTAAGTAAATATTTATAAATACCTATTCCATACAAACACTGAATTACTACACCTAAAGGGGTACAAAAGCGTATATAGGGCAGCCCCAGTGGCCCAGCGGTTTAGCGCTGCCTTAGGCCTGGGGTGTGATCCTGGAGTCCCGGGATCGAGTCCCACGTGGGGCTCCCTGCATGGAGCCTGCTTCTCCCTCTGCCTGTGTCTCTGCCTCTCTCTCTCTCTCTCTCTCTCTCTCTCTCTCTGTGTGTGTCTGTCATGAATAAATAAATAAATAAATCTTTTTAAAAAAACATATATAGCCTCTACATTTTAGAAGCTAAAATTTAACAAGAAAAAGCAGACAAGTAGATGAGATTATATTGGAGAAACTTAGATGTACCAAGTTCACATGATGTAAAAGAATAGTACAGAGAAAACAGCCTTCTACCAGTAGAAGTTTGAATGGGTCCTTGAGGGAAGCTTTAAGACATTAAAAACAATTTCAGGCATAGGTGGGAAATGAATAGATGATAATAAAATGAGAACCAAAATTGGAATGATATACTATGAAAAAGAAGATGGATGAAATATTGCAAAGAAAAATAGGTTAGAGTTTGGAAGTGATTGAGATGTTTGTGGAAGGGAAAAAAGATGAGAAAATGGAATTAAGGATGACTACATTTGTAATGTGTGATGACTAGACAGGTGGTGAAGTCTTAACAGAAACAACATATGAGATTGAGAACACGAGTTAAGAGAGGTAATGATGTATTTGATTTTAATCATGATGAGTTTGAATTCCGTAAGTTTATCCATAAAGCTTATATAAGTAGAAATCATAATGAAATCACTGGCCAAAATTAAATATAAGGGTGATATTTAGACATCTGAGTCACTAAATAAGAAGAGTTGAATTCACCAGAATAGATACACCCTGAAGGTAGAAAGGATAGAGTACATGGAAGTTATGCAAAAAGATGTGGGGAACAAAAACCTTATGAAATATATAAAGAAAGAGCTGTCTATGAAGAACATTAATAGAAAAACCAGAGAATTAAAGGAACCTACAGAGAATTATGCCAAACCAAAATAGATGAGCTCTTAAAAGAAGGTAGTTAACAATGTCTGAAAGTGTTCTCATATTGACGGTTAACAGAACACTGACAATATCCTGACCTTGTATCTTATGAGAAGTTTGTTATCTAGCAGAGGAAATACCAATTCATCAAACTGTTAATTTCTCTTTTTTTTTTTAAACTGTTAATTTCTTATCAAGTAAACGAAATAGTCATCTACCTTACCTTTCCTTTTATTTTTAAAGATTTTATTTATTTACTCATGAGAGACACAGAGAGAGAGAGAGGCAGAGACACAAGCAGAGGGAGAAGCAGGCTCCATGCAGGAAGCTTGATGCGGAACTCGATCTCAGGACCCCAGGATCACGCACTGAGCCAAAGGCAGACGCTCAACCGCTGAGCCACCCAGGTATCCCATTTACCTTTCCAAATGATTGTTAAAATCTCATAATGACACCTACAGCCTGAAAATAAAAGGCTGAAGAACCATTTACCATTCAAATGGTCCTCAAAAGAAAGCAGGGGTAGCCATCCTTATATCAGATAAACTAAGATTTACCCCGAAGACTTTAGTGAGAGATGAAGAGGGACACTATATCATACTGAAAGGATCTATCCAACAAGAGGACATAACAATCCTCAATATATATGCCCTGAAGGTGGGAGCTGCCAAATATTTAAACCAATTAATAACCAAAGTGAAGAAATAATTAGATAATAATACACTTATACTTGGTGACTTCATTCTAGCTCTTTCTACCCTCGATAGGTCTTCTAAGCACAACATCTCCAAAGAAATGAGAGCTTTAAATGATACACTGGACAAGATGGATTTCACAGATATCTACAGAACTTTATATACAAACTCAACTGAATACACATTCTTCTCAAGTGCACACGGAAGTTTCTCCAGAATAGACCACATACTGGGTCACAAATCGGGTCTGAACCGATACCAAAAGATTGGGATCGTCCCCTGCATATTCTCAGACCATAATGCCTTGAAATTAGAACTAAATCATAACAAGAAATTTGGAAGGACCTCAAACACGTGGAGGTTAAGGACCATCCTGCTAACAGATGAAAAGGTCAACCCAGAAATTAAGGAAGAACTAAAAAGATTCATGGAAACTAATGAGAATGAAGATACAACCGTTCAAAATCTTTGGGATGCAGCAAAAGCAGTCCTAAGGGGGAAATACATCGCAATACAAGCATCCATTCAAAAACTGGAAAGAACTCAAATACAAAAGCTAACCTTACACCTAAAGGAGCTAGAGAAAAAACAGCAAATAGATCCTACACCCAAGAGAAGAAGAGAGTTAATTAAGATTCGAGCAGAACTCAACGAAATATAGACCAGAAGAACTGTGGAACAGATCAACAAAACCAGGAGTTGGTTCCTTGAAAGTATTAATAAGATAGATAAACCATTAGTGAGCCTTATTAAAAAGAAGAGAGAGAAGACTCAAATTAATAAAATCATGAATAAAAAAAATAAAAATAAAATAAAATCATGAATGAGAAAGGAGAGATCACTACCAACACCAAGGAAATACAAACGATTTTAAAAACATATTATGAACAGCTATATGCCAATAAATTAGGCAATCTAGAAGAAATGGACGCATTCCTGGAAAGCCACAAACTACCAAAACTGGAACAGGAAGAAATAGAAAACCTGAACAGGCCAATAACCAGGGAGGAAATTGAAGCAGTCATCAAAAACCTCCCAAGACACAAAAGTCCAGGGCCAGATGGCTTCCCAGGGGAATTCTATCAAATGTTTAAAGAAGAAACTATACCTATTCTACTAAAGCTGTTTGGAAAGATAGAAAGAGATGGAGTACTTCCAAAATCATTCTATGAGGCCAGCATCACCTTAATTCCAAAACCAGACAAAGACCCCACCCAAAAGGAGAATTACAGACCAATATCCCTGATGAACATGGATGCAAAAATTCTCAACAAGATACTAGCCAATAGGATCCAACAGTACATTAAGAAAATTATTCACCATGACCAAGTAGGATTTATCCCCAGGACACAGGCTGGTTCAACACTCGTAAAACAATCAATGTGATTCATCATATCAGCAAGAGAAAAACCAAGAACCATATGATCCTCTCATTAGATGCAGAGAAAGCATTTGACAAAATACAGCATCCATTCCTGATCAAAACTCTTCAGAGTGTAGGGATAGAGGGAACATTCCTCGACATCTTAAAAGCCATCTACGAAAAGCCCACAGCAAATATCATTCTCAATGGGGAAGCACTGGGAGCCTTTCCCCTAAGATCAGGAACAAGACAGGGATGTCCACTCTCACCACTGCTGTTCAACATAGTACTGGAAGTCCTAGCCTCAGCAATCAGACAACAAAAAGACATTAAAGGCATTTAAATTGGCAAAGAAGAAGTCAAACTCTCCCTCTTCGCCGATGACATGATACTCTACATAGAAAACCCAAAAGCCTCCACCCCAAGATTGCTAGAACTCATACAGCAATTTGGTAACGTGGCAGGATACAAAATCAATGCCCAGAAATCAGTGGCATTTCTATACACTAACAATGAGACTGAAGAAAGAGAAATTAAGGAGTCAATCCCATTTACAATGGCACCCAAAAGCATAAGATACCTAGGAATAAACCTAACCAAAGAGGTAAAGGATCTATACCCTCAAAACTATAGAACACTTCTGAAAGAAATTGAGGAAGACACAAAGAGATGGAAAAATATTCCATGCTCATGGATTGGCAGAATTAATATTGTGAAAATGTCAATGTTACCCAGGGCAATTTACACGTTTAATGCAATCCCTATCAAAATACCATGGACTTTCTTCAGAGAGTTAGAACAAATTATTTTAAGATTTATGTGAAATCAGAAAAGACCCCGAAAAGCCAGGGGAATTTTAAAAAAGAAAACCATATCTGGGGGCATCACAATGCCAGATTTCAGGTTGTACTACAAAGCTGTGGTCATCAAGACAGTGTGGTACTGGCACAAAAACAGACACATAGATCAATGGAACAGAATAGAGAACCCAGAAGTGGACCCTGAACTTTATGGTCAACTAATATTCGATAAAGGAGGAAAGACTATCCATTGGAAGAAAGAGTCTCTTCAATAAATGGTGCTGGGAAAATTGGACATCCACATGCAGAAGAATGAAACTAGACCACTCTCTTTCACCATACACAAAGATAAACTCAAAATGGATGAAAGATCTAAATGTGAGACAAGATTCCATCAAAATCCTAGATAAGGGATCCCTGGGTGGCACAGCGGTTTGGCGCTTGCCTTTGGCCCAGGGCACGATCCTGGAGACCCGGGATCGAATCCCACGTCAGGCTCCCGGTGCATGGAGCCTGCTTCTCCCTCTGCCTGTGTCTCTGCCTCTCTTTCTCTCTTTCTCTCTTTCTCTCTCTCTCTCTGTGTGACTATCATAAATTAAAAAAAAAAATTAAAAAAAAAATCCTAGAGAAGAACACAGGCAACACCCTTTTTGAACTCGGCCACAGTAACTTCTTGCAAGATACATCCATGAAGGCAAAAGAAACAAAAGCAAAAATGAACTATTGGGACTTCATCAAGATAAGAAGCTTTTGCACAGCAAAGGATACAGTCAACAAAACTCAAAGACAACCTACAGAATGGGAGAAGATATTTGCAAATGACGTATCAGATAAAGGGCTAGTTTCCAAGATCTATAAAGAACTTATTAAACTCAACACCAAAGAAACAAACAATCCAATCCTGAAATGGGCAAAAGACATGAAGAGAAATCTCACAGAGGAAGACACAGACATGGCCAACATGCACATGAGAAAATGCTCTGCATCACTTGCCATCAGGGAAATACAAATCAAAACCACAATGAGATACCACCTCACACCAGTGAGAATGGGGAAAATTAACAAGGCAGGAAACCACAAATGTTGGAGAGGATGCGGAGAAAAGGGAACCCTCTTACACTGTTGGTGGGAATGTGAACTGGTGCAGCCACTCTGGAAAACTGTGTGGAGGTTCCTCAAACAGTTAAAAATAGACCTGCCCTACGACCCAGCAATTGCACTATTTGGGATTTACCCCCAAAGATTCAGATGTAATGAAACGCCGGGACACCTGCACCCCGATGTTTATAGCAGCAATGGCCACGATAGCCAAACTGTGGAAGGAGCCTCGGTGTCCATCGAAAGAGAAGGGATAAAAAAGATGTGGTTTATGTATACAATGGAATATTACTCAGCCATTAGAAATGACAAATACCCACCATTTGCTTCGATGTGGATGGAACTGGAGGGTATTATGCTCAGTGAAGTAAGTCAATCGGAGAAGGACAAACGTTGTATGTTCTCATTCATTTGGGGAATATAAATAATAGTGAAAGGGAATATAAGGGAATGGAGAAGAAATGTGTGGGAAATATCAGAAAGGGAGACAGAACATAAAGACTTCTAACTCTGGGAAACAAACTAGGGGTGGTGGAAGGGGAGGAGGGCGGGGGGTGGGGCTGAATGGGTGACGGGCACTTAGGGGGGCACTTGACAGGATGAGCACTGGGTGTTATTCTGTATGTTGGCAAATTTAACACCAATAAAAAATAAATTTATTATAAAAAGAAAAAAGTCTCATAATGTTGCTATACCAAAAGAAAACAAACTATATTGTTCTTTTAAAAGATGTTACACTAGGGACACAAAAACAAGATCGATCTAAAATCCACATATATCTAAATCCAACTATATCTAGTTATAGATATATAACTAGTTAGAGGAGCTTCTACTGCTAAAGACATTTGAGAAGGTTATATTTTCCCCAATATCACAAGTTATACATTTTTTTCACCATATTCTAACATAATATTTCTATAGTTCTGGTCACAAAGCAATATAAATTTTAGCCAAGATTTTAACATATTCACAGAGCTTCATCTGCAAGACTGCTAGGAAATATGGGTGGGAAGAACTGTTGATAATACAACTCCATGATATGGTTCTCAATATTCATAGTGCAACAATCATTGCTATAGTCACTTGGTTATAAGTAAGGAACAGTTAAAAGACACCAATCTATTTTAGACTTCTCTCTTCCCTTGAGATAATCACTAGTAGTCTACCTTGGTCTTGGAATCAGAAAAGTGATACATTTCATAAAACAAAGAAAAAATGCAAACTATGAATAATACATAAAAATCTTGTGAGAAAGTATTGTGAAAATTCATTCAAGTGCCTAAAGGATATTTCTGCTTCCAGGAAGTAAAGGCAAGTTAACAGCTTTATTGAACAAAATGAGCATTCTGGTGCTGCTTCAAAACACTCCTATTTATGGAACATACCTACCTATCAAGGCCCAATAATTTAACTTATATGCAAACAAATTGGCACTTTCTCAGGTTGATTTTACCATACTCAGATCACATCTAATTTTTATACTATATGCATTTGTACTGACTTATTTTTTTAAAGATTTTTATTTATTTATTTGACAGAGAGAGCACAAGCAGAGGGAGTAGGAGAAACAGGCTTCCCGCTGAGCAGTGAGCCGGACGTGTGGCTTGATCCCAAACCCCCGGGATCATGATCTGAGCTGAAGGAAGACAACAAATTGAGCCACCCAGGTGCCCCTATACTCACTTATTAACTAAGGACTATGCCTTCTGTTTATTCACAGACAACTCACATATTTCATAATCCCTAGTTCAGTGTTCTGTATAACTTTCAGTGTGATCTGCACAGAATAGACATTCAATAAATGTTTATGCTTAATAACATATTTAACATAAATAAGGTGAGCAGTCAATAAATGTTATTCTGAACATTTTTCTAAAAAATCACTTAGAAGAGTTATTATTCAAATAAAAGTCATTCATTTGGTACCATTCATCATGTTTATGTAATGTAGAGTAGAATGGCATACTAATTTATTTTGAAATAAGCCTCCCAGCTTATCATATTCCACAATCTCTCCTAAATGACGACCGCTGACCCTAGAAACAGGACCGTCATTTTAAAAGAACTCTCTATTCTCCAAATTCATTGAATACTCTCCTTTCAAGGCTCATGATCTTCTAAATTTTGCTTTGAGTTGAAATCGTTTAACTTGACTGAACATAAACAGTAGATATATAGGTACTGTGCACAAAACTACTCCATGTCCTGCATGACAGGAGGTTTAATACAATAAATGAGTTTCTGTGAAAAAGAAAAGCTTTCTAGGTAAAGAAGGCCAATTTTAATTTAGAAAGAATATGACTTTAAATGAGTTAAATCAAAGAAATGTAACCCTTTGTTATTGTTGCATACAACTATCACTGCTCTAGTGCAATATTCTGAATGAATAACTTAATAGAAAGCATGCCTAAACTGAGTAAGTCATGACTAATAGAACAAATTTCACAAAATTGTAATAAAATATCAACTATTTACTTTTAACATAGTCTCTCCTTTGAAATTGGCATAATCAATTTCTCACACTGATCCTAGCTGTCATCATGCCATCAGCATGGAGTAGCTTAAGTATTTGTAGTATACACACATGCCAAAAATTGGTTCTACAGGAAATGACCCTATTGATTAATTTTAAGATATAGTCTCTCTCGGGAAGCCTGGGTGGCTCAGCGGTTGTGCATCTGCCTTTGGCTCAGGGCGTGACGCTGGGATCCGGGATCAAGTACTGTATCCGGCTCCTTGTAGGGAGCCTGCTTCTCCCTCTGCCTATGTCTCTGCTTCTCTCTGTGTGTCTCTCATGAATGAATAAATAAAATCTTTAGGGGCAGCTCCAGTGGCTCAGCAGTTTAGCGCTTGCCTTTGGCCTGGGGTATGATCCTGGAGACCCAGGATCGAGTCCCACGACAGGCTCCCTGAATGGAGCCTGCTTCTCCCTCTGCCTGTGTGTCTGCCCACCCCCCGTGTGTCTTTCATGAATGGATGAATAAAATCTTTTTTAAAAATAAAATAAAATCTTTAAAAAATGGTATAGTCTCTCTAAATTAAGGTTAGCCTATCTTACCCAGGAATATTCTCTTTTCAGATATTGTCATTTCTTCCACAAAGCCATTGTCAATCTTCTAATTCTTTCCACAGCCTCCCTTAGACTGCCTCTTACAGGTCACAGAGTGAATAGGCATTCTAGAAGAGTAAGATTATCCTAGGACTTCACTGTTTTCACTTAAATGTAGTACAAAATAGTGTATTCCCTCAAAAAACACATTACAAATTTACAAGATATTAAACTTAAGAGCATCTTTTACTACCAAGACCTTTACATAATATAAATGCCATGATCCCCAAAATCCTTCTTTAAAATGAAACCAACCTTTTAAGCTAACCATGCTTCCAGTAATCCTATGTCCCAGAAAAAAACCAAGATGGCATGTGATCTATCAATCATCTACACACTAAAAAGCACCTGGTAATCAGTCTACTCCAGGATAAGGTACAGCAAACATATGAGAATTTCTCCTTATGCATTTAAATTGCACTTCTAAAAGGCTTCTCCTTTTGTGACTACACATTTTCCTAATTATTTTAATTGCCTGAGCAATTATCATTTGTCAGTTCAGAAATTAAAGGGAAACAATGATAAATACCAGACTTTGGGTATTTATTCTTGGCACTAATAACTTTTTGCTTATTACCTCAATTTAATTAGCAATATTTTACTTTGAGTGAGAGTTATTTTTAATTCAACAAGTTGTTAAAACCTTTTATGCTTTAACTAAAATGATGCCTCACAGATGAGGTGACCTACATGTAAAAAAGCATGCTGAAAATCTTCTTTTTGTATAAAAGCATTCAATCATAGGTGCACATCTATTTTCAGAGTTTGCATGAGATGAAAATGGTGTGGAGGGAAAATATGTCAACTAAAAACCCTCAAATACTACATGAGAGAATTCTACACTTGGTTATAATTTAGAAAGTCACAAGAGGATATCTTTCCCATTCTAAAAATGAGAATAAGTAGTAAAGGCCAGAATGATCACATTTTGAACACATTAAAAGAGCTGAGGAGGCAAGGTAAATGAAATAATCTGAATTACATAAACTCATGAGCCCTTGTTAAGAGACAAGAGACATAAAACTTCTTAATCTTCTGAGAAAAGCAGAAGGAGCTGTAGACTTGTCCCAAACTAAAGAATAAATAAACAAGCAAAAATGTTTACTAACTTTTAACTACTGCATGTGGGCTGAAATGTTGGAGTAGATTCCTATAAAGCCCTAGTCACAGGGCAATATGCATCAATGGCCTATCTTTTCGTATGGACATTTCACAAAGTCCACAGTGGCAGTATACCTCAAGCTGGTGACAGGATAGGAGAGATAAACTTCAAAGGTATACAAGACCATCACTGAGTTAATGACAGACACATCAATGGTTGGGACATTAAACAAATATAAGACCTTGAGATATGGGCACCTGAGTGGCTCAGTGGATTGAGCAACTGACTCTTGTTTTGGCTCAGGGTCCTGAGGTGGAGCCCCACTTCAGACTCTGCACTTAGGACGGAGTCTGGTTGAGATTCTTTCCCCCTCACTCTTCCTCTGCTCTTACCCCTGCTTGTGTGTGACCACTCTCTCTCCAAAATACATAAACAAACAAACAAAAAAAAAACCAAATATATAAAATCTTAAAAAAAAAATCTTGAGATATATCAAGCTTCAGAAGGTCTAAGAAATGGCCCACCAAAGGATAAGGATACATTAGTAGGATGGAGAAACATAAATCTAGTCTTGCAGAAGTAGAGCTACAGAGGAAAAGAAAAGTCCTAAGACTTAAAACGCTGGTATTTGAGATGTACAAGAAAAGAGCCTGTGTGAGTTGGAAATTTGACCTCTGGGCTCAGGAACATAAAGATCACCAGAATTTCACCAGCCTACTATACTAGTAAACTCTGAATAAGTAAAATATCTGGTCTACCTTTAAAACATTCAACACCAGTGATGAATTAATGAATTGACATTAACTATATATGCAAAAAAGTCCAGATATATAAAGTCTTCCCTGATATGAGAAAAATGAAATCAGAATTCAGGGAGGATGAGATATCCAAAAATTTGGAGGAATAATAACAAACGGAAAATAAAACCCAGAAAAAGAACTCGAGAAATCTGTATAGGGGTCCCCTTACATCTTTCAATAAATACTGAGCTGAATGAATATACTATGAAACTTTATAAGGACAGGCAAAGTACAAATATCAGGTAAGGGACAACTAATAGAGGGAAACAGTAAGCAGCACAACTATTACTGTTCCTACAAGATTAGAGATGTTTGATTTTCCAGGAATCAGAGGACAGAGAAATTATTGAATTAACAAAGCATTCAGCATGAACACCAGGAAGGTCATAACATAGAGATAGAACTTAATGAGAACTAGGAAATACAATTCTAGAGCCACACTAAGAAAGTTTTAAAAATGCTCAAAAGGCTGCAACTTATTCACAAATATCTTCATGGCTTGCCAGAATAGAATGCATCAATTTCAACAGAGAGACATAAATAAACAGACACACAACAAAATAATATTCACAATATGCGCGACACAATAAAATTTAATAAACAATTGAAAAAGCAGTAAATTGGAACCAGGGACTAGAGGGAGAAAGAAATGGGTAATTGTTGCTCAACATGTATAAAGATTAAGTTATACATCATGAATAATGTGCAGAGATCTACTGAACAACTTAGTAACTACAGTTAAAAATACAGTATTGTAAACTTTAAAATGTTAAAAGATAAATCTCATGTCTGGTATCTGACAAAATCCAAATTGTTTCATAAATAAATAAATAAATAAATAAATAAATAAATAAATAAATCAGAGCTACATAAGGAAGTTTCCTTAATCTCATAAGACATCTATGAAAAACCATAGGTAACATCATATTAAATTATGAAACCTGTCTGTTTTCCTACTAAGACCAAGAATAAGACAAAGAAGTTTACTTTTGTCACTTATATTCAACATTGTACTGGAGGTTTTTACTAGGTCACCCTAGGAAAATAAAATAAAATAAAATAAAATAAAATAAGGAGTGCATATTGGAAAGGAAGACTCTCTAATCATAAATGATATGATATTGTATTAGGAAAATCCTAACAAATCCACTAAAAGACTATAATAACTAAAACAAAATTTCATCCAAGTAGCAGCATATGAGATCAATACATAAAAATCAATTGTATACCTATACACTAGCAATGATAACTCTGGAAAGGAAATTAAGAAAATGATTGCATTACCATATCATCAAAAAGAATAAAATACATACAAAAAAACAACAAAAACAAATTGAAAATGTATCTTTGAAAATTACAAAACATTGTTAGAAGTAAATAGAGAAGACCTAAATAAATGGAAAGGCAAACTATGTTCATGGATCAGAGATTTAATATTGATAAGTATCCATAAAAATCCTACATTTCCAATTAAACACCTAGAAATAGACCTGACATTCATGCAGAAATGTACAAAATTATCATGAAATTTGTATGGAAATTTTAAAAAAAACAGAAAATACAAAACAATATTTAAAATAAAGAACAAATTGGTAGACTTACATTTCCCCAATTTTAAAACTTATTACAGGGCAGCCCGGGTGGCTCAGCGGTTTAGTGCCACCTTCAGCCCAGGGCGTGATCCTGGAGACCCGGGATGGAGTCCCATGTCAGGCTCTCTGCATGGAGCCTGCTTCTCCCTCTGCCTGTGTCTCTGCGCCAGCCCCCCACCCGTGTCTCATGAATAAATAAGTAAAATCTTAATAAATAAATAAATAAATAAATAAATAAATAAACAAACAAATATTATTACAAAGCTAATCAATATTGTACAAAACTGCTAAATGAATTATATATATATAGATCAAAGGAATAGAATTGAGAAAATAAAAATAAATTCATAAACGTATGGTCATGTGATTTAAATAAGGGTGCCAAGTCAATTCAACAGAGAAAAATAATTTCTATTAATAAATAGCACTGCGATAACTGGATATCATTATACAGAGAATGAAGCTGGACATCCATCTTACACCATATGCAAAAATTAACTGAAATCTATTATATACCCACATTTAAGAGTTAAAATGAAGAAGTTTCTCAGGAGAAAATGTAAGGGTAAATGTCCAGAATCTTACGTTAAGCAATACTTCGTTAAGATATGACACAAAAAGCACAAGTGATAAAAGACAGAATCGATGAATTACACTAAAAATTTTAAAGTTTTCTGTTTCATGATCTTCATTAAGAAAATGAAAAGATAGAGATGCCTGGGTGGCTCAGTGGTTGAGTTTGGCTCAGGGCGTGATCTGGAGTCCTGGGATTCTCTCTCACATCAGGTTCCTTGTGGGGAGCCTGCTTCTCCCTCTGCCTATGTTCTCTGCTTCTCTCTCTGTGTCATAAATAAATAAATAAATAAATAAATAAATAAATAAATAAATATTTTTCAAAAAAAAAAATTGAAAAGATAACAAAAAAAAAAAAAGAAAAGATAACTCAAAGAATGGGCCTAAGTTGTTTTCAAATTACATCTCTTTTTTTTTAATATATATTTTTTTAAGTTTATTTATTCATAGAGACACAGCTAGAGAGAGAGGCAGAGACACAGGCAGAGAAGCAGGCACCATGCAGGGAGCCCGACGTGGGCCTTGATCCCGGGTCTCCAGGATCACGCCCTGGGCTGCCGGCGGCGCTAAACCGCTGCGCCACCGGGGCTGCCCTCAAATTACGTCTCTTATAAGAAATTTGTACATACAACAGATATAAATAATCCTATTCAACTAGACAATAAAAAATTTTTAGTGTGCAAAGGACTGGAATAGACATTACTCCAAAGATATTACAGAATGGCCAATATGCATAAGAAAAGATCTCAACAGCAGAGGTCATTAGGAAAATTCAAATGAAAATCACAATATATTACTTCATATCACTAGAAAGACTATAATAACAAGAAGGAGGAAGTGGAGGAAGAGGAGGAGGGAGAGGAAAGAAGGAAGGAGAAACAAGCATTGTAGGGGAGGTTGACAACTGAAAACCTCATATACTACTGGTTGAAATATCAAATGGTACACTACCTGAGAAAAACTATTTGAATTTCAATATTGGTTTCAAAATATTGTACAATAAGATTATTTTTAAATACCTCAAGAAACCAGGGTGAAAAAATAAACAGGAGTTAAACAGTTAAGACAAACTCATGCTTATGCTTAATATACAAGTGCATGCATGAAATCTTTCATGCTTACTAGAAATCAAGTATTTAAGTGAGCTTTAGTTCTTTCTTTTCAACAGCAAATGCAAAAAGCAAAATATGATGTATTACTTAATCATAAGATACAACTTAACCTAAATAATCTTTTATGTGTTTCTATAATGGTAACATTACAATTTACCCAACAACATCCTTAAGTTGAATTTAAAAAACTACCTTCATAGAGCTCTTTTTCTTCCCCGGAGAGACAGAGAGAGGGAGAGGTAGGGAGAATCTTAAGCAGGCTTCTCGCCCACGATAGAGCCCAACTCCAGGCTCCATCTCACAATCTTGAGATCATGACCTGAGCCAAAATCAAAAGTTCATACTTTCTGACTAAGCCTTCCAGGCACCCCTAGTAGAGCTGTTTCTTATGATGTATTGTTTCTAACATCATGATAAAGTTTAATTCAGTAGAACTACACGTACCTGCAACCTACACAATGCAGCTTGGGTATGTAGCTTTCTGATGGCCTGGTTTGAATTTAAGCCATTCTGTAGTATTTAGAAAATGGAAGAATTATATCCTTTCAGGGATATATTATCAAAGGTATTTTCTTTCAAACAAGTTTTAGATAATTTTAGATAATTATTAGAAGGATGCAAACTCAA
Organism: Canis lupus baileyi; assembly: GCF_048164855.1. Lineage (NCBI taxonomy): Eukaryota > Metazoa > Chordata > Mammalia > Carnivora > Canidae > Canis > Canis lupus. The sequence continues at coordinate 30,542,162 of NC_132876.1, forward strand.
ATCTCAACAAGGGCCAGGACAGTAAAATGAATGAAAGAAGTAGGATTTAAGAAAACAAATAAAAAACTACAAGTACAATGAAAAATGATGCTTAACATATGGATACCTCCATTTGAGTGGTTAAAGGCTATGACAAACTAGAGCCTATTATTACTATGAACAAAATATGTGATATATGTTGCCAGATCTCTTACTTTTCCTTGTGTATCACTCAGAGGTGGGGTAAAAAACAAACAAAAGAACAAAACCAAAACAAAACTATAAAGCACTAACACTCATGAATAAAGTATAAAGGGCTTCAACACAAAGAAATGAGATGATGGCTATTTGTTGAGGCTGGGTCTCCGAGAATGAATGAATCCCAGGAGAACAATGAAGAATGTGGGATGCCTGGGTGTCTCAGCAGTTGAGCGTCTGCCTTTGGCCCAGGGCGTGATCCTGGAATCCTGGGATGGAGTCCCACGTCAGGCTCCCTGCATGGAGCCTGCTTCTCCCTCTGCCTATGTATCTGCCTCTCTCTGTCTCTCATGAATAAATAAATAAAATCTTAAAAAAAAAAAAAAGAATTTGACCTTAAGTAAACTGCCAACACTGAGAAATCCTGAAGCTTTTACTTGAGCTGTTGACAATATGAAAGAAGATTCCAAAGTGGAGTAAGTACTGCTAAAAGCCTCACTCAAAATAGAGTCCGAAATATATTGAGGAGGTAGTATCTATGCATGTCTCCTGTTTAAATTCTCTAAATAAAATGAAAATTTACTTTTCTTAGTTGCAAACTCATCCACTCAAAAAATATGCTTCTACACTAGAATGCAATAAATATAATGTAATGCCTTAGTCAAATATTCATCATGCATTAGAGGGTCAATTTAAAGTTTACCACACAAATCATAACTCTTTCAAAACAACTTATGTAACTTTGTGGTGTTTTTTACCTTTAAAAGCCTGCACTTCCTGTTTTCAATTCAGAGCGCACATTTGATTTCAGAACACTCTGTGTCTCCTGGATTGCAATCTCTAAGACCCCAAATGAACAATTTTGATTGTTTTACAGGCTAATCTTCTTGATTGACAAAACCAAGAACAAAAAAGTTAGGAAGCTACTGCCACTGTTATTGGTTATTTCCAGACACATGCCCATTAATATTAGGTCCACACTAGCAACAGAAATAATAACAATTAAAGAATTTATCTTCATCCCCTGATTCTTGATTCCCAAAAAGCTGGTGACAGGAATACTATTAGAGAGATACACCCAAACCTCCCTGATCATGTTTGCCAATAAAAGCTACTAAACATCTGCATTTTAAATCTGATTTAAATCAAATCCCTGATTGGTAATCCCTGGTAAAAGCTAAATATCTGGAAGGACTCCTTATAAATATAATATAAAAATATTTAGCTAAAAATGTATGTGAGAGAGATATGCAGAGTAACAATCCACAATATTCACATTATGTTTTTATGCAAAAATCAATAAAGTTTTAAAGTGCCAATAATTAATTCAATAAAAATAAGTGGGCAGATTAACAGTCTGGGAGTTGATCAAGTACATATTTCAGCACATCTGGCTTTATGAGAAATAACTGGATCGTGTTTTATGGCCCACTTCAGCATGGAGGAATAGAAGATCAAGCCCTGCCCACTATTCCATAAAGGGATATCAATTTGTAAATAGTACTTTCCTTAAAGTACTTAAAATTATATTTAGATTACAAAAGAAGAAGTGCTTGATAAAATAATAGTCCAACAATATACAAGTAAATATAATAAAAATGAAAATTTCTCCTTTCTCACCTCAATGCCACTCCCTCTATGTGACCACTAATAACACTGTAAAATAAATTATATATCACATAAAAGAAATAAAAAAGAGAAAAATGTGACCAATAGTCAAGAGAAAGGAATTTCAAATAGAAGCTAACTATCGGATAGCCCAAATGTCAGATACATATTACAAAGACTTAGTACCTTATAAAATAACAAAAAAGGAAGTATTTCTTACAGTTCTGTGGGTTGACTGGGTGATTCTTCTACTGTAATGCAGTGCCCATTTGGATCACTCATATAGTCATTCATTAAGGAGCTTAGCTGATGTGCCTTGGTTCTCCTCAATGTAGAATCTCTTTGCACATTATGTTTTTCCCTTCAGGACCTTCCACATCTGTACTTTGATTTGATTTTGATTCTCGGAAGTGCTCAGGATTTAACAAATTACATGAGGCCATTCTTTAACTTAAGAAGCATTTGCTACCTGGAAAGCTGGTGAATGAGAACAAAAGATGTATCAATTTTAACCAGTAAATCATATTTTGGAAATATTAATTGCATATTATTTCTAAACACTGAATACTCCCTTTTATCTCACTTCCCAAACTTTCGTATACATAGATTGCTAAATGAACACAATTCACTGTTAAATCCTTGACAATCAGACTTCTCCAGCTCTAAAAGTTTGTCAGGTACTTTTTCTACCTTCAGAGTTATAAAAGTTAACAATCTAATCAATGTTATACTAATACATAACTCAAAACCCACCTCTGCGGCCTCAGTTGCAGTTTACTCACTGCTCTATTAGCCTTCAACAACAACCTCCTCACCACTCTTCTAGTCACCCAGGCTCAAAGACAATAGTATACATATTGTGTTTTTGTTAAAGAAATACCCCACATCTACATGCCAATTGTATTTCAGTTATCTATCATGTTTAAAAAGCACTACAAACCCAATAAAACAACAATGATTTATTATTTCTCCCAATTCTATAAGCTGACTCAGTAGTAATTCTCATGTAAATAATATTAGCTGGAGTCACTCAAATGATTGTGTTCACCTTGAAGTTAAGCTGGGTAACTAAGATTCCTTTATATTTTTTAATATTTTATTTATTTATTTGAGAGAGAGAGAGCATGAGAGGGGAGAAGGGTGAGAGGGAAATGGAGAAACAGATTCCCACTGAGCAGGGAGTCACTCAGGGCTGGATCTCAGGACCCTGGAATCATGACCTGAGCAGAAAGGCAGATGCTTAACCAACTGAGCCACTCTGGGTAGCTAAGATTCCTACAGGGCACTTCCACACTACAGGTTGTCTCATCTTCCAGTTCTTCCCTAAATCTCCTCCAAAGAGAATATGGATTACCTTACAAAATGCCAAGTGGTTTCCGAGAAAGCAGAAAAAAAAGAAGTTCACAGGCCCAGAACAGCGGTTCCCAAAAGTGAGAAGGCATCACTTCCACTGCATTCTACTAGTCAAAAACTCACAAAGACAAGCAATTTTCAAAAAGTGAAAATAGACTCCTATTTATGGAAGAATACCAGACCATACTGGAAGGGAAAGAAATTGTTGACAACTAAATTGTCAAACTGGGCAAACTACAGAATGAAAAAACTTAGCAATCCTCAAGTTGGATACAAAGAAAACAGGATCCAGCTAGAACCATAGAGTAAAACTACTGCAAACCAATTAAGAAGATAATCTTAAAATCTGCCTCAGAAAAACTAAATTCTATATAGAAAAGAACAATAGTAACCGCTAACTTTTTTTTAAAAATTAAATGGAGAATAGACCATGAAATTACATATTTAAAGTGTTGGGAAGGACAGACTAGGTGGCTTAGCAGTTTATTAGCGCCTCCTTGGGCCCAGGGTGTGGTCCTGGAGACCTGGGATCAAGTCCCACGTCAGGTTCCCTGCATGGAATGGAGCCTGCTTCTCCCTCTGCCTATGTCTGTGCCTGTCTCTCTCTCTGTGTGTCTCTCATGAATAAATAAATAAAATCTTTTTTTTAAAAGGTGTGTTAGAAAAAACTCAAGTTACAATGTTATGCACTATAAAATTATATTTCTTTTTTTAAAAAGATTTTATTTTTAAGTGATCTTCATACAATGTGGGGCTCAAAAGCACAATCCAAAATCAAAAGTCACATGCTCTGTTGACTTAGTCAACCAGGCATGCCCTCAAAATTATATTTCAAAAACAGAGTAAATGAGTACATTTGTAGACCTACAAAAGCCAAAGAATTTGTCTCCAATAATCTTATACTACAAGAAATACTTTTAAAAAGTGGATGTTCAGGCCAAAGGGTATAAAACCCAATGAAAGCCCAGAATATCAAGGAAAAAAGGAAGAGCACCAGAAAGGTTAACTATGTAGGCAACTATAACAACATGTATTAAAAAAAAAAAAATACCAAGACTGAAAATAGAAAATATAAACCAGCCTCTTTCTTTTAGAAAAAAAGTTGAATACAAAAATCAAAAGCATTCCCATTAAATAATCTTTAGGTCCAGGGGATTTCTCCAGTGAATTCTACCAAACATTTAAAGAAAAAATAGCAACAAATATACACAAATTCCATTAAAACTTCTAGTAAGAAAGAAAAATTCCCACCTTATTTTATGAGGCCAGCATATCATTATAAGCAAAATGTGACAAAGAATGGCAAGAGAAGAAAATCAGACATGGATCTTACTAATGAATATAGAAGAAAATTATTGCATAAAATAGCAACAAACAAATATCAGTAAATCAGAAATACATTAAAAAGATAATATAATCATGACTAAGTAGGATTTATCTTAGTACTACAGTTGATTTGTCATTTTAAAAGCAAATTATGAAATTCACAATGATGACAGACAAAAATTAAAACCACATTATCTATTTAATAGATGCAGAAAAAGCATCTGACATAACTTAAAAACAATTCAGGATTAAAATTAAAACTTTCAGCACACCAGGAGTAGAAGGAAATTTCCTAAACCTGATAAAAGGAATCTATAAAAAATATATAATCTCACTTGTCCCAGATTGTTAAGTTAGAAATATTAGGGTATCCCTCACTGGAATTGAAAGTAAATGTACAGGTATGCCTGGGTGGCTCAGAGGTTGAGCATCCGCCTTCAGTTCAGGGTGTGATCCCAGGGTCCTGGGTTCAAGTGCCGCATCGGGTTCCCCACAGGGAGCCTGCTTGTCCCTCTGCCTATGTCTCTCTCTTTCTCTCGGTGTCTCTCATGAATAAATAAATAAAACCTTCAAAAAAAAAGTAAATGCACAAATAGAAAATGAACTAACACAAACTAAAAACATCTCCAAATTGGATTTAAGCTAAATCAGAATAAAGGGCAAGCATGCACACATACACAAACATACCTAGATACATATGTTCACAGATTTTTTAATAAACATGATTATTGGTAATTTTTAATTATTCTTTTGAAAATATCATAACTCCAACAGAAAAATAGATAAGGTTACAATGTAAACCTAACCCAAGTGTACACTGCACAAACAATACAGCAACATTCACAAAGACAATTATGTAAAATTTAAAATATAGTGGTTCTTTATGTATCTCTCACCTCTGGCAAGGTTATATAAGGAGTTTGAATTAACCCTACAAAACTGATTCTTATCAAACTCATACTAGATACTATCTTAAGAAACCATCCAACTGCTTAACAATGAAGTAAATGCTCATATCTGCTTCCTAATTTTTTTCAGTATTCTACAAAACTAGCTTTCAATACTCATCCACTTTACCAAAAAAAGCACACAACTTTGCCCTTACTGAGAAGTTTTCTGATGCAATATACTTGTCTATCACATTTTCCTTTCTCAAAATAAAGCTCTTGAATTATATGTACTCAGAAGAAAATCTGCAGAATTATAGTTGAGGACCTAATAGTTGATTATTTATACTATTATCTAATATTTATTTATGTATTCCTTTTTTTGAAAGAGAGAATGGGGGGAGGGGGGTATGCGAGAATCTTAAGTAGGCTATACACCCAGTGTGGAGCCCAATGGGAGCTTGATGTCACAACCTTGAGATCATGACCTGTGCCAAAATCAAGAGTCAGACACAACCGACTGAGCCACACAGGCACCTCTATTATCTACTATTTATACTACTTAATATAGATAGCAATATCTTGCAGAGTATTTTTTCCTATAAAATACAAAAGGCTATTAAAACAGCTCTTTCTTATTAGACTACAAATGAAAGCCACAATCAAACCATTAAATAGTAATGTAAGTGAAGTATTTCCACTGGGAAAACAACTAATATTGTCCAGGCCTATTGCATTCTATAGATCAAACTTCATATGAGAATACAACTATAAGGATCTAGAAGAATTGATAGTTAATGTAGCACAGCAATTCCCTCTCATATATCAGCTGTCTCAATTGCATTTTTGTCAGGAGCTCGATAGCAGTCACTTCAAAATTGAATTCTCAGAAGTCTGTCTAGTATTCTGATAACCAAGCTTTTGATTAAAGAAAAACTTTAGATATCTGATAAGCTGGAGACCAAGTTGACATTATGTTATATGGTAATTCAGAGACCTAACTTGTATTCTTGCTGACATAAAGCTAACCCATCTATACATAGAACTGCCTGCAGGGTTGCCTTTAGGCATGTCCAAATGTTTCTTTAAAAAAAATTGAATATATTCTATTGCTTAAACAGGCATCCTCTTGCATTCTCAGAGTTCAAAATCAAAAGACACAGAAGAGATCATCTTGACCTAGAAAAAGTTAAGTAAAAACCTTACCATGAATTTAAATCAAACTAGCTTATAACTTTGTTGTAGACCATCCGATCTGAAGTAGTACTTCATTCAAATAGCAATACGAGATTCAGTATCTCCAAATAGTTGAACAAATTAACTAGCTGGGTGGAATTACTAGTATTAACTTGAAAAATTTAACATAGACCAATATGGAGTCCCTTTTTCCATGGCAGACTACATTTGATATTTTGATCACAATGAGCTGGAAATATCTAGTCAATACAATATATATACTTGTCAAAAGGCCTAAAGCTTCATTCTCAACACAATAAGATACTCACATAATATCCAAGTAAGATAAAAAAATAGGCCATGGCACAAAAATTCAGTGGTAACATACATAAGCCCAGTACTGACACTAATCCATTAGTGATTTTGATGTAGACAAAAGTGATTTTACCTAAGGCCAGTGGCAGGGCCACTGCAGAGAATAGAGTGGATATTCCAAAAAAACCACTGGATACTCTAACAGATTCATTCATTTCCATGGGTAGATACTATCAGCCAAAGTGAAATCAAATTACAACCTATGTCTTACCTGGGAGTCAAACAGAAAACATAACTACATAAAATAGTTATAGGGAAAAAAAAGAACCTATAAAACACAACATGCCAAGTTCAGAAGGTAATACTTTCTCTCACTGCATATCTCTGAATTCCATAGTTAATTTGGCATATCTTGATTAGGACCAATGGTCACAGTCTACTACTCTCATTTGTTCCCAAGATAAAGGACAATATACTCATCAAATCAGAATATCAATAAATGTAATATACCACATAAACAAAATAAAAAACGCATATAATGATATCAATAAACAGAAAAACAATTTGACAAAACACAATCTCCCTTCATAATACAAACCAACAAACTACAATAAAGGAAAGTTGCGGTAGCTGATAAAGGGGATGTATAAAAATCACACAGCTAACATAATACCTAATGGTGAAAGATTGAATGATTTACTCCTTAAGAGTAACAAGAGGGTTACCTGGGTGGCACAGTCAGTTAAGCGTCCAACTCTTGGTTTTTGCTCAGGTATTGATCTCAGCATCATGGGATCAAGCCCAATGTCAGGTTCCATGTTCAGCAATGAGTCTGCTTAAGACTCTCTCTCCCTCTGCCCCTGCCCCCCACTCTCTCACATTCTCTCTCTAAAATAAATAAACCTTAAGAAATAAAAAGACAAAAAAAAATGGTAACAAGGATGCCTACTCTCACTAGATCTATTCAACACTCCACTGGAATTTCCACATACAGTGATTGTGCAAGAAAATGAAATATATATAAGCTTTCTATATAGGAAACAAACAAATACAATGATCTATTTTGCCGATGACAAGACCTTATATGTATTAAATTCTACAGAATTCACACACAAAAAACTATTAGAACTTATGTAGCAGAATACAAAATAAATATAATCAAATTAATTTAATTTCTATACAACAGCAATGAACAATCCAAAAGCTGCAACTAAGAAAATAATTCAACTTATGATAGCATCAACAAGGATAAAATATCCAGAATAAGCTCTGAAAAGCATTAAAACTGCTGAAAGAAATGAAGATCAAAATACATGGAAAGACATCCCATGTTCATAAAACAGAAGACTTACTATTGCTAAGATGACAAAACTCAAATTTAATAAAATGAATAAAAATGCAAACTAGCCCTTTTCAGAAATTGACAAGTTAATTCTAAAATTTACACGGAAATTAAAAGGAACCAAAACAGCAAAAACAATCTTGAAAAATAAAAAAAGTTCGAAGACTTATTCTACAGGTTTCAAACTTACAACAGAGCTACAATTATCAAGAAAGAGAGACAATGGGGCACCTGGGTGGCTCAGTAGTTGAGCATCTGCCTTTGGCTCAGTTCGTGATGCCAGGATCCGGGGATCAAGTCCTGCATTAGGATTCCTGCAGGGAGCCTGCTTCTCCCTCTATCTATGTCTCTGCCTCTGTGTGTGTGTGTGTGTGTGTGTGTGTGTGTGTCTCATGAATAAATAAATAATATCTTTTAAAAAAAAAGGAAGAGAGAATGGCTTACAATCACATACATTAAGGAATGGAATACGGAGTCCAGAAGCAAACCCATTTGTTTATAGTCAACTAATTTTTTTTAAGATTTTTTTTTTATTTTTTTTTATTGGTGTTCAATTTACTAACATACAGAATAACCCCCAGTGCCCGTCACCCATTCACTCCCACCCCCCGCCCTCCTCCCCTTCCAACACCCCTAGTTCGTTTCCCAGAGTTAGCAGTCTTTACGTTCTGTCTCCCTTTCTGATATTTCCCACACATTTCTTCCCCCTTCCCTTATATTCCCTTTCACTATTATTTATATTCCCCAAATGAATGAGAACATATAATGTTTGTCCTTCTCCGACTGGCTTACTTCACTCAGCATAATACCCTCCAGTTCCATCCACGTTGAAGCAAATGGTGGGTATTTGTCATTTCTAATAGCTGAGTAATATTCCATTGTATACATAAACCACATCTTCTTTATCCATTCATCTTTCGTTGGACACCGAGGCTCCTTCCACAGTTTGGCTATCGTGGCCATTGCTGCTATAAACATCGGGGTGCAGGTGTCCCGGCGTTTCACTGCATCTGTATCTTTGGGGTAAATCCCCAGCAGTGCAATTGCTGGGTCGTAGGGCAGGTATATTTTTAACTGTTTGAGGAACCTCCACACAGTTTTCCAGAGTGGCTGCACCAGTTCACATTCCCACCAACAGTGTAAGAGGGTTCCCTTTTCTCCACATCCTCTCCAACATTTGTTGTTTCCTGCCTTGTTAATTTTCCCCATTCTCACTGGTGTGAGGTGGTATCTCATTGTGGTTTTGATTTGTATTTCCCTGATGGCAAGTGATGCAGAGCATTTTCTCATGTGCGTGTTGGCCATGTCTATGTCTTCCTCTGTGAGATTTCTGTTCATGTCTTTTGCCCATTTCATGATTGGATTGTTTGTTTCTTTGGTGTTGAGTTTAATAAGTTCTTTATAGATCTTGGAAACTAGCCCTTTATCTGATATGTCATTTGCAAATATCTTCTCCCATTCTGTAGGTTGTCTTTGAGTTTTGTTGATTGTATCCTTTGTTGTGCAAAAGCTTCTTATCTTGATTAAGTCCCAATAGTTCATTTTCGGGTCTGAACCGATACCAAAAGATTGGGATTGTCCCCTGCATATTCTCAGACCATAATGCCTTGAAATTAGAACTAAATCACAACAAGAAGTTTGGAAGGACCTCAAACACGTGGAGGTTAAGGACCATCCTGCTAAAAGATAAAAGGGTCAACCAGGAAATTAAGGAAGAATTAAAAAGATTCATGGAAACTAATGAGAATGAAGATACAACCATTCAAAATCTTTAGGATGCAGCAAAAGCAGTCCTGAGGGGGAAATAGATCGCAATACAAGCATCCATTCAAAAACTGGGAGGAACTCAAATACAAAAGCTAACCTTACACCTAAAGGAGCTAGAGAAAAAACAGCAAATAGATCCTACACCCAAGAGAAGAAGGGAGTTAATAAAGATTCGAGCAGAACTCAACGAAATATAGACCAGAAGAACTGTGGAACAGATCAACAAAACCAGGAGTTGGTTCTTTGAAAGAATTAACAAGATAGATAAACCATTAGCCAGCCTTATTAAAAACAAGAGAGAGAAGACTCAAATTAATAAAATCATGAATGAGAAAGGAGAGATCACTACCAACACCAAGGAAATACAAACGATTTTAAAAACATATTATGAACAGCTATACGCCAATAAATTAGGCAATCTAGAAGAAATGGACACATTCCTGGAAGGCCACAAACTACCAAAACTGGAACAGGAAGAAATAGAAAACCTGAACAGGCCAATAACCAGGGAGGAAATTGAAGCAGTCATCAAAAACCTCCCAAGACACAAGAGTCCAGGGCCAGATGGCTTCCCAGGGGAATTCTATCAAACGTTTAAAGAAGAAATCATACCTATTCTCCTAAAGCTGTTTGGAAAGATAGAAAGAGATGGAGTACTTCCAAATTCGTTCTATGAGGCCAGCATCACCTTAATTCCAAAACCAGACAAAGACCCCACCAAAAAGGAGAATTACAGACCAATATCCCTGATGAACATAGATGCAAAAATTCTCAACAAGATACTGGCCAATAGGATCCAACAGTACATTAAGAAAATTATTCACCATGACCAAGTAGGATTTATCCCTGGGACACAAGGCTGGTTCAACACCCGTAAAACAATCAATGTGATTCATCATATCAGGAAGAGAAAAACCAAGAACCATATGATCCTCTCATTGGATGCAGAGAAAGCATTTGACAAAATACAGCATCCATTCCTAATTTTTGATTAAAGTGTCAGGACAACTCAACGGGGAAAGAATAGTTTTTCATTAACAATGGTTCTGGCACAGGCTCCAGCCCTGAGCAGCGCTTCCAGGTGCCCCAGGACGCGGCCCACCCGACAGCGTGGGCGCCGGGCTTACCTAAGACGACACTGGATATTGATTTGTGTACAGACGCCAGGGGACTGTCCCTTTGTTCCTAGACGGTCTGTGCTGTCCCCCACCCTTCCCACATGTGTATTAGGCAATGCGGAGGAAGTTGGCTTTTGGGCTTTTTCATGAAAGGCTTGGCGCGCGCATCAGCCAGCCGCCGGGGTCCCAGCCGAGCGGGATGAACTGGGCATCTGACAGCCCGCAGGGTCCCCGTCACCTCTTGTCATCTGGAGCTGGCCGCACACCACGGAGGCAACCCGGGCCGAGGCACAGTCAGGACTGGGGCGGGAAGGTGCTCCGCAAACAATCTCTGTTACTAACCTTCTGGAAGGCTGCTGGCAGTTTTTTTTTTTTTTTTTTTTTTTTTTTTGCCCCACCACCCTGCCCTTTTTAATAATTGTATATAATTATACAATTTGTATAATTATACAAAGTAGCTTTGTTTTACTGGCTCATCTTCTAAACTGGTGGGCCCTGTAGTTCATTCCCGTTGTTAGACTTTTGCCCCTTACAAGTGTACTCCACCTGCAATAAATCCTTCTTGAGAAAAAAAAAAATGGTTCTGGTACTAGTTGATATCCACATGCAAATGGAGGAAATTAAATGACTTCCTCACATTAATTAAAAAAAAAAAAAACTAACTGAAAAAGGTTTGTGGACCTAAATGTAAGAGCTCTAAGAAGTCTCTCTAAGAATATAAGACTTTAAGATGAAAATGCAGAAGTAAATCTTACCTGTAAAATCAAAAAGACAAGATGAAAAAATAAATGAGAATTAAAATTTTCGTGATTTCAATGGACAACATCAAGAAGTTAAAAGGCATCGTACTGGAACAGAATAAAAACCCCAGAAATTTACTCACAATTATATTGTCAATTAATCTTCAACAAAGGAGGAAAGGATATACAATGGGAAAAAGAGAATATCTTCAAAAAATAGCGTTGGGAAAATTGGACATCAACATGCAAAAGAATGAAATGGACCACTTTCTTTCACCATGCCCAAAAATAAACTCAAAATGGATTTATGACCTAAATGTGAGACCTGAAATGATAAAAATCCTAGAAGAGAACATAGGCACTAATTTCTTTGAAATCAGCAATAGGAACATTTTTCTAGATACTTCTCCTGAAGCATGGCAAATAAAAGGAAAAATGAATTATTGTGACTACATCAAAATAAAAAGCTTCTGCGCAGCAAAGAAAACAATTAATAAAACTAAAGGGCAACATCATGTGGGCCTGCTTAAGATTCTCTCACTCCCCCTGCCCCTTCTGCCCACCCCCATTTGTGGGTACACTCTCTCTCTAGAAAGAAAAAAAAATTTAGAAAAAAACCCACAAAAACCCCTAAATGGCAATATACTGAATGGGAGAAGACAGCTGCACATGATATATTAGATAAAGGGTTAGTACCGAAATAGAGAATCAATTGAACTCAACACTCAAAAATCAAATAAAACAGCCCTCACAAAATGAGTAGGAATAGTTCCGTGAATTGAGGGCTTGAATGGCACAAAAAAGGCAGAAGAATGGAGAATTTCATCGTTCTAACTAAATACACTGGGTCATTGGTCTTTTGACATTAGACTGGGACATATACATTTGGTTTTTGTTGTCCTCAGGCCTTCAAATATATACTGAAAGTACACCACTGGCTTTTCTGGGTCTCCAGCAATACATACTAGATATAAATATATAAATGTAAAAATATATAAAACTGCATGAAAATAGACATATATAAATATATAGATGTCTCCTAGTGATTGGACCAATTAATCTTCACTATTATGGATTTTAGTACCAGGAGTGGTTCTAGAGGAACAGAATTTAAAGGATTTGTTTTCTAAATATTAAATTGATCTGAGGTCTCTAGAGATCACTCTCTAATATGATTAGATTTAAAGGCTCTAAGGACTCTACTTTCAGTAGTAAAGAAAACAAGGATACTCCAGAGCATGATTTGGCAATATGTATATGCAGGATTAGATACTCCAAATCAACTACTTTATAAAAAAGAACTGGGTGGCTGTATAGATGATACATTCAAACATTTTTAGAAAATGAACAAATATATTGAGGTTAGTTAGTTGGTTGGTTACTCTCTAATATCACTGGATAAAAGAAAAGGATAAGCTTAGGGATTTGAATTTCTGGCCCAAGTGCCACATAAATGCCTAAAAGCTTCTGTGTGCGGTATGAAGGTCACATTTATTTTGTATAGCCACAGGGTTGAGAATACTAAAACTCAAATACAGAATTGCATCCTGACTGGATGAATTATAAAACAATTTGAACTGCTAGACTCAGAGGTTATCTATTGTTAAAGTGAGTAAACTGATTTGGAAAGAACAGGATACAATAAAATGGGATAGGAAAATGTGGAAAGAGTTTAATGAAGCTGGGGTCGTTATGATCATAAATTCTGATGAACCATTTTTACTAATGGAAGAGGCCTCCTTCTCTGTCCCTATTGGAAAGAGTGATTAACCCTTCATTATGTGAAGAAATAATATTGGCCAGCCTTTAGGCAGTTGGATTGCAAGATAATACGAATTCTCCTCAGGACCCAACCACACCATCTCTGTTTGCCTTTAGACTAATAACTAAATATGTGTCCCAGAAGGCCCCTAAATGTGAGATTCAAAATGTTACCTGTGGGGCACCTAGGTGGCTCAGTTGGTAAAGGGTCTGCCTTTAGGTCATGATCCCAGAGTTCTGGGATTGAGCCCAGCATAGGGCTCCCAGCTCAGCAGAGAGCCTGTTTCTCTCTCTTGTCCCTGCTTGTAATCTCTGTCACTATCTCTGTCTCTATCTCTCTCAAATAAATAAAGTCTTAAAAAAGCAAACAAGCAAAGTGTGACCTGCAATAAGATACACTACATTCCAAAATAATAGTTTGAGGTTTCAAATTAATACAGACAGCAATACAAGAAACACAAGTAAAAATGTGTATAGAAGAAGTGGAATAATATTGGAAGAAATATAAATTTGGACCAGGAGGAACTTATTGATATGAGTCACCTAAGCAGACTCTTCATTTGATACTGTAGCTCAGGCATTATAAAGGATACTAACAGTTTTTTTGGTTGGTTAGTTGGAAATAGTGACTTTAAAAAGTGGCCCATGAGGACCTAAGTGGAAATGCTGGACTTTCTTTCTTTTAATGTAGAGAAAAGGATTCAAAAAGCCTTAGGGAGGTTGGAATGTTAGACTACTTTTTTTTTTTAGGCTACTTTTTTGATTTAAGATTTGTACACTCACACTAGGAAAATGTGGACAATGTGTTTTTCACTAATTCTGTGAAAAATAAATTTGTGAAGGTGGTCTGGGCAACCTTAACAAACTCTGTAATCGGTTATCTGGGCAGGCCAGACCTTGGAAAGGAAATTGAGTCACTAAAATGGGAAACCTATAAGCAATGGGAGTAAAAGGATCACAGGTTGGCACTGACCAACTGGCAGTAATCAACTGCCAATAGCAAAATGGTTATGGTTGCAGAAATGGACAGCAGAGCAAAAATCAACAGAACAGTCTGCCTGTTGCAGACTTATGGCATTAGCTACTTGATCATATTCCTAGAAGCGAAATAGATAAGAAAATTATTAATTAAATTATTAAATAAATTATTAAATTCTAACAAACTGTATAATCATAAAAGTGTTATGTCAGTTGAAGAAAAGACTAAGTACAATAATAAAAAACAGAAAGTCTAAATGTTCCTCAATCAATTCTTGCATGAGACAAATTTGGAATCCAGAATACAAAGAATGCAAATGACTGGGTGTCTCTTAAGGAAGGAACTTGGTACAATACCAAAAATTTATACTGTTAATCATTCTACCGGCCTTCTCCAAAAGAACTATGACTATGGACTGGGGTGGGAGGAAGAGGGAATAATCAGAATTTTGGGGAACTTTTGTTTAATCAGAGTCAATAGCTTTCTTGTTTACCAACAATGAACAATTGTAATTTCAATTTAAAAAATGCAATACACTTACCTTACAAGATGTAAAATGAAATACATAGGTATAAATGTAATAAAATATGTACAAGAACTGTGAGGAAAGCTGCAAAAATCTTATAAAAAACATAGAAAAACTAGAAGGAAATTCCATATTCGTGGAGAGAAAAACACATTGACAAGATATTCTTCCCAAATTAATCTACAGATTTACCAAAATTTCAATCAAAATCCCATCGAATTATTTTGTGGATATCAACAAAGTGATAGCTAAGTTAATATGGACAGGCAAAACATCTAACAAAATACTAAAGAAGAAAAATGATAGAAAACTGATGTCACTCAACCTCAATAGTTAGGAGAAAACAATAATAATCAAGACAGTATGGTATTGTTTGAACAAAAACAAATTGGGGAGATCCCTGGGTGGCGCAGCGGTTTAGCGCCTGTCTTTGGCCCAGGGCGCGATCCTGGAGACCCGGGATCGAATCCCACATCGGTCTCCCAGTGCATGGAGCCTGCTTGTCCCTCTGCCTGTGTCTCTGCCCCCCCCCCGTGACTATCATAAATAAATAAAAATTTAAAAAAAATTTAAAAACAAATTGGGGCATCTGGCTGGTTCAGTTGGTAGACTATACTACTCTTGATCTCAGGGTTGTGAATTTAAGCCGCACATTGGGTGAAAAAATCGCTTAAAAATAAAATCTTAACAAAAAAGAATAAACAAATAGAACAATGAAGCTAAGAAAGCCCAGAAAGAAAACCACATAAATATATTCAACTGATCTTTGACAAAAGTGCTCTGGTAAAACAGTGAAGCAAATATAGTCTTTTCAACAAATGGCTAAGGAAAGTTCACACATCCATAGGAAAAAAAAAATCTCTGAAAACAAACTCATTACAAAAATCAAATTGAAGTGTATCATAGAATATGAAATACAAAAGAATAAAACATAGCAGAAAACCCAGATGACCTTGGGGATAGTGATGACTTTTTAGATACAATAGCAAAGAGATAATACATGAAAGAAATAATTGACACTTTACATCTAAAAAAAAAAAAAAAAAAAAAAAACTTGTGTTCTATAAAAGATACTATCGAAGGGCACCTAAATAGGTTAAGCATCTAACTTTGGCTCAAGTCATGATCCCAAGGGTCCTGGGATTGAGCCCCACAACAGGCTCCCTGCTCAGCAGGGAGTCTGCTTCTACCTCTCAATTTTCCCCCCGCCCAGTGTTCTACCTCTAGCTTGAAAAAAAAAAAAAAAAAAAAAAGACAATGTAAAGAGACTGAGAAGACAAGCCACAGACAAAGATTATCATTCTCAAAAGTCACTTCTGAAAGGGATCATTATTCAAAATATACAGGAACTCTGAAAATGGAACAAGAAACAATCCAATTAAAAAATGGGCCCAATAGTATCCAAGATCTATAAAGAACTTAATAAACTCAACAGCAAAGAAACAAACAATCCAATCCTGAAATGGGCAAAAGACATGAACAGAAATCTCACAGAGGAAGACATAGACATGGCCAGCATGCATATGAGAAAATGCTCTGCATCACTTGCCATCAGGGAAATACAAATGAAAACCACAATGAGATACCACCTCACACCAGTGAGAATGGGGAAAATTAACAAGGCAGGAAACCACAAATGTTGGAGAGGATGTGGAGAAAGGGGAACCCTCTTGCACTGTTGGTGGGAATGTGAACTGGTGCAGCCACTCTGGAAAACTGTGTGGAGGTTCCTCAAAGAGTTAACAATAGACCTGCTCTACGACCCAGCAATTGCACTGTTGAGGATTTATCCCAAAGATGCAGATGCAGTGAAACGCCGGGACACCTGCACCCCGATGTTTCTAGCAGCAATGTCCACAATAGCCCAACTGTGGAAGGAGCCTCGGTGTCCATCGAAAGATGAATGGATAAAGAAGATGTGGTTTATGTATACAATGGAATATTACTCAGCCATTAGAAACGACAAATACCCACCGTTTGCTTCGATGTGGATGGACCTGGAGGGTATTATGCTGAGTGAAGTAAGTCAAGTGAAGAAGGACAAACATTATATGGTCTCTTTCATTTGGGGAATATAAAAAATAGTGAAAGGGAATAAAGGGGAAAGGAGAAAAAATGAGTGGGAAATATCAGAGAGGGAGACAGAACATGAGAGACTCCTAACTCTGGGAAACGAACTAGGGGTGGTGGAAGGGGAGGGGGGTGGGGGGTGGGGGTGACTGGGTGACGGGCACTGAGGGGGGCACTTGATGGGATGAGCACTGGGTGTTACTTTATATGTTGGCAAATTGAACACCAATAAAAATAAATTTATTTAAAAAATATAAAAAATAAATTTTAAAAAAATGGGCCCAAAACTTTAACAAACATCTCATTAAAAAAAGGAAGAAAAAAAATCAAACCTGAAAAGATGCACCACATCATATATCATCAGAGAAATGCAAATTAAAACAACCACTACAAACCTCTCAGAACCTCCAAACTCTGAAACTAATAACACCAAATGTTGATGAGGATGTACAGATTCAGGAACTCTCATAAATTGCTGATCAGATGGGGGTCCCTGGGTGGTTCAGTGGTTTAGCGCCGCCTTCAGCCCAGGGCGTGATCTTGGGGTCCCGGGATCGAGTCCCACGTCAGGCTCCCTGCATGGAGCCTGCTTCTCCCTCTCTCTCTCTCCCTCTCTCTCTCTCCCTCCCTCTCTCTCTCTCTCTCTCTCTCTCTCTGTTTCTCATGAATAAATAAATAAAATCTAAAAAAAAAAAAAAAGAGGAAGAAAGAAATGAATAGGCAGAGCATAGAGGATTAGGGCAATGAAAATAGTCTGGTTATTACTATAATGATCGAAATATGTCACTATACATTTGTCAAAATGCAGAGAATACACAAAACTGAGAGTGAACTGTAATATAAACTATGGACGTTGGGGGATTATTATGTGTTGATTAAGGTTCATAAAATGTAACAAACATATTACTGTGGTGGAAAAAGGTGATAGTAGGGGAGGTTATACAAGTGTGGGGGCAAAGGATATATTAAACATCTATGTGGGACGCCTGGGTGGCTCAGTGGTTGGGCTCCTGCCTTTGGCTCAGGTCGTGATCCCCGGATCCGGGATCGAGTCTCGCATCGGGCTCCCTGCGAGGAGCCTGCTTCTCCCTCTGCCTATGTCTCTGCCTCTCCTCTCAATCTGTGTCTCTCATGAATAAATAAATAAATCTTTAAAAAAAATAAACATCTATGTAACTTATGCTCACTTTTGCTCTGAGTTTAAAATTCCTATAAAAAAAAGAAAATGAAGTCAATAAAAAAAAACAGGCTTAAGAAGAAATAGGAAACCCTGATTGGAAAGCATTTATAACAAGTAATGAGATTCAATCAGTAATCAAAAATTTCCCAACAATAAAATGTCCCAAAACCAGATAGACTGACCAGTGAATTCTATAAAATATGCCATGAGAAATAATCCAAATAATCCAAATCTTTCAAAAACTCTGCCAAAAACTAGAATCCAATTCTTCCTCCTACTTAATATAAGACCAGCATTACCCTAATACTAAAGCATCATAAAAAAACTACAGAGCAACATTCCTTATGAAAATAGATGTAAAAATCTTCAATAAAATATTAAATAACAAATCCAGCAGATTATTAAACATATTGACATGGAACACCTGGGTGGCTTAGTGGTTGAGCGCCTGCCTTCAGCCCAGGGTGTGATCCTGGAGTCCCAGGATCGAGTCCCACATTGGGCTCACTGCATGGAGCCTGTTTCTCCCTCTGCCTGTGTCTCTGCCTCTCTGTGTGTGTCTCTCATGAAGAAATAAAAATCAAATCTGTAAAAAAATAAATAAAATTCAGATTAAAGTCAGGATTTGGAAGAACTACTTTCATTCTCATGTTCCTCACATTATTCATAAGACTCAAAAGGTAAAACCACCTAAATATCCATCAGTGGATAAATGGACAAAGAAAATGTAGTATACACATACAATGGGATGACATTTGGCCATAAAAAGGAAGAAATCCTGTCATACGCCACAACATGGATGAACTTTGAAAATATGCTAACTGAAATAAGATAGTAACAAAAGTCCAAATACTGCCTGATACCACTTGTATGAGATATCTAAAGAAGTCAAACTGATTAAAGCAGAAAGTAGAATGGTGGCTACCAAGAGCTGAGGGACAGGAGAAACTGAATTGCTGTTGAATTAAGTACAAAGTTCCAGTCATTCAAGAGGAAAAATTTCTAGATATTTGCTATATAACATTGTGCTTACAGTTAACAAGGCTGTACTGTAGAGTTAAAATTTGAAGACTGCAGGGCTCATGTTATTTGCTTTTACTATAACAAAAAATTTGGAGATAATAAGCAAATTTAGGATGGCTAAAATAATAATTATTTAAAAACCAAAAATCAGAAGTGTTATAAGGATATAGAGAAATTAAAATGTGCATATATTCCTGGCGTGGACAGTAAAATGGTGCTGTTGCTAAAGAAAACAGTTTTGACATTTGTCAATAAGTTAAACATAGAATTACATATGAGATCTCTTGGTAAAGAGACAAAAATAAAAACAGGCTTTCAAGTGGGTTTCAAACAAAAACTCGCACGCAAATGCTAACAGTAACACTCTTTAAAATTGCCATAAAGTGGAAAAACTCAAATGTCCAACAAATGGTGAATGGACAAACAAAATGTGGTATATCCCCACATCAAAATATGATTTAGTCATAAAAACAAATGGAAAAATGATACTGGCAACACAGTGCATGAACCTTGCAAATAAGTGGGAAATATCAGAGAGGGTGACAGAGCATGAGAGACTCCTAAGTCTGGGAAATGAACAAGGGGTGGTGGAAAGGGAGGTAGGTGGGAGGTTGGGGTGACTGGGTGACGGGTACTGAGGGGGGCACCTGATGGGATGAGCACTGGGTGTTTTGCTATATGTTGGCAAATCGAACTCCAATAAAAAAATACCAAAAAAAATTTATACTAAGTAGAAGAAGTCAGGTACTACAGTAAGTGACATATTTTATGACTCCATTTATAAGAAAAGCCCAGAATAAAACAATTCCAGAGAGACAGAAAGTAGATTACTTACTAATTGCTGTGGGCTATGTGGAGATGAGATGGAGAATTAGCTTTTAATGGGTATAAGGTTTCCGTTGGAGTGATAAAAATGTTTTGGAACAGGATAGTGGTGATTGCTGCACAACATGATGAATTTATTAAATATATCTGCTTTGTACACTTTAAAATGATTGAAATGGTAAATTTAACTTTTCTGAATTTTGCCACAACAGGCAAAGTACCTGAAAAAAACGTTGCTCCAAAGAAGACATACAAATAGCCAATAAACACATGAATAAGAGACTCAACATCATTAGTAATTAGGGTAATGCAAATAAAAACTAATAAATAACACTTTACACCTACTACAAAGCTTATAACCAAAAAAAGAGATCTTTGAAGTCCTCTTTTGTAGCTGGTACAATGTAAAATGGTACAGTTTTAAAAAAAAAATTGGCAGTTTCTCCAAAAGTTAAACACAGCACTACCATATGACCAAACAATTTCCACTTTAAAATCAATAGATTTTAAAAACATGTATTCAGGAGTGCCCAGGTGTCTCAGTCGCTTAAGCATCAGACTCTTGACTTTGATGCAGGTCATAATCTCAGGGTAGTGAAATCAAGCCCCACACTGGGCTCCTCAATGTGTGTGGAGCCTGCTAGGGACTCTCTCTCCCTCTGCCCCTCCCCCAATCACATTTCTGCCCACTCTCTCTTAAAAAAACAAATAAAAAATTTTAAATAACTAAATTGTAAATAACTTTATGTATATACCTAAAAATCTGTACATAGATATTCAAAGCAGCATTATTCATAATAGCAAAAAAAATGTATTCGTCCAAATGTCCACCAACTGATGAATGAATAAACAAAATACCATGTAGCCATTCAATAGAATACGATTGAAGCAAAAAAAAAAAGAGATAAAGAGGAATGAAGTACTGATACATACACTGCTGTGCATGAACACCAGGATGCAAAAGGAGACAAATTGTATGATTCTCTTTATATCACAAGTCCAAATAATCAAATCTATACCGACAGAAAGTAGATTAGTGGCTGGTAGCATAGGTGGGGTTTTGTTGATTGAGTGGTAAAAATATTCTAATTTCAAGGCTAATGATGGTTGACAAACTTGTGAGTCCACTAAAATCGATTGAATTTGTATGTTTTTCAAAAGTGACACTTCTGGTATATGGATTATATCTCAATAAAGCTATGGAAAATTGGGCAGCCCCGGTGGCGCAGCGGTTTAGCGCCGCCTGCAGCCCAGGGCATGATCCTGGAGACCGGGGATCGAGTCCCACATTGGGCTTTCTGTGTGGTGCCTGCTTCTCCCTCTGCCTGTGTCTCTGCCTCACTCTCTCTCTCTCTCTCTCTCTCTCTCTCTGTCTCTATGAATAAATAAAATAAAAAATCTTAAAAAAAAAAAAAAGCTATGGAAAATTGTGCCAAGCAGAATGGATTGCACAGATGGCAACATTTATGGAGACTGGCCCCCAAGGATTCTGAAGATGGAGCATGGTGAGAGCCAAAGAACAAATAAGAATAAGTAAACCTAGGAAGTTCTTGAAAATAGAAGAATAATTTAAAAAATTTCCTCTGATTGTGGACCAATGGTTCCTGTGAGTTCATAGTATTTCAGTTAACTCCAAATTGTTCATGTAAACTATGCCTATATATGGGGCGCCTGGGTGGTTCAGTTGGTTAAGCATCTGCCTTCGGCTCAGGTCATGATCTAAGGGTCCTTGGATGGGGCCCCATATAGGACTCCCTGCTCTGCGAAGAGCCTGCTTCTCCATCACCCTCTGCCCAACGCTCACCCTGCTTGTGTTCTCTGTCAAATAAATAAATAAAATCTTTTTTTTTTAATTGGTTTCCAGGGTACCATACTATCTTGTTTTTCCTCCTACTTCAACGACCATTCCTAATCAATTCTTTCTAGTTCTTCTTCTTCTCTCCATCTTATTACCATTGCAGTGTAGGAGAGTTCAATCTCTGAACTTTGTCTTTCTCTACAATCACTTCTAGATCACATCTACTTTCATGTTTTCAAATCCTAACTAAATATTCTTGATTCTCAAATTCCTGTCCCTTTTTGAGATTTCTCCTTTGAATCCCAGACTTAGATATGCAACACTTCTACCTCACTGTTTAACAGACTTTTTAAAACCAAAACTTTCAAAATGCAATTCTTGATCTTCACTTCCACAAACCTACATCAATAGCAGACTTTCCTTTCTCATTGTATTAGTTATATATTGATCCATAAAAATGTACATAAACTTAGTAACTTAACATAACACACATTTATTAACTCACAGTGTCTTGAGGTCAGAACATAGCTTAACTGCATCTTCTGATTTCCAGAGTCTTTAAGGTGGCTGCAATAAAAACATTAGGCATATCTAGGATGTCATTAAAAAGCTTGAGAGAGAAGGATGCACTCCCAAGCACTCGTGTTTGTTTAAAGGATTCAGATACTTCTTGACTATCTACTTGAAGCAATCCTTAGTTCTTTGCACATGGACATCTCTAAGATATCTGATTGTTTAATGAAAGGCAGCAACGAGTTTGCAAACAGTATGAAAATGACCATCTTAAATACTGTAATCATGAGAGTGACATCCCATCATTTCTGACATATTCTCTTGGCTAGAAGCAAGTTATCGGTGATTCACATGCTCAAGAAGCGACCACACAAAGGAGTGAATACCAGTAGTCCCAAAACTACTTGCAGTTATCTTAGAATCTATCTGCCACAGTCAGTTTATGGTAACTCCATTCAAGCCAAAAACCTCACCACTATTCGTGGTTCCTCTTTCTTTCATACCCCACCACCAATCAGTCTGCAAATCTTGCCAATTCTATGTCAAACCATAAGAATTTCACCAGGTCTCACCACTTCCACTTGTACCACTCTAGTATGAGCAACCACAATTTCTCTTAGATTACTTACTTACTAGCTCCTAACTGATTACATTACTTTCATCTTTATCATCCCTGACATGGTCTACTCTAAATACGGCAGCCATTGTGGTCCATTTAAATGATAAGTCAGCTCACATCACTTCTTTGCTCCAATACCTCCAACGGTTTCTGATCTTTCTGACTAAAATCCAAATTTCTTACTGTGATGAATGAGGCCCTATATGTTCTGCATTCATGAACCTCTTTGACAGCGTCTCCTACATCAGTTTTCCTTGTTTATTCCACTTTAGGCACATTGAAAATTTTAGTATTTGTTTAACAAACCAGGTACACTATTGTCTCAGAGTTTTCCTGGATATTCCCTCCATCAGAAACATACTTTCTTCGGATAGCCAGATGGATCCCTTCATCATCTCTTTTACAGTTTTGGACAAATGACACCTTTTCAAATAGACCTACTTGGATTTACTCATTACTATTATAATCTCTATTCCTCACCACATCAAACACTCCTGATCTCGTTTCATATTCATTATTTTCCATATGACTTATCACTTACTAACATGTGGTAAGGTGTGTATTTATTATATTTATAAGTCTGCAAGAGAAAGAGGCCACAAAAAAGGTAGTGATATTCCTCTGCCTAATGTGTTGGTGTATCAATACTCCTAAGAATAGTGTCTCTTACTTAGTATATATTTAATAAATTTCTGAGAATAGAATAAATGTCTATTTTTAAATTATAGGCTATTCATTTCTGGGGGTCAATTAAGTAATAAAAACGACCACCAGACTTGTAGCTAAGGCTTAACTACATTAGTTCATTTAAACCTTAAAAATTTATGTAGCAGGTCCTATCTTAATGCCCATTTGATACTTAAGGAAACTTATATTGAGAGATTGTCACTAATTTGCCCAAAACTGCTAGGTAGGTGAATGATGGGACCACTTTTAACTACTTCTTCTGTGAGGAAAAACAAACAAGTTAGTCCTATGTGTTTAGCTTACTTAAAAAGATAGTAATAATAACAGCTATCTTTTGAAAATACACAATATGTGCCAGGAAGCTGTGCCAAACACTATACATGCATTATTATGTTTACCTCACAACAACTATGTGGAACAGTATGTCTATTAATATGTTTATTTCATAGATAAAGTACACACACATACCAAGGTCACATAGGTAATAAAGCAGAACAAGGCCTCACATTTAAGCCTGCCTTGCTTCAAAGCCTATTTACTTAATTATTAGGCTGAAGCGTCTTAGCAGTATTTCTGATAGGTGAAATTGAATTAACAGTAAAGTGTTCTGGAGTTATAGAAGTTTACTCTTATAACTATTTATCTTCGCTTACAATACCTATTGTTCTTAATGTCCATTTGAGTTATTTTCTTGTGCGTAGGTCATGGCTCTACTGGATTAATGCACACAATCCCCAAACTTTAGCCTTCTTGATTTATATATTTATAATCCATTTAGACGCATAACAAATTTTTTCCCAATTGTTGTCCCTTCCCCTCTTCTTTCAAATAACTCAGAAACAGTATAATACAATGAGCAGAAGTAGACACAAATAAGATAATTCTTCCTATCAATTATACCAGATAACCACAGAACACATAATTAGAAAAGCATCTGAAACTGATTCCCCTAGTGAAATAATCTCATTTCAAGGCGAGACTAGCAGTTTCAGGGAAAATTAATACTTTAGCCAACATTCTCTCTATTATGATTTCACAAAAACCAAAAGAAAGAAACAACTCAAATTCCTCATTTGCCATTGACAGAATTTGTATAAGAGACCTCTAGGGGCTCTAGAGAAGCTGCTTAAGCAAGAACTAGCTGGAGCAATATATTTCACAGGAATCATGGAGGAACCTATTAGCTAAAAGATGGATCTGCAGCAAATTGGGCTTGTTTAATTTATGAAGGCTGCAAACTCCCAGAGGAAGAATAGTCTTGCTTTAATGACTGAACTCCTGGAGATATAGTATGGGGTATCTAGATACCCACAGACACCAATGGCTAGAAAAGCAGCAGCAGAAGAAAAAGCATCAAGGTAGTTGGATAGCATCGGAAGGCTGAAATTTGCTATAGTATGTGGGGGGTTGCTGAGTCAAACTTGAGCTTTCAGAATTGTAAATCAATATATATCCCCACTTTCTATGCAATTTCCACAAAGATAAGTGATGTCTCTCACTGCCCCTGGGTTTTAACAAAAGAGATATATCTGAAAAATATGGGGAAATTTCTCCTGAATCAAGCCATACATTAAAAAAAAAAGGAAGACATCAGACATCTTTTAGAAATTTGATAGACAATGAGAGAGAGGGTGAGCATGTGGAATTCATCAATTCACAAACCTAAGGTACAAAAAGTCTCAAGACAAATAAATTCAGTTGCTTCCTCAAAGGATATATATTCACTATCTGTGTTCCTATTCTGAACAAATGCTCGTTTAAACTGTCAATGTTTTGTTTTCAGAGTACTACAGATTCTATTAAACAACCTGAAAAAAAGATGCACTGCTTAATTTCCCTGTTGCAGCTAGGATAACTAGTCATAACACTTACATTATTTCTAGAGAATTGCAAGTCCACAGGAAGGATGACCAATGCTTCAGTATTCACATCACACAACACCAGAAGTGGTAAATCAGACAGAAAAATCAGAATAATGTCATCCAACTTCCTACACTCAAAACCATTATCTTATTCTTCCTCTACCAGTGACACTGTTGAATCTGAGGAGAAAGGAAGACTTCTTGTGGAAGAAAAGATTTTCAAAAGGAGAGAGCAGAAGAGGAATGTTAATGGGCACACTGGTGTAGCCCGTAGCCATCACAGAGAAGTAGAAAATAGAAAATTAAATCTCTCTCCCCACTACCCCTCAGAAGCCCATTAAATGCTAGGACACTATCTAATAATGCATAATGGTCACAGAGAACAAAGCATCATGCTAATACAGATATTAATACAGATATTAAGTGTGCATATAAATAACAATGATAATTACAGATTGTGATAAGCAATATAAAATCAATAAGCAAGACAATACCATAAAGGATATGATTTCAGTTCAGTGTTCAGAGAAATATTTTCTGGGAAAACGACATGAAGGAAGAAAAAGTACCATCCATGATAGAGGTAGGGTTTAGGTGGAGTACATGTGTGATATGGATAAAATTAAGGATGGACTAAAGGCATCTTTTCCTATAATATTTATCATTTTCTATGAACTTACTGCATATTTAAGTAGATCCTACTACTAGCCAGGGATGGTTTCATGTTACTTTAACAGTGAGATGACTGCAACTCAGGGTAGTTGCTTACTCAGAGTGACATATCTAGTAATGGAAGGAGATAGCCCCTTAGCCTAGGATTATTCATGGATATTATTCTGTACCAATAAAATGGAAAATGATATAAAAGAAAGTAGTATCATTTTGTCCAGGCCAAATGATTCCTTATCACTCATTGAACTCATAACAGAAGCTTTCTGTTTTCAGCATGATTTGGTAGATAATGTAGCTGGAAGCTGAAATTAGGTTGTTTGCATATTTCAACCAATAATATAAGAGACTCTTAAACCAGGAATACCAAAAGAAGAAGAGCTGACCCCAGGATCTCAGGATGGAAGTGCTAAAGTATTCTTCCTTTGAAAAGGAACACTATTGGTCATAGGAAGTGCATACCTATTATATGCCAGACACTTTTTAAGTGCTTTACATGTTAGTAACTCATTGAATTCCTGTAACAACCATATGAGGTAGAATTATTATTAGTCCCGTTTCATAGATGGAACAGAAAGTTTATGTGAATTTTATTAAGTCACACAGCCAGTACACAGAAAAGTGCAAATTTGAGCCCAAAGGGACTGGCTGTTGCCAGTCATTAACAAGGATATTTTCTTCCTCTTATTATTAAATTCAGGATTGGCTCAAACACTGATTTAATGGCAGGGTGAAAATACAGTTAGTGCTGATATTCACTGATATTCCATTGCAAAATACAAAAGTAATCCTTCAACAACTGCTGACATCAGCTGTAAGAATAGCTTTTTATCCTGTTGCCCCAGAGGAAAAATTATAATAGCTCCCACATATTGGAAGTTCTCTGGTGAAATCCTATGAGGGGCTGGCTTGGTATCTAGTTAGGGCTAAGATTCAGAGAGTAGAATCAAATTCTGGGGGAAATGAGCTACAAGAATTCATCTTATTAATAACCTGAATCTCATGAGTGAAAACAGAATTATTGATATAATCTGACATGTTTTCTTAAGTGCCAAACTGCTCTATTCACACATAAGAATACACTTGGAATTAAATAATTATCTGGCACAAATGTTGGAGATTTAATTCTTATTAGGCCAGACATGTACTAGCTTAACCCCACTCCCAGAACTCACAGTTAACATATAACACTTTTATTCTTCTTGTCTCTGTTTCAGTATGGAGTTGGTTTCAACTGTATGCCTATGATCACCTTATGAAAACAAACAATATCAGTGGAATTCAGAATAATTCAGAATACTGAAGCAGAGTTAGGTCAGCAAGATGGCAGAACAGGAAGCTACAGGTGCTTTACTCAAGGAGACACCACGCCAACAACATAATACAAATCAGAATAACCCTGGGAAAATGCTAGAGACCAGCTGAGAAGATACAGCACTCAGAGAATTGTAAAAATGAAGAGGGAATTACAGAAAAAGAGGTAGCAAAATCCATGGTGTTTGGCACAACCATTACTGTCACACCCCTTGCATGGCATAGTGCAAAGCAACCAGGAAAAAATGGCCCATTCTGGACCCCTTACCTTGGGATGGACACAAGAGAAGACAGTGTGATAACATTCTGTCTTGTGTAGAGGATGCTAAAAGGATTTATTTATGTCTCATAGGACTTGGAGTACTAATGGGATTAGAGACAGAATACAGAAACAGCTAAAACCAGATGAGTAACACATTAGAGCTGAAGATTTGCAATCAGATACAAAGTGGAACAAGAGATCAGAAAAGGAATGAGAGGAACTAGAACCATCAGCGAGGCTGACTCATGGTCTCCTTGAACACAAAGCCCATACAAAAAGACTGGGAGAGGTGGTTATTTCTTCAAATGACCAAATCGTGAAAAAATTTAAAGGCATGAAAGAAACAGGGAAACATGGCCCAAACAAAGGAACAAAATAAAATGCCATAAACCAGAAGATCTAAAGCTAAACAGACCTATAAACTAAATGACAAAAAATTTAAAGTAACTATACTAATGATGCTCAATAAACTAAAGGGGAACACAGATATACAACTACTGAAATCAGGAATATTATACATGAACAAAATGAAGATATCAACAGAAACAAACAATAAAAAGAAAACCAAACATAAATTATGAAGTTGAAAAATAAATGGACAAAAAATTCATTACAAGGATTCACCACAGAGAATTTATCAAGCAAAAAACAAAATAAATAAATAAATAAATATACTGTCCATTTGAAGATAGATAAAATCATCAAGTCAAAACAAAAGAAGTCAACAAGTCAAAAAAAGAAAAAAAGTAATTAAGAAAAGTGCCGAGTGCTCTCAAGAAGACCAGTATGTGAAATATGGGCATTCCAGGAAAATGAGAAAGAAATGAAAAGCGAACGTATTTAAAGAAATTATAACCAAAACTTCCCCAATCCGTGGAAAGAAATGAATATACAGTTTCGAGAAGCACAGAGGAATCCAACTGGGATAAATGCAAAAGGAACTATAAGGAAACACATTATAATAAAAATGACTATAGTTAAAGACAGAGAGAATCTTGAAAGAAGCAAGGAAAAAGTAAATTGTCACATAAAAGAAAATTTCCAGAAGAATATCAGCAGGTTCCTGAGAAGAAATATTGTAGGCCAGAAGGGAGTGGGATAATATATTCAAAGTTCTGAACAACTACAACAAAAAATGTCAACCAAGAATATCATATAAGGCAAAATTTTACTTGAAAAATACAGGAGAAGGGGGATCCCTGGGTGGCTCAGCAGTTTGGCGCCTGCCTTCGGCCCAGGGCGTGATCCTGGAGTCCCGGGATCGAGTCCCACGTCGGGCTCCCTGCATGGAGCCTGCTTCTCCCTCTGCGTGTGTCTCTGCCTCTCTCTCCCTCTATGTATCTCATGATATTTTTTTATAAATAAATTTTAAATAAATTTAAAAAAAAAAGAAAGAAAAAGAAAAATACAGGAGAGGGGTGCCTGGCTGGCTCAGTCAATAGAGCATGCAACTCTTGAACTCGGGGTTGTGAGTTCAATCCCCACATTGGACATAGAAATTAATGTTTTAAAAAAGTAGAAACTAAGACTATTTGCAATAAACAGTTTAGGGAATTCAGTACCACTAGACCTTCTCTACAAAACAAAACTACAAGGAGCCCTTCATGTTAAAGCAAAAAGAAAGGTATATAGAAAAAAAAAAAAAAAAAACAAGCTTCAGAGGGCTGGGTGGCTCAGCAGTTAAGAGCTTTCCACTCAGGGCCTGATCCTGGAGTGCCAGGATCGAGTCCCAGGATCGAGTCCCAAATCGAGCTCCCTGCATAGAGCCTGCTTCTCCCTCTGCCTATATCTGTGCCTCTCTCTGTGTCTCTCATGAATAAATAAATAAAATCTTTATTTAAAAAAATAAAATAAAATAAATTGAAAAAAGAAAAAATAAGCTTTACAAAAATAAATATCCAGTAAAGTAAAAGACATAGACAAATGAAACAATCTGTACTATACCAACTTTGGGTAATGATTTTTTTTTTAAGATTTCATTTATTCATGAGAGACACAGACAGAAAGGCA